>NC_092061.1:20235000-20556666 GCF_039877785.1 Chaetodon trifascialis | reverse complement strand
CAGCAAAACACGCAGGGCAGCCGCTGGATGTGGGGCTTAGACTTCAGCTATCGCCTCCCAAAAACCCTGTGTGTGTGACTTCCCTCAGCAGCGGTGAGGACGCACGCAGGTGGGGCCCGGCAGAGGGGGAGTGGGCGGTCCAACGAGCTGTTACTACCAACACACACACACACACACACACACACACACACACACACACACACGCTTGCACCCATGAGCGAAGGTGAATTTCTCATCTGATTGCTCATTCTTTGATGATGTTCTGCTTGGTACGCATTGGCGGTTTTATTCTTTATTCTTTCACTCCCTGTTGAACTCATCACAGTGATCTTGCTGAATTTAATCGATGTGATATGATCACAGTGTACTATTTAAACTCAATATCTCTGTCTGTTTTGTTCTGAAAGTTTTTGAAAATCTTTTTAAAGAATTTTTTGTGTCACATTTTTTGTTTTGTCACATTGTGGTACACCAGTAAATAACACAAATTGGTATTGTTTTCAGTGAGACACTGGTGGAGCAGGCAGACATGAATAAACCTACAGTTGATTAAAGGAGTGTCAGTGCTTACATTATACAAAATGAATCCAAACATGTGCGCAGTAGCATGCAATATCCTCTGGGCAGGGCTTCACAGCAGGTCAATGAGCTTACCACGCTATCAAGAAGAGTCACTGAAAACTAAAAATGAGCCAGTGTAACAAAGCTGTGGGACTACTTGGATTGAGAGAAGCAAAACTTAAAACTTTATAGGTGTTTGTAACAAGCATGACAAAATATTGTCTTTAAGAAAAACTCAATGCGAGTTCTCAAAAAGAGTGAAAGCTGTAAGAAAGGAAACAGGTGAACACACAAAATCTTTACACAAACACTCAACTTTTCCCCCATGAGTGACCCAATACTTCATCTTCAACATCAACAAGTTCTTGATATATTTTGTTCTCATCATGTAAAGTTGTAATATTTCAGTGGACTGAGAATATTTTTTCTATTCAAAGAAAGTGGTCCTCTAAATAAATATTTCCACAGTGTTGCACATATGTTGCACTGCAGACTTTTCGTGTTGTCACCAAACCTTCTCTCTCTGCTCGCCCTCTTCCACACAGACGGCTGCCGGATATTTCAAGGGAGCTCACTCAGAAAGGGCCTCAAAGTGGAAGCCTTCACAGGGAGGGCGGCTTTGGTTTTGCAACATTGAAACACACCAGGTGGAGACCATCAAGGTCAACAAGAACCTCACCAGGCAGGAGAGGAAAGTGCCATCCTGAAGTGCTTGTCTGAATCCGACACTTGCAGCATCGAGAGGTGGAATGACTTTTTGTTTGATTAAGGTCGCATCTGCCATAACTTCAAACTCCTGGATCAAAGCCTGGGTGCTCACATGGTCAGCAGAAATAACCAAGGTCTTCCCATGACAGAGGTGAGACCTGTTATGCATCAGCTGGCCACAGTCCTGTCCCACCTGGTGTCCATGGGAATTGTACATATGAAGAACAAAGCTGAAAATGTTATAGTTGTAGACCACCAGCAGCAGCCATTGAAAGCTTAGGCTGAATGATTTTGGCCTGGTGTGTCCAGTGTCGGCTGTTCAGCCTGAATCAGACCACCTGGTTCAGGACACCAGAGGTAATGCTACATGTTCCTCTTAATGAGGCCATTGTGGTCTCTGGGCCTGGCAGCTGTAGAAATGGTCACAGGGTAGCCCCCCCAGGAACATGGACTATGATGTACTGAGCTTCATCACAGAAACTCAGGGCCAGCCAGCAGACTCTGTGCTGGATTGTGAGATGGTTACCCACTATTACTTCAAGAGACAAAGCCACAGCCAGCAGCCCTTGAAGACGCCAGAGGAGTTGGCATGTGAGACGGGGTTCCACACTATGGAAGCATGATACATCAGACTCAGGCGTCTTGATAAACTTGAGCAGCTTACAGTGATGGACAAAGGATGTCCGGGCCATCAGCGCCTGTTGGTGGGCCAGGTTAAAAGGATGCTGCTGACGGACCATGCCAGCTCATCAAAGTCCTGTAAAAGTCCAGTAAAGAGGTGAACGTCCAGCCTGAGACCAATGCTGGGAAGGACAACTAGTTAAGGTGATTCACCAGAAGATTTACAGACACCTTCCACTACTAATTCCTCCGATATGAGCAGCCATCAACATCAACAGTTTGATCAGTTCAGATCAGGCAGCCCAGTCCCTGACACTTCCCTCCACACATGTCTATATTGTGGTTTTTATTGATTTATTCAAGAGCCAAACTGTATTCTCATATCATTGTGATGTTTTCTGTGTTTTTTTTGTAAATACATCTATTATTTCCCCTTGCTGGACCTTCATCGTCACATGGTTAATGTTGTGAAACTGTCGTAAGTTATTTAGGTTTAGGCAAAAGTAAGACTTCTTGTACAGCAAGTGTCTTAGCATACTTCTGTGCTTGTACGTCATGTACTTGCTTGCAGCATAATCATTTGATGATGTTTGCCACATATGTAGCTTACCTTGACAAATATCTTACCTTTACTTTGCAAAATGTCTCTGTTTAACTGACATGTTCAGCATTGTCTGGGTGTCTACATATATTTGGCCACAACATCACAAAGTCTATGCAGTATTTTATCAACGTGAGCAAATAAGTCAAACTTTCAAAGAGTCCCAAAAAATTCATTTTAATTTTATGCCTCTCATCTATCATCGGAGGGTATTTTTTAAGACATCTTTCTATTTAAAATTACATCACAGGCTGACTTCATCACAATTTCCCATTGGGATTAATAAAGTACCCTGTCTGGCTATCTATCACTTAGAATGCTAAAATCAGTCTATCCTGCATGCACAATGAGCAAATTAAACTGTCACCAGAGGATTTGGGGGATGAGTTGTATTTACTGAATATTCATGTGCTCACAGGACACCTGGCTGGATTCCGAATCAGGATCAGGAGCTGTTGCTGTGAGCATTAGTGGGTTGTTAATATTCTCTTTCCATGTTTGCATCTTATTAGATTGCTATTTTTCATAAGCTGACTGTTTTAGTTGTTTTGGTCATATTCATCAAAAATCTCATGATTCATTCACAGCTTTTGTTTTTGTCTCGGGGCCAGGACGCCTCAGGAGGTGAGAAATGATTTTGGTTGGGATTCATCAAATGCAAAAACATCCATTTGGGAATTAATATTTACAGCCTCTGTGATTATTGCAAGAATTAATCTAAAAGCCTGTAAATCATTTGGCTCAAATTGTCACATTTAGGCATTCAGCAAGCAGTTAGGAGCACTGCCATACGTCAGGAGGTTGTAAGGTGAAAATGTTCAGAGCAAATGACAAATGAACGGCGAACCTTACCTGTATGGTAGAGAACACTGAGGAGTGTTTGAATGAACAAGATTTAAAACTGCAACAAAAAGCAGCGTTGACAACTTGCTCATTGCTCTTTGCTCTTTCTCAGAGTCACTGACTAAAGAAGAGCTTTAACCTTAAAATACATTGTTCAGTATATTATTGCCATTTTATGTTCATTAGTTGCAACTAAAGTGCGTTTTTTGAACAGTAACATCCAGCAAATACAGTTAGACACTTTAATTCTAGTCATTTCAAACCATTTCTTTACTCATCAGGTGCAAGATATATGTATTTAATTTGTCTTACCAATTTTCTGATGTTGGACTGTTGACACTCGAGGTTGAAAAGGCTTAGGAACAGGGACAGCATGCAAGGAGTATTTGTACTCCTGTATCAGTCAAATGTAATCTTTCTTCTTTTTTTTTTTAATGAATATATATCCTATTTGACCTCCTTTGACCTCATTTTTCAATTTACTCCTGATCTATCAGCATGCAACAGTAGTCTGAAGTGCAGCAGGCGTCTGTTCGTAAGCTGCTCATGCTCCCCAGGTATGCTCTTATTCTGTCAAACCTCTTTACTCCCTCTCCCCCCCTCCCCCCATCCCTTTCTCTCCGTCTCTCTCATATCTGTCAAGGATTTTCAGTTTGTCTCCTCAGCGACGAGGGATTCATACGCGTTTCTTGTCAGAGAGAGAGAGAGGTCAAAGTTCAGGCTGCATGATGTTGTCAAACTGAATATATGGAAGTGAATAAAACGTTGGCACCTCTCTTCTCTTCTTGCGCCACAAAGGACAGTGAATGTAAGTGTTTTGACAGGGACTGAGGGGCTAGATGAGGGATCATGAAGTCTGAAGAGGGAACATGTGAGGGAGAGGAGGAAAGGTAGACAGGTGTTTGTCCTTTAACAACTCTTGTGAAACGAACACTGTGTGGATTGTGTCGTCAACAAATTATGTGAGCATTCTGCTCCATGAACAGCAGCTGGATTATGTGGCAATATCAACAATTAAATGAAAATACACAAATTAGATACCCATAATGTAGACTTTAAATGGTGTTTTGTGATATGCCAGCAACAGTACATTTCTATCAAGGACATTTATTTTGTAGTCATTCTTCTTCCAACACAAAGCTCCACTCAAACTTCAAGCTCCAATACGTAACAACCAAATACACATTCTATGATTAAAAAGGAGCAGGGAGAAGAAAAATCTTATATTACCGGATCCCTTGCCAGAATCAGTCACATAAATCGTACTGTAAACAACAACAACATGGCTCCATCAGGCATCCCCAGCTCTTTTTATTCTGAGAGGATACAATTTGACAGTTTCAACCATGTGATAACTGACACGTTTCCAACTATTCAGTGAGGGTGAAGCCAATGCTGAAAGGAACTGCTGCTGATATTGACCTCTCATGAGGAGGGAAATTATTGTATCTGCTTCTCTCGTGTTTTTGTTAAAGAAATCCTGCGTTTCCAGTAACATTCAAAAACATTATTATCTGTAAAGCAAATCCAGATATTCAGACTCCCTCAAACTCTGATTTGCACAGACTGATATTTCCTTTTGAGGATGTGCCATTCAGTCCTTGTTCATTGCATGTACAGTATCTGCTTTTATCCTAAGGGCATCATCTATTAGAACGTCTTTATGTACAGCTGGCCTCAAACCACACTTTCTGTACTGTAAAACATCTCTTCAGTGCACACAGCTGTGGAGTACTTTGCTGTTCAGGAACGCCCTGATCCCATTCAGACAGTGACACATTCACACCTGGAAAATGCTCAATTTAACCTCAGTTTGATCTGCCGGTCACAGAGCTGGGATCAAGGGCCTTGCTCAAGGGCACCTCAGTGGTGGTCATTAAGGAGGGGCAGGTGCCACCACCCAGATTTATCTCGCCAGTCTCAAGGATTGATCTGCCAACCCTCCAGTCATACTTGTATTTGTTGTAATGGTCCTCTGTAGGTGTACTGACGTCTGCTCTCCTTGTTCCATGTCTGTCAGGGTCTCAACTTGTCAAAATATCCCTGCACCAGTGTCACCAAGACAAACTGCAGGACAATCAGCGTAACCATTTTCAGTTAAATTGACTGTGAATGTTTGTCTCACTTCATGCATGTTTTCTGTACACCTTGTGCACTGTTTTACTTTTTCCGTCTCCGTAACCCTGCTGTAATTGGTGGACCTGTAATGGCTTCCATCTATCACATCTATCTAGAGGGAATTTCTTCCACCAATTAAATGACTGTGGACACTGAGCCAAATGACTCCAACAGAAATTTCAGCATAGATTATTACCCACTCACCGCGTGCAGGGAGGCAGGTTCACTCTATCCTAATTTAATTTGTGCAACATAATGTATAAACCTTTTCAGTACTGGAGACAGAACAGAGGACAGTTGTACTCGGGGACTGAATATTCAGGATCTTTCTACAAAGACAGCAGACAACCTGGAAATGCTCTGTTCACTTCAGTTCATTCAATGAGGAAAATCAAGAGATGAATCCAAAAAGCGTGACTTTTTTAAAAAGCAGTAAACCATGCATGCAAGTCAGACAATCAAGGTCCCGCCCATACACCTGTCCCACTCACTCGCAGGTTAGAGTTAGCTGCCAATCATCACATGACACTCCCTTCAAGACAGTTATCAGATAAATGGGAAAAAAAAGATTCGTCTAAAAAACACTCTAAATGGTCCTAGATAATTCCTGGCTCTGGCTCTGGCTAGGCCGAGCAGTTTGCTACATGCTAGCTTGAACTCACTTCATGTATTTATGTTTGCATTAGTGTGACACAAATGACTTTGATGTGACGACCCGCTGTTCCACCTGCTGCCCTGATTGTACCACATTACATTACACAAACATCCACATACAAACCTCCCACACCCTAAAACCTAATTAGTCAATTTTGAGATGAGTAAACCATATTCATCATGTAACCTCTAACACGAAAATGCCAAACTGACAGCATGCATTTTCCATTGAAAAAAAAAAAAGTTGACTAAAAAAAACCCCCACATAATTAATGTAGCAATCAGCCTGTGCAAGCCAAGCTTCTCATTGACACCCCGCTGTTGTACTAGATTTTAATAATGCTGTTTAATGACATGCTCCATGTTAGCTGGCAAACGCAGCTCCATATGTTGTTACAGCTGTGAGGAGCGGGGAATCTACATGATCTACACAACTTCAGAGCATGGACTCCTGCTGGGATAGAGGGATTTACACGTGTGTGTGTGTGTGTGTGTGTGTGTGTGTGTGTGTGTGTGTGTGTGTGTGTGGGCTGGCCTTCCAGTGAATTCTCTTTGACGGTTTTTCCTCTGTTACTTGCTGATGTATGCTTCTGTGCTGAGGTAAAAATTCTGATTCATCTCACAAAATTCCAGTCTTTATTTTCTTTTATCCATCTTTGGTGCTCTCACAAGCAGTTAAGATCAATAAGCTTGAGCATTGAGCAACAATAAGCAAGTGCTCACGTTCAAAATGAGGGTTTGATTCCTCCATTAGAAATGCTGCTGTTCTATTAGCTTACTATGAAAATCGAAGGTTTGTACAAGACATGAGCACACCACATTATTACTTCAGCTACCAGAAACATAGACCAGGCTGCTGCAATTTGTAAACATTAATGATGTATGATTTGTGACAATCACGTGGGTATTGCAGGTTCTTTCCGTGCATGCGTGGATTTTCTCCGGGTACTCCGGCTTCCTCCCACAGACCTGGTTGTTTGTTTGTGCCCTGTGATCGACTGGCGACCAGTCCAGGCCAGGGTGTACCCCGCCTCTCGCCCGCTGATGGCTGGGATAGGCTCCAGCACCCCCCGCAACTCTGAAAGGGATACGCGGTATAGAAAATGGATGGATGGATGTTGCAATTGCAACTATTGCAACACAAATAGATGTTGCTATTGCAGCTATTGCAACACAAAGTACTATTTGGATATATAAAGCACTTCACCTCTTCTAAATGAGATGTTTAATGTTGCGTGATGTCACCATGATGATATTCTCAAAGCATGTTAGCATGCTTATTGAAGTATTCAGCTCTAATCAAAGCAGAATTGAGCTAAAGTACAGTGCAGGAAGGAAACCTGATGTTGACAGATTACATCTTGGTGCACACTGTCACACTGAAAAGTGTCAGCAAAATTCATTTCTGCAGTCCTGTGCAATCAGAAACAATAGCTTTCTCCATTTTGGACGCAACTCTGCAACTGCAATTGGTCAGTAGCGTAAATTTCTATCAGACTTCTTTATATGAAAGCACCACATGAATTCACTTTGCCTACACAAGTAAGTCCACTGGTGGCAGCGATTCCCTAGTGAATTGATTTTGATCTAAAATTTGTCCAATTTGTACAATTTGAATTTGTAGGGACTGGTGCTCATTACAGCCTCAAAGGGCCGCTAGCACTGATTCATATTTGTGTTTAAATATAATGAGATAAAACGTGGATTAGAATGTTGCTTTGTTCACACTCCTCAGGGGGAAATATCCAGGCTATTTCAGAATCAGATTTGGTCTGTTAACATAAATGATGAGATAATTTTCTTACAAGAAGTCACTTTAATGCCAGACTGAGGAGCTGGATCTTTCACTGGCGAGTAGCCTGCTGAGCCAAACAGCTGGGGGTGTATGTATGAGATGTGTTTTAATATGCACATGTGAGTTAATTACACTCTGTGAAATGTGTTGATATTGCGCTGCCTGGGGTTTTATAGGCCTGCAATACCCACACTGAGCAAACAAGAATGAAGACCCGCTCGTCTTCACTAGAACCTGATGAGACCGCACAGATAAACACATACAGCAGAATGGGGCTCTCATTTATCCCACATTATCTACAGTGTACAATGTGTTATCTGCTGGTTCTGTTCATCTTCCTGTGTACAGTATTTGTGTGTTTTGCTGATTTTACACATTGCTTCATGGAAGGTGATCAAACCAGCTGTGGCTCATGTTGAGCAGGTGATCCACTGAACGCAGGGTTGTCGGTTCAATCCCCCACTCCTCCTGTCCACATGTCGAAGTGTCTTGTGACAAGACACGGAACCCCAAATTGCTTCCGATGGTTGACCAATGGTAGCCTACTGCCATTGTTGTCGCTATATAAATGCAGCCATCTCCCATTTATGTTTATTTATGACATTTTCTACATCTTTAAACTGTCAAAGAAACAACCTGAATTCAGTGTTTCTATGACTACATTGGCACTGGCATAAGTTCAGTCATGTTTCTGGCCAGCCAACAAATGCACGCCTAATATGCACTCACTCCCTCTCACTCTCTTTTTGCCTTTTTCTTTTTTATGAAAAACAACTGCCTGCTGCTGCAGCTGAAAACAGTGTTGCTGAGAATGCTGAACCAAAACAGTAAAGTTGCAGGGCCATGACACCAAAATATTGAGCTGAAAGCACTCAGCAGAGCTCTGGGAAGTGCAGACTCAGGTGATAATTTCAGTCAGTTCAGTAAGAGGACATTGTAAATCACTTTGCTGAGTCAACTGCACTTCAGCACGTACATCAGTGCTCTGACTTCTGTTCAGTGGCACACTCTGCCTGTTGCTGCTTCAAACAGTAGCTGGGTTTCCATCCAAACATACTGCATATCAGTTAGTTTTAAGATTTGATGTTAAAGATTAGTACTAAACACCTGTTGGGGGTTCATTCCAATGAGCACTTGAACACTTGTTCATGAAGTGTTGAATCTCAATTAATGAAGTTTTAACAAATACAGAAAGTCTAAATAATTTGACTGCAGATACTAATGATGACCCTGTTTCTATAAAGCAGCTAAAGTGTAAAATAGTGTCATATTACGGAGGTGAATTGTGGTTGTAGCTATAAAAATGAGGTCTAGGTTGTAAAACAATTCATTTCTAGTCCAGCACAGGTCTAACACACACTAACCAAAACATACATGCGGTCACATGCACACACCCTGACACTGCTTTTGCTCTCTCACACATCCCTCCCTCTGCTCACTGCAGCAGCTGCCTAATGTTGCATCAAAGACCCAGCCGTTCACAGTGAAGCCTGTGATGGAGAGTTTTTTTTTTCTTTTTATCACCCTCTCTGAGTCTGATGGCTCTCCATGGCCACGTGTCGGGCTGCCACTCCAACCTCAGACCACATAAAGTATTAGACAGCTTCTGAGAGTGTGAAAGACAGTACGAGAAAACAGAAGACAGGAAATATAGAAGAGAGAAGACCGGCTGCATCCTCTCCATGTACTGCAGTACAACAGGGGGTGAGACTTATCCTCAGGTTTGCCAGAGGGATCCTGGTTTAAGCATTAGCAAATGAGCCCTAATTCACCGAGGCAGCAAAGAACACGCTTGCTTTAGTTTTTAAGTTCTTGACTCAGTGCCAGCGCTGCTCAGGAAGCTCCATCTCTCTGAGGCTGAGTTCACCAGAGATGAGCAGTTGTTTTTTGTTCGTTTACTTCAGGTTTCACAGTAAGTCATGGTTGACTCATAGTACCTGGTGGTAACGAAGCTCTTAAGAAATAAGAGTTCATTCATTAGTTAGTTCATCAGTTCATTCATCATTAGTCAATATCAGAGTGTGTTTATCTATCAAAGTGACTGCTTGCTAAAAACATGAAGAAAATGTGTGTCCTGTAGCACCGTATGATGGTAAAAGGACACTTGCCATCATCAGCACAGTAATGTGGTTGTTGAATAATTATGATTTTTTTTTATTAATTTAGAATTATTATGAATTCACATTAGTTTCTGGGGTTCAGTATCGTGCCCAAGAATACTTCGGCATGTGGACTGCCGAGGCCAGGGATCAAACCACTGACCTCCTAATTGGCAGACAGCCGCTCTACCTCCTGAGCCACAACCACCCCTAGTATGGATCAAGTTCAAGTAACTCAAGCATAATTTTGTTGGATGCTTCTTGCTCAGCAAGTGCCAATGTCTTTCAAACTCCACACCCCCAAGCTAGAAAATAAAAATAAATGAATAAATAATAAATAAATAATAAACCTCAGTTTTGTGTTCAGTCGCTAGTAGTGTCTATAGCACAACTGCTGCTAACCTGGCAGTATGTGTGCAGTAACATCAAAAGTTACGTGAGCACAGTGTAAGAGTGCAGCAGGAGTAGGAACACAGCATCAATATATTCATGAAAGCCAAAGCACGCCACCTAACTACACAGAACAGCTGAAAACCATGTAAGTAGAAAAGGTCTCTGATGTGTTCTGAAATTCACAAAACACATGCAGTGCTTCAGTGATTGAACGTTAAATTCAACCATGAACAACATGAACACTAAACTGCTGTTACATTTTTTTCCCTATGCTTAGCTTTGGTAAATCGCTTATGAGGAGGGAAAGGCAGCGTGCTGGAAGCTCCTCACTATTCATGATGTGGTCAAGACAGAGGTAAAATAAAGAGTTTCCCCAAAATCTGTCTCGGAAACATGGGTCAGGTTATACAGAACAGATTATTTCTTAAAGAAAATGATAAGCTTTCTTGACTATCTTAAATGTAAATAAATGGCTTTTGGTTTAGTTTGCTGGCTGACTCTAGCTCCAGTCTGATTCAATTCATGAATGGGATTTAGACATGCAATGGCTAGAAAACTTGAAACAATGACAATTCAGTCAGTGGCCAGAAGTCCCTGCAATACCATCACAGGTTTCATCATTCCAACAGACACACAGCCAAAAACAAAAGCCAGGACAGCAGTTTTCATTGTAGTTCATTTTTAAGTCCAAAAAGGTGCAAGTGAGGGCTGGAAAAAAGGGAGGCTGAAGCTTCAAAAAGGGTTTGCACCCCAGGCATTAATGCTGCTCAAAAATGTATGAAATCGTCAGAGTCAAATTCAGAGCGCTGAAGGGAAGTCACGCTTGTGATATTGTCTTATTTGATTTGCATTGTTTGTCATGTACAACGTGACATCTTTTGATATCTGTGTGTGACAAAAGAGGGAGAAAAGAGGGAGGCTGATCAAGACCTCAGATGTCGTGTTGTGGGAGGTGAAATCATTCCCAACATCAGACAGACAGCTGAGCTGACAAACACTGCAGCGCGCGCACACAAACACACACACACAATTTCCCTTTCCATGAAATTTTCATCGAGGGGAGCTCCAGTCTTGATTAAAAAATTCTGATGCTTGCATGTTGGTCCCCCTGTAAGTGAGATACAGGCAATTTTTCGGGTAATGATGTGAATTTTGATTCATTGCATGCATCCACTGAAACCAGATGGATCCTACTCTCCATCCTATTCCCCAACGGCCTGATGAGTGACAGGCATGCTCACACACACACACACACACACACACACACACACACACACACACACACACACACACACACACACACACACACACACACCAAAATATGTCAGACCAAATGTTATCAAATTTTGCTGGATGCAAGAGAACTATTATTAGAGAGCTTACACACATGCATGCATGCACGCACACACACACACACACAAGGTTTTTCCACCAACACACACATCTGATGCGAGATTGCAGCTCTCAGCTATCTCATCAAAAAGGAATTCTCAGGGGAAATGAAAATGTCAGATAAAGATGTTGTCACTGAATTCCCCCTTTTAGTTTTTCTTCATGTTTTATCTCTTGAGTCTTCAGTCAACACAAATGAGTGAACTGTGGCACAAACTCCAAATGTTCTTCAGCCAACAAGTCAACACGTTATATTTGTGTTTCCTGATGGCTGCAGAATGTACAGGGCAAAATTTGTCATATAGAGAAAATGAAAATAAACATACATGTGAATAGAGTTGTAAATAAATAATAAATTTGGAATTTCCCCTTGTGGAACTAATAAAGGAATATTGAATTGAATAAAAATTGAAAATTAGGAAAAAATTAAACTGAATTCAATAAGTGAGAGTGAACCTCTGACAAAAACCTGTTTGCTTGTCTTTATGCATAGACATCATTCAAAATGTCTTAAAATCACCAAAGCATGACTGCATACAGCACAGTACATTACATTACAGCCATACGTACCATAAACAAACTAATTTGAGGTGAAGTGAAATGACTTTTGAACCAGGCGTTATGTAGGAGAACTGAACTGAACATGTTGACATGGGCTTTAAAACCAAATTATTCAGATGAAACAAATCCATGTTTTTCTTCCTGCATTTGAAAAAGAACAATGAAATAAGACACAGATTGGATATACAGCTCCTGCCAATTAACAAAAGCCTGGCTCGGAGGCAACATTACGACTTGTTGCTCCTTCAGCCGACATGATCAATGCATCATTTTGCTGGCTTTAGCATTCTGGGTTTGCATCTCTCATGGCTTTCGCACTGTCACTCTGATATCTAGACTTACACTCTTGTATCATCATATTTCATGAATATGCCATATTATTATGCTGTAGAAAATCTAATTTGCATTCAATTTCTTGCCTGGTTTCTTTCTCAGTCTTTCCGTCTTTTTTTTTTTTTTTTAGATTGTAATTGAGAAAGTGTAGAGAAGCAATTAGAGGACATGGCAGATAATTATTCCTTATTTAAGCTATCCAACAATCAACACTGTAATTGAGGAAGGAACCAAGTAGAGAAAGATCACCAATCTTTCTTTCTTTCTTTCTTTCTTTCTTTCTTTCTTTCTTTCTTTCTTTCTTTCTTTCTTTCTTTCCATACCAATTTGTTACACTACATGTCTTTCTAAGCCTCATTACCTTCAACTTCCCATCCACTATCAATCACTGTTTCTCTCTCTCTCTCTCTCTCTCTCTCTCTCTCTCTCTCTCTCTCTCTCTCTCTCTCTCTCTCTCTCTCTCTATGACACACACACACACACACACACACATTACTAAATACAGTATGTAAACAATGCAATTTTTTGCTCATTTCTATCTTATTTGAAAGATTTAGGTAATAGCAACAGTGCAGGTTAAGATATCCACATGAAATGAGGCAACAGTTAGGTCCTCAAAAGGTTTTTGTTCTCTTTAACTAACTAACTGTAGACAGGACCATACGCTAATGCAGCGTTAAATCTGCTGGGAATAAAGAAGAAGAAAACAGCTTCACTTTGAGAAAATGCACCAGGACAAAAGCTGCAATGTAACACCAATAACACCAACATTTTGCTTCATTCTGTGTGAAACATGTCAATATGAAATCACATCAGTTGTTTCAGTACAGCAGTGCAGAAAGCTGCTTAAAGTGTCTTCATCTATTGAACAGCTTTCTTTTCAGCTTGGGATTGACCTTGTTTGGATACATGGATGCACTGCTGAGACTAACGACTTTACCTTTCATGCTACGCTAATCCTGACAGGTCTGAAGTCTTTGTGATGTGCATGAACAGCCAACAACAACCTGGGCAAGTGTTTCCATGAAGAAGTTTGAGTTTCTGTCATCCATCATCATGACTAAGGAAACCAGTTTTCTCTTCTGTATGATGTTTAAGAAGTCGGGCTACCGAAACACTTCTCTAAAAGTTGAACCAACACCTCTCTAAAACAGTTTCAACAACAGCTGAACATTATAACCTTCAGGACTGTTGTATCAGACTGCATTCACTTCACTCTTACAGATACCTGAGAGAGCACCTGGATGAGCTGGAAACACGGAGGAGCTCTACAAAAAGGGCCACAGCCGGCTCTACTTCCTGCCGAGGCTCAGAAGCTTCAATGTCTGCAACAAGCACCAGAGAGCAAGAGATGTTAACAAGCTCAACAAGCTAGTTGGAAAGGCCAGCTCAGTGATTGGAGGAGTTGAGCTGGACTCTCTGGAGGCGGTGACAGAGAAGAGGATGCTGTCCAAGTTGGTAAGCACCCTGAACGTCTCCCACTGCCTCCAAGACATGTGAAGAGCAGCATCGTCTGCCAAAGACTTAAACCCCCGACATGTTCCACAGAGTGGCACAGGAGATCACTCCTAACATTTCAGACTGTCACTAAAGCGACTTATTTCTTCTGAGGCTGATTCTGATGCAGTTGTAATTCTCATGAATTTGAGCACAAAGCGCACCACCCACATGGTTTAGGTCATACGATAAAAACAGTTGGTCTGGCTTAATGGTAGATGTTTTCTTGCCCCTGGCATCACATGGCTGAACTGGCTGTGGAGCATCAGATTTCAGCCATATTCCAGCTGGTGACACAGAACATAAAATGAATTGTAGAAAGCAACAGAGGCTGTCAGCATCTTGGTGATTACCTATATTTCCTGTTTTCACACTGATGTCTCAAACATTGACATGTGTCATGCAGTGCACCCCCACCCCCCCAACACACAAACCTAAAGGTGGATGAATGAAGGAGCAAGAGAAAGAGACAGAATCAAATTAAAAAGGATAAACAAAGATGTAGGGAGCTGTCTTGTGCATAATTGCCTCCCATCGTGGCTTCATCTTGTTCCTCCCTCCCCTTTCTCCCTGGAGGGAGTTTTTAAACGATCAGAGGGTCAGTCGTGTTTGACCCTGCAGTGAGATGAGGCACGACACTTGTGATTTTCCACACAACAGATAAAACACAGTGAGCACCAGTCAGCTTTGGCCATTCACTCTTGATATATGATATCAATATGATACAGTTTGATATAAAAATGAAGAACCAATGTAGTGAAAGCACAGTTTCTAGTTCTGAGAATGCATGCAAGACAAGCAGCACACCAGCATGAGTGTCTATACAAGCCCACTACAAATACACAGCAGTATCTTGTCGTTTTTACACTTCTGTTTGTATGCAGATTAAAGCTGATGCATTCCCCCTGCTTCCAGTCTTTATGCTAAGCTACTGTATGCTAATCGCCTGCTGGTTTAGTCTCCATAGGTGCATCACTGAAGCGTATGTCATGCAAGAGAGCCGGGAAAAACAAATGGAATAGTCAGGTCATGCACTGAGTAACATCCAAGAAAACATTCCACCTTAAAGGTTGCTCGTAATTCAGTTGCTGAATTGGAATGAAATTATTCTTTCTACGTTTTTCTACAGTCTACAGCTAGCAAAGGCAGTGAATGATGGAAAGGCAACAAAAGATCCTCCACCTCATCATTCACTCTTCTGACAGTTTCTTTATTTGTGATGCTTTCACACAGAAACGTTTCAAGGCCAGCGTGTTAAACTTGGCCAGCTTGTGCTGCATCCACAGTGCCTGCAGGAAATGAAGGCTTGCTACATTTTCATCGCTTATTAGACGAGCTTGACCTGCTCCTGCACTGCAACTTTTCCTCAGAATTTCACATTTGTTTTCAATGTGGCTTCACTTGCTCAGCACAAGTAAATGAAATCATTCAAAACACAAATTACTTGTGTTCATTTGCCTGCATTATATCAGTGAAAACACAAAAGGGCAAGAGAGGCGATTGATTGAGCATGACAATGAAAATGGATGGTATGAATGCAGTCATTGGTGGAGCTGTGCCGCTTGGAAGAGCTTATGCTTGGCAGGTTTGTAACTTTTCCCTCTGTGTGACACACTAAACTCTGTGTGGCATATTTTAGAAGCAGCATGAGTTTGACTGACATTGCTCTTCATTCAGTACAGCTACACCTCCTCCCATTGGATGACATGCTTTTAGCCTTTTTCATCCTTACTGTTGTGGTTCTTCTTCTTGTTTTATTGGCAGGTGTCATTCGAGTGAATGACTCCAATGAATCGATAGATGTTACAGTTAATATTCTACATACTGCTTCCTGCTGTCAAAGAGGGGAATGTAGCAAAAGCAAATATACACAAATATGCAGCTATGCTTCCTGTCAATGTTCCAGCTAATCTGTTGTGTTTTTATTTGTTTTGTTGTTTGTCTGTTCTCAACATGGTCTTACAATCGGTCAACATTTGTTCATAGGGTCAGTTAAAGTTAGGTAATGTATGTAAACTGTAGGAACAGTGGTTACCTAATCTCCAAAATGAGCCACGATGTAACTATAGCAGAAGTATAATAGTTAATTGTTGTGTGACATTCAAGCAACTGCAGCACATTGATATATGATTCAAATAATAACCAAGGCTGCCAAAAATGAGATGCAGATCAGGCTCGCAGAATTGTCTCTGCGCCTTCCTTGTAATTTGTTCCCATCTATCAAACCCAGATACCATAAAAAGGTAACAATTATTGAATGTAAGCTCCCATCCTTAATTGATAAATCTAGTGATGTCTCCAAAAACAATTGTATCTCATCAATCGTTTGGTTTTGCACTGGATTCTGTGCACGTCACCTCAGTCTCTCGTCGCAGTGTGTTGATGTTTGCTCACTCAGTGAATGCCTGGCGCTCTCTGTTCATCCTCTAATCACTTCTATCTCTTTGCCATTCATTCTGTCAGGGCTGCCTTGAGAAGGAACAGCCAATTACCTGAGGTATTAAACACTCCGCCTCTCTCACACTGTGATCTCAATATTCCTGTTGATAATAAATCATCCAGCAGCTTCACTCATGAACTCTTTGGAAGTTTATTTCCCACAGGGGCCCTCACTTTGAATCAAGCATCATGTCACTGTCAGGGAAGTGGACAAGTTTAAGACTCAAGAGTCGTTTATTCAGGACTGCTTACAATCTCCCTAAAAGCTACATCGGCACTTTTTTAAGTCCCAAATGGAAGAGGTGAGTACTGTAATGAAGAGGACCTCAAGACACAGACTGTGTGTGACATAAACTGACAAGACAGTCCTAAATTTAGTCCACGTGTCTGGGTGCCACTGAATACTGCTGATACAACTGTTCTGCTGCTGCTGACATTCATTAAACTGTAAAGAGGTTCCTGCCTCTGTCCACACAAAGCCGGACACATTCGCAGCGGTAAACATATCTTAAACCCGGACATCAGATGTCGGCAGGCGGTCACTCTCTACGCGATGTTAAAGCCCTTCCCCTGATGCTCTTTAATGATAACATCCACTGTGCTGATCCTGTCTTACCCTACTGTCGCTGCCCTTTCCACAGCCTGGTCACCGGCTGGCCCTCGCCCTCCAGATGATCACATCTTATGCATCAGAGAGTGAAAGGCCTGAATATTGGGGGGGATTTACCTTCCATTAATGTCAGTGGTCTCAAATGGCTTGGCCTTTATCTCACACACACACACACACACACACACACACACACACACACACACACACACACACACACACACACACACACACACACACACACACACACCAAGCTACTCAAGTGGTGTCAAGATTAAAGAGCAATTACAAGCTACTCCACCAGTGATAGATTGGAAGTGGAGTCAACATGATGGTGACCCACTTCTGGGGGAGAGGAGGAAACATTGGAGAGGAGGAGAGGGAAAGAGGAGAGAGGAGAAATAGAGGAGAAGAGGATGGGATATTAGGTGACCAGGGAAGATGGAGTGGACAGGAGGAGAGGAGAAGAAATGAAAATCAGGATCAGAAAAACTTTATTATTCCTCGCAAGGAAATGGAAATTTGTCTTTGAAGTGGCTCACACAGGTACAGTACATGGGACACGGGGATAGAAAGTTCTTAAAATACTGATGACGTGGACTTTCGAGTAACATTTGCTTTTGCAATGCTTTTGCAGATTTTTTAAGAGTGCTCATGTGATGACAGTAATGAGTAAGTTCTCTTCGGGTGTGTTCAGACTGAAAGCAAAGCAAATTTTCACCAGAAACTCAAGTTCTGTTACTTCCTCTTCTGTCCTCCTTTTTCCTCTTGTCTCTGCACGTTTTATGGAGCATAAAAAGTTTTCACTCAAGTTGAAACATCAACAAACATCTTGCATCAGGTCTCACCTCCTCATATCTCACATCACTCCATTGACTTGGCATCCGCACCATCTCTAAAATTACACCTTGTGTTATATAGTCAGGATACTTGATTTGACTTCAGTAGGAAACAAAATAAGTACAGAACTTGACAATACAAACCAGCCATGATGATGGCACAGTTTAGATTTCCTGTGGAGCTTTTCACATCTAGTAGTGCTCTAGAGCTACTTTTCTATTAGTGGATCCCCTGTTTTGCACCCAGGGACCAATAAGCCAGTTAAGCCTGTTCATTGGTCAGGGGACCTGACAGGAAACACAAAACATGAGCTAAGATTCGGTGGGGGAAACTGAATCCCCCACAGAAATCCCCCAGAAGCAGATGGAGAGCATGGGCGGGGCTTGTGGACAGGCAAGCCAGGCAGTTGCTTGGAGCCCCCAGCCATTAGGGGGCCTTTCAGGGACCTCTGTTGGTCCCTGGACCTCACTTTGAGAACCACTGATCTATTTTTTCAGTATTCATCTCAAATTTATGGAAATTATGCATTTATGTGTGCAAAAAACAAATTTTTCTGGCGTGCATGGGTGGGGTGGGGGCCCCAGGGATTTCTTGCTTGGAGTCCCAAGAGACCCTAGCAACACCACTGATTGAGAGCATGCAAACTGCACACAGAAAGGACATGCACCAGCTAGGGATCGAGCCCAGGACTCAGCTAGCTCTGAGGTGACAGTGCCAACCACTGGCCACCATTGGTGGCACGGTGGCTCGGTGGTAACACTGTCGCCTCACAGCTAGAAGGTCCCCGGTTTGAATCCCATGCTGGGCGTGTCCTCCACCATGCCTTTGGTGCCTGCTGCTCGAGGAAAAAATAAGGGGCCTTTCTGTGTGGAGTTTGCATGTTCTCCCCGTGCTCACCTGGGGTATCCTCCATAAAAATACCCCCACTAAAAACATGCAAGAAGATCACCACCTGACAAAGAGGAACTGGTCCCTGGGCGCTGGTCGACTGGTCTGCCGTGGAGGGAGGACTGACCATGGATGGGTCAAATAGCGGGAAAGAATTTCAAATATGCATGGCATGTACAGTTTCCACCTCAACTCTGTGCGTAAAAAATGTTCTTCTTCTTCTTCTTCTTCTTCAGGCTGCGATGCCCCATTCAGAGGGGAAGAAGAAGGCAAGTAAACATGGATGTAGACAATGCTGTATTTAAAATATTTGTTCGATCTCACACACAATGAATAAGTTTTGTTTGTTTACAAGGAAACTCCACAGCATCCTTTTAACGTGTTTGATGACCACTGTGTGTTAACACCAGTGTTCAAGGTAGAAAGTAGTGGAGAGGACAGCAGACAAAAGCAGCCGATTCCCCGGAATTTCCAGTTTATGATCCAAAGTCAGTGGAACGCAAGACAGTTCAGGCAATGTGAGCTTGCTTTTCATTGGAGTGATTGTCATGTTTCTAATATAAACTCAAAATTTACATGTACATCAAATAATTCATTAACCTGAACATCCAGCATGTGGATTCTCTTCAAACAAATCCTGCTGTCTAACCAAGACAGTACAACATATGTTACAGGTCGGAGCACTCAGGACTGCTGCCTTCTGGTGGATGGGAGTATTAAGAACTGGGTACATGGGTAACTAAATTGCTTTCGAGAGCAGTAACTGTAACTAATTACTGATTTTCAGTAATTTCCACAGCACAACGTACATGCACAACTAATCGAATCTAGACCATACTTGCTTAATCACTATCATTGCTGCACTATCACTTCCAACTTTACAGAAACTTTTCAGGGAGTAAAAATGAGTCGATGCCATCTGTATGAAATCTGTGTTTATGACTGGGATTATGGGCACTTCACTTAACGCCACACAGTGTCACAAACCTGGGTTTAATCTCTGTACGTCACAACTGTATTTAGTCAGTGCATCCTGCTTGATTGATTGAGGTGAGCTGATGATCACGGTAAATGTGGAAAACACACTCAATTGCACACACACACAATCACACACACACTCAATATGACCGAAAAGCTTTCACAGCCTCTGGGCTCAATCATTTCATCCCCTTGATGAGTAATAAAGCTCGGTCCTGAGAGGAGCGATGGCTGTAAACGTCATTGGAGCGCTGCTGATGGTTTTATGTTTGTGTTCAGTGCTAAAGATAGAAGTGATAAAGATAGATAGGTGTGACCTTGTGTGTGGCTTGTGCAGGTCAAGCCTCCATGAGATAACATGTAGGAATGGTCTATCTGTGCAGCCTCTAGATGTTAGTTATATCCTGCGGTGGACGTCCTACATTTGCACTTGTCTGTCTGCTGCGCTTCCTTTCTTTGCTGGGGTAAATCCTATCACACTGTAATGATATGGCGATGATGCTGTGGAGTAGTAGATGTTGTTTCAGCTGTTACTTTCCTGGTTTTCAACTGCCCTGTAATTCTACTAAGTGTACTTCTGTGTATCTAAATCACGAGTCTATTGGTTGACTTTTGTTGTATGTTTCAGACTTACAAAGCACTCTGAGGCAAACTCAGAGTACTTTGGGATGTATAAATAAACTTGACTTGATATGAATCTCACTTCTTCTATCTGGCCCAGCTCAGGAATGACAAGGAAGACAGAGGTCACTTAGTTTGCTCCTGGACAGCAAGTCTCACACATAGAGGTACAGTGTAATACTATGCTGCTCTGTTTCTTTGTATTCTATCCTACTGTACTGTACCATATTGTTCCATACTGTGCACTGTTGAGTGTCAAATCATATTCAGCCCTACTGTACCTTTACTATGTCATCCAGGCTCTTTGTTAGTAGAGCTACTGTGTGAAGACTTAACCAATTGCCTTTGCTTGTGTAATAATTAACTCATGGAAAGCGGATTTCAGGGTCTCAGATATAAAGTCCTGCATGTCATAATGTACAATACTGAAAATATGAAATTGTATGGTATCATCACACAAAAACATATTCAAAAAATGTTCTTTAATTCTACTTTTCTGCCATTACATGCTGGTGTTTGGGAGAGCCTCGTGAGCCCAAAGATGTACAGTTTTGTAGGATTATCTCAATTCATGGATGATCTTGATGATAAAAGTCAAACTAAATTAAATTGGATGGTTCACAGTATATGAGCTTTTTACTCCTCAAGGACAAACAAAAGATGGGCTGACTGTATAATATGCAGCATTAATTCAGAATAAATGCATGAAGAGGGACTTCTGCACTGACTACCTTTGCACAAACAGAGACTATCTAGGGCACACAAAGCTTTAGCTCCAATCACATAAACAGCCAGTAAGCCAGTGTACTGGAGGTTAACAACAGGAAACAGTAGCAGTGCAAACATCAAGTACGTGTGCAGCACGAACTGAGCCTACAAACATCACATATCAGAAGTTTGCTGGATCTTCAGGCTAGAGACCCCAACACACTCAGCTAAGACAGGAAACAATATTTCTATTAACGTCTATTCTACTCACACAGATCAATATATTACTGATGGGCATAATTTGTTCTTTGTGCCCCTCTCTATCATGCACGTGTCACAGACCAAAATCATTAAATTTGCCCTACACAGACCATAAAATAGTCTCTTCAGGATACTGAACATTTTATCTCATTAAGCTCATTTTCTTGCCAAATTAATGCTTCCATCTTCTCAGAGGAGTTGTTTTAACCAGCCAAAGTGGAGGAAGGGAGGAAAGAGAGGAATGTCTCATCCATCTCATTCTTCATCTGACTGAACTGTGCGTAGCCAAGCGTGCTTGGGCTGGGTCACAGCAAAGACTCCTGGGTAATAGGGTTTGAAGTAAAGGCTCATTGCCTCCTCTATTTCCTTCTGACCGGTGAGAACACATTGCAGCCTTCTGGGTAATTCTGAAACACAGACTGGGTCCAGATGTGTGTGGGCTCAGATGAGTTGAAGTCTAATTTGGCACTTTTATTCTACAGAGAAGAGAAAGAAATTAGCATATTAGGCTAAAGCCAATGAAAATGTTCCACAAAAGCTTCTCTTTGATAAGATATTGAAACCAAAATGTAAGTCCCTGCTTAACAATTTACTCAAAATGGAAAAAAAAAATTTTTTCAAACTATTTTCACTGATTTCATTGCCCCCACATTCTTCAATCTGACACGGCAATCTTGTTTGTCTGGTGGGTGGATCTGATTTTGCTACAACCAATAACAGTCAGTGTTGACCGAATGTACAGATAATTTGATGCAAATGAGTGTTTCCTTATTTCCTGCAATCAAGACACCTAAGAGGACACATTACTGTGACACATTTCAAAGAAATAAAGGTGAAAACTGTGCTGCTTAATTCAAAATAAAAATTATTGAGACCATAAGGAAAATACATACCGTGTGTACAGTAAGACTGCTTGTCCTGAGTTATTTCTTCAGTACAAACTGGAGCCACTGTCACTAAGCTTCACCATGGCTCTTCAGGGAGCCAATGGGTGACAACATCTACATTAGGTCCATGTTTTATACCATGTATAGTCTGGACTGACCCCTTGAATGTTGATGTAAACAGGCACAAATTAATTTATATACAAAAAGAGTTTGAATTGAGACCTGTGATGTAAACATAGAAAACAAATCTGTGGTTGTATTGGCAGCTACCAGGAGAGACTGAGCACCTGCTATGTGAATGTAAAGCAGTGACGATGTTCTACAAGCTCGAGTGTCACCAAAGTCCAAGCTAATATCTGAGCCGTGCCCGTTCTTCCATGAAGCTGGATGCAGGTCGAAGCGATGAGCTCAATCTCTCTGCAGCCCTGCAAGCTCTGATCAAAAGAGCAAGCCTTTCTCATCTCAACCCCAAACAATCTCTCAGAGCATGGGCCTCAGGCTCAGGCATGTTGACACTACACAAGCCAGGTGTAATGGAATTGACCTCCACCGCCAATCCACTCCTGTTTCACGAATAGACACATCAATAATATCCGCTGTGCTGGGCCAGCGCAGCGTGGACTGTAAACTCAGCAGATTGTAAATAAAGGTCAGACGGCTGCAGCAGCAGGGACGAGCCTCCCTCTCTTTCAAGATGTCTTCTTAGCCGCTGTGCACTTCAACATCAAATACAAACACAATATAGAAGTCGTAATTATATAAGCTGGACTGGCAGTAGTTTATGTTGCTGTAGTTGTTTTATTCTGGGAGTTTTTGCACCTTTTAATTTTAGGTTTACAATGTTACTTCCTCATTCAGATGTCTCATGACTTCTTCACGTTCAAGTTGTTGTTTTACTGGGAGTTTAGTGCTGTAGCTGTTTCTTTGAGGAGAGCACTGACTTTCCAGTTGCTTCCCCCTGATTCCACTCTTTATGCTAAGCTAAGATAACTGCATACTGGCTCTATCTTCACAGTTGGCAGACAAGTATAAGAATGACATCCATGTAGAAAAACTTCAGCATTTAAAGGGTTGTGCCAGTGTGTTTACTTGCTTTTCACCATACCGTGCAAATACCAATAACCCAGAAACAAAATGATCAAGCAAAGGTATTTATTTTCTGCTTTGTGATTGGCTGATCCAATCAGATACAATATCCTCTAAAACTTTTAGGATGTAAAACTGGGGCCTTTGGAGGAAAAAGTCTTCATTTGAACTGTTCTGAGGATGAGCGAAATGCTCATTTTTCTGTCTGTAATAATTCTTCTGCTCTGTTTCTCACTTTCACAGTCTCTGATGAACGGCAGGGATTTCTAATCACACCTGGACAGCTCTGACATTTCTTATTACAAAGTGACATAACAAGAGCTGAAAGGTTGGCTCAGTCAGACCACTGCTTGCAATCAACATACGACCAGAACATAAATGAGGAGATTAATGACTGGACAGAAATACAGAGCAGTGATTTAGACAGAAATGAGTCAAAGGTGTCATTTAGGAGGAAATGATACATTAGTATTAGTCACATCTGCAAATGGAACTGAAACTTTCTGTGCCCAGACAAGACTGACAGAGTAGAAAGGATCTTTCTGACCGGCTACTGCAGTCACTTCTCTCCATTTACTCCAAAGAAAAATATGAGTAGGTATATTTGAAGTGCATTAGTTTCTCAATGCTGTTTACAAATCATTGAAATAAACAAAAGCTGTGCTGTGTGAATGCTTTAGCTGACCATGATACTTTCAGTAAATGGGGGTTTTTGTGCCTGTTTATTTTGATGAAAGAAAATAATAAATTAAAATCATAGCTCATAATGAATGTAACCTTTCTTTCTGTACTTGATCTAAGCTTCTTTTTAACTGCCTGGGACTGATCGTATACTGTGAAATTGTGAACATTTAGCACATACCTGCAAGCCTTTTTAATGAACCAAATGTCCCGCCACATTAAAACGTTGCTCAGAGAGCTCAAAATCTTTTTTTCCATTTAACTAAAGTCTAACATTTATTTCACAACACACAAACAAGCATTGTCTGGTAAAATGGTGATTAATCTCTGGAGGATATTTGAAGAAGTTATTTTGCTGTTATTGTAATTATCAACACTGGGAGTTGAGAAAGAAAAAGGCCGGAGTGCACATGATAAAAACAGACCCTCGAGGCAGTTCAAGTCAGAGGCCGTCTTCCTCTGAGCTGCTTTAAAAGTGTTTGATGGAAAGTCTAAAGATGTGGCACCAAAGGAAACGTTGCTTGAATTTCCAAACACCTCAGTTCATCATCGCTTCACTTGCTAATGGTGCTAATGATGATAGGAGCCTGAGTAATATGTCTGCATTAGCATGTGTCACCTCTCATCTCGTCACCTCTCAGTGAAAATCAACTGAAGCGTTCACACTCCTCAAGTTGACATGGGGCTTGGGTTTTGTGGTCAGAACAGTACTGTGAGATATCTTTTAAGTACGGACTTTTCATCCCTGTTGCCTGCTTCTTCACACAGAACTGAGGCTTCAGTCAAAGTATCAAAATGTACAAAGAAACTGCAGCATAATCCACTTCTCTGCCATCCAGGGATTCAAGAGCCCGATCAAAGATACTTAAGTAGGATGACTCATTGCTGGTGTAAAGGATTTTATTCATGTTTTTTCTTCTCCTTGTGACAGACAAACTGTCACATGGAAAACTCTGCTGCCACACTTGTTTGTACAGGTGTTTAGTACATTCCTCCCCATAGCTAATTAACATAAGCTAGACATATAAGGGGTACCAGAAGTGAAAACAGGCTGGCATGGTCAGGCACACGATCCTGTGTGTGCGTGACCGTTCACGCGCACATGCACTCACACAGTAGAGTATTTCTGCACTGTGGTATTGCCACTTTCTGTGAACACCAAAACACAGCAGAAATGTGCGCTTGCTGTACTGAACACCGTCCTGGGCACTGAACTGTCACTCAAAAAATCATTAGCCAATGAGGATGCACCACTGAAAAAATCTTCCCCTGTGAGACATTTGTGTCGAATCGCAAACAAAAAGTGAGGCAGCGCAAATGGTACAAATCTGATTCCGTAAACAAATGCAATCTTCCTCATGTCCTCCACTTCAGCTCTCTGCCTGCTAGATGATGCAGATGCACCTCCCTGTCCCTGGTCGAGCCTCTGATTAGCCGTCTCCATCCACAGGTCAGCAGCAGGCTGTGGGTCCAATGTCTCTCTGGTCATCTTTGATCGGTGAATGTGAATCAGATTTGAGAGACCAGTATGTGACAGACGAGATCTGTACTTGGTTTTTATCGTTTTTTATCGATGAGAGAATCTCCTCTGACATGTGAAGAGCCAGCGATCATGGCCAGTGCCACTGCACATCCAAACGCTGGAGAGTAATTCATCCACAGTTGATGCAGTCCTCAGTATCCATGTGTTCGTGTCAACTTGTAAGATCTGCAAATTTAGTGTGACCATGTCTAATTTAGTAGATATTTGCACTGAAGTGCTCATCATTAGTCATCTGGACATGTTGATCATCACAGTCCAGCACCATCATGGGCCCAGTTTACCACAAGTGTATACATTTCATTCTGTTACGCCATAGGTTTCGGTCTCTTTGAGGTCCAGGCATGTCCAAACTATTCCACAAAGGGCCGAGTGGCTGAAGGTTTTCTTTCCAACCAAGCAGCAGCACACCAGACTTGACTCATTTCATCAGCTGATCTCAGTCTTCAGACAGCTGATTGGTCAGACTGCATCCTCTTGATTGGTTGGAGGAAAAACCTGCAGCCACACGGCCCTTTGTGGAATAGTTTGGACATGCCTGACTGTCTGATTTAGGGGAAAGCTGCAGGTGGATCGAGCAGCTGAGCTGGGACGCAGCATGTGTCTACTAGAATGTGTTTGCCCTGTAATAGACAGTGTGCCATCCAATGGTCTAATGAAAGCTGGGATGTGCATGAGTGTATATGATGGGTGGACTTCCCATGAATAGTTAAGCTATAGCGTGGATGAAAAACATTTGACTCAAACCTGGACATGGCCTGCGTTAACCCTGTGCTTTTCAGTGTGCAATGGACTGTGGTCATAACAGGGTTTCTGATAGAAAAGTGCCACTGTCAGCAGGCCTGTTACATCTGACACACTTTATTAAGTCGAGGTGATGAGCTGCAAATCCAGACAGCAGGGGTTGTGATGGCAGCCGCTTCTCCTGTCAAAACTGATTAAGATATCACGGCTCATGTCTGGGGAAAGGAAGTGTGGGTTGTGGGAGGGCGACAGTCAACAGTCTGACTCTAATATCCAAGACTCAGTAATGTCTCAATAATGGCATGTGAACCCTCATGGAGATGGCACGAGGAGGAGAGCATGGGAGGGAAAGGGGTCAGGAGGATGGGATGAGGAGGGAGAAATGAGAAAGCGTAGTGCCGTGCTATCACAGAGATGACTCCTCGACAGACGGGCTTCCACCTGGGTGTCTCTCCAGGGAAATAGCTTTGATGTGATGTCAAAAGCTGAGGAGAGGACAGGAGGCCAGGAGATCTCTTCTGCTCTGGTGGTTTCTGGTGGTTTGGGAGGTGCGTTTTAGTCTTTTCATGTTGCATAGGTCTTTGGTGGTCTGTGATGTTTGTGGTAGGGCACGATGGTAGTGTTGGTATTTGATTTGTAGTTGTTTTTATGGCTTTTGTTTGATTTTGGTGTTATCAGACTGAAGTATCGGTGGTCTCCAGATAGATTTCTGATGTTTCTGGTGGTGTGGATTGGGGGGAACCTGGATAACTTTTTGATCACCTCTTTGTCTTTGTGTAACGTAAAGTTGCCTGTGACTGAGGAAATAACACACAGTGACTCAATAGTGGTGACATGTTTGCTAACTGAAGAGCGCAGTGTGAGATTCACACTAAAGCACCCATCTCCTCAAGTGCCTCCTTTGACCGCTTGGTCAGCCTAATGATTCGGTGGTTTGTGCTGCTTCTGCTGTTCAGTTGGTAGTCCCAGGTGATTTGTATTGAAGTGATTTCATATTTATTGTGAGCGTATGTGTTATGGTTTACATGTTCTTGCGGGAAATGCAACAAATATTTTACTGGCCATTAGCAACTGCGAGCAAGTTACCATTGAATAAGACATGCAAACTATTAATCCTTCACTGACCCAGCTGCCACCAGTAGAACATTTTGTACAGGACAGCTTCAAAATGTGAATTGAGTGTACGTTGTATGTTAATCACTTTATCACAAGATGAGGTCAGATGATCGATGCACAAAACATCCCTCAGAACATCCTCAGAACAGCCCCTGTTGGAGGTTCCTTTTTCTAATTTTAAACAGTGGGGGGATCGTGCCGTCTCGATAGCGGCCCCGAAATTGTGGAACTCCCAACCCCCTGAATTACATTTTATTAATGACTTGGCACTTTTTAAATCACATCTTAAAACTCATTTATTTAGACTGGCTTTTAATATTGAGTAACTTTTACCCTTTGATATGCATTTTTTGTTGTGTTTCTTGCTTTGTATCTTTTGTAATTTCTCTGTAAAGCACTTTGATCATCTGTCTGATGTTGTAAGGTGCTATATAAATAAACTTTATTTTAAACTTTATCCCCTAAGTCAATATTGTGAGCAACTGAAGGGAAAACAGCCTGAATCAGCATTATTTCATCGTTCAGACAACATGATACATTGATTCTCTCTGTCCACACTGCTCCCATCACTGATTCAACGATTTCACGAAAAACACTCCTCCATTCTGAGCAGCAGCAGCGTGTCCTGAAAATGGCAAAAGAAGCTTAGCTTAGCAGTGTGACAGGCTGTGCTGCATGTTTACCTCCAGTTTTACATGCCAGCTGGCTCAGAGAGAAATAATCCCCAACTCATTCAACATGTAGTAGATTTGGTGACAGTCAGGACAACGGTGTGCTGTCTTTTTTTTTAGTGAAAGCAAAATCCAACCAACCTCAGCTGTGTGCTAATTGACCGACTGATTGATTGAAGTGCTCTTTAGTGAAGTTAAAACGACACACATGTTTTTCGCTCATATGAGGAGGGACACAGAAAATGTAATACTACAAATTTGTTGCTTGTTTTTCAGCTCATCCAGATGTGTGGCATCACAAATGTTCCACCACATGTTGGCAAAATAAGCTTTAAATTAATCTGCGGTCTGGAGGAAGGAGTTAAGCCATGAAATCCACAGTCAGCGTCATGTTATGTAATTGTCTGCTGTCTGATAGAGGTCAGTTTTATTTATTTAGTTTTTTTTAATTTTCCGTTCCTTACAGTGCTCCAGGACTTACGTATTCCATATAAATACCACGCTGGAAGGCAGTGGCTTTCAACCTGGGGGTCAAGAATTCCTGGGATAAATCACCAGAGGATTAAAGGGACAAGAGAGGGAAAAAAAAACCTCTGTTGCATAAAATTGTGGGTAACTCTTTAGTTCATACTGCGGTCATTTCCTAATAATTTCTTTATATAAAGCAGCTAGAAGTAATATTTTTCACATAACAATGTGTCAACTTACAGTGTGAAAACAATGTGATGATGTGAATACAAGCTTTTCTTGGCTTTATAGTCAGCTAAAAAGTTTGAAACTAAACTACCTGCCCAGCACCAAACAGCAGACCCACACACAGACTAGCATTGGTGGAGACCAAAACCAGAGCTAAAAGAGAGTGAATATTGGACTTGCATTCACCAGGTGGTAAATTTTGGGGATGAAATCAAGCTGCCTTTACTCGCTGCCGTACTACTCAGTTGTGAATATTTCATGTGTTTCCTTAAAGAACAAATGAAAGATATCTTAGGGTGAAACATTTCAAAAGCATCCCCATTTCACTCATTTACGTTGCGGATCCTGAAAATGGCAGCTTTTGACGAGGGTTCCTGTGTGAATGATGATTTGACTTGCCTGTCTTCTTATTTGCTTACAAACACCTCATTATGTGGTTGCTGTTAGCACCGAGTTATAGGCTACATTTCCAGGCAGTGAATGGCCTCTCACTCATTAAATATGTTTTTTTTTGGAAACAGTAAAAGGGGGCTTTTATGTCAGCCACTCACTTCCCTTAGTTCTGTCTTGACTGGTTTGCTTGGTTGTACTGTAACTAACCAGGGAGACGATGAAAAGCCTGGGAGGACGAATTACCTCCCTGCTACAAAACTGTGAAAGATGCAAACTCTGGAGTGTCATAGACATGAGGTGAGAATTTCAGTTCCTTACTTCAGGTTGCTCTTGCACTCAATATGTCGATATTAACAATGGATCCAATAATGTCTGATGTGAAAGGAGATGTTTGGACTGACAAACGTCTGGAGAATTAGCTGCAGTTCCTCAGCTCATGTGTTTTAGGCTCTTTCAGGTCATTGTTTGGTTTTCTGACCTACCAACACCACAAGTTGGTTTCCAGCTGCAGCAGGTAAAAAAGCTTTCATAAAGCCTCTGAACACAACCTGAACAGCAACAAACTGTGAACAGAGAAAAAAGAGTAGCTGTTGAACATGGTACTAAAGAGAGTGATTATTGGACTCGCCTCCAAATGAATGCTAATGTTACTCCATGTCTGATGGATATGCAAGTATGCATCTGTTCGCCAGCATGGTGTCTTTCTTTGGGAGTAAATCTTGGTTTGCAAATGACACAGAAATGACAGATACAAATAATTAAAATGTTTTGCATACACAAAATTCCCCCCATGGTGGCATCCATCTAATTAACCCCCACCAGCACCACAGCCCGGGGTCTTACATGCTCAGCCATGGTTAATTGAGCTGTTTGTGACCCCTGGAGTTTATTCTTTATTTTCACTGCTGCAGGTGACCACATCTCCTAAGGCTGCGCTATTAATTCAGGCAGTAGACGACTCAAGGAGCACAGCATCATGAAAATGTGCCAGTCACTTCCTGGTACTACAATGGTGAGCCGTCTTTGGACTAAAAGTTTTTGGCAGCTGTAAGACCTCCTGGCAACATCTTGCACTTTCTTTCATTGAATTCTAGCTGTGTATCATCACTGAAGAGCTGTAAAGTCAGCTTGTGTTTTATGGCCTTACCTATCAGTTCAGACAAAACGCTGGACACCCGGCCCCAGTCTGGAACAGAGGGACACTCCTACATTGTGAGTTTATAGCTTCCTAATGAATTAAACTGGCACATATCACAGTTTGGATTTTGTACAGGTGACAGGTGTATAATAAACTCTGTGGCAGACTTCAAATGGATAAGCTGCTGGTTTGGATTCTTAGACTCACAGACAGTGTTCTCCCATCTACTGTCCCAAGCTATGTCTTCATCCTTCAGACCAAAGTGTCTCGTCCACACTCTGAGCAGACACAGATTCTGCTGTGGTCCAGATATTTTGGATTATACTGCTGATACAAATCCCCCGGTGGGAGAAGAGTTTATCCAGTCCATCAAAGGGTCAATGGGAAGCTTAACCCCCAGCAGCACATCGTACAACTTAAAGTGCTGGCCTTACCGATAAACAGAAAAAAGACTAAACCTGAAACTGAGCATACCTTTATTCATACTTTTGAATTGCAGTGGCCTATTTGCAATTCAAATATTTATGTTATGTGGTTTCTACAGAGGAAGAGGGACGATAAGACTATAACATGAATGACGTAAGTTATCACAGTTGCTAACAGAAGCTCAACTACCACTACGGTAAGAATTGAGACTAAACACTAATTCAAGTGCTTCAACAACTGAATAAGTGACTTACATTCAGCTGCACACACATTACCAACAACTGGAACGTGCAGCAACACAGCAGCACACCAGATCATGAAAGGTCCGTCTGAAAAAAGGGTATAACTCTGCTTTAAGGAGGCAGATTTTTGTTTTATACCTTCAGACAAAATGATGTTGGAGACACAACCAAATGTGTGACAAGAGCTTGTTAGACAGAATAAATTCTGCAGTGGTTGCTTCTGTATTGACTTGCTTTGCAGTACAGAAATTGTCCCCAGAGTCCACATAAAAGGAGACTTGTGTTTCAAGAGCAGAGTACAGGTCAGAGGGTGAGTATTTAAAGTCAGAAATCTCAGTGTCATTCATCACTGAGCATTAGCACTGATCAACCCCCTGCAGCGGTACATGCTCATTTTTTTGCTGCTAAAATCTTACTTATTGCATTTTAAAATGGCTGCCTGGTTAAACTAAAGGCTCCTAGTGCATCTGAGACTTGGCACTGATTAGCATGAGCAGGGTTTAGGAAGGAGGACCCCAGGATTCAGAGACATCATTATAAGAGACAGCCCAAGGTGTTGCCCAAGGCACCCGCTGCCCTGACCAAGCCCGGGTTGAACGAGGCTGGTGGAGAAACACCAGGACCCGAAGCTGGATCCAAGACTCCAGACTTGCCTGAGGCTTGTCCCCTCCCTCCGGTTCACAGCTCTACTGTGGGGCTCCTGAGACTTAGAGCCAGCATCAGTGTGTCAGCACAAGAGGGGATGAAGCAGGAAAGTGATGCAGAGAGGAGGGAGATCATGGGTATTAAACGGTGCATATCAAAACCTCATCCCTCACTGCCTGACAATAAACATGTCAGCTTCACCAAAATATTTTACTTTCTTTTTCGTGGGAGTGGATTTCTGAGGTTGACCCAGCTTGAAGACATCCTACCAGAGAATAAAGTACTAACATTATCAGAACAATCTGCTTCTTTAGTTCCTTCCATTCATTTATCTGGCCCCATACTCGTAATACAGGTGTTCTTTGTCTGTAGTGACTGCTACACCTGCTTCAGTGGCAGATACAGTATAATGACTCCCTCTAGAGGTGGAAGAGTGCTTCACATGTCTGTCTGCTCTTGGTAACAGACCTCTGGTGTTTTATACCATCACTGAGATGTGTACTGTCATCCACATCAGGGATCACACTCTCTCAGTGTGAAAGCTGATCTGAATGTGCAGCTGCTGGTAGTTGAGTACGGTCAGCTGCTCTCAAAGTGAAGCAAAGTCAGGCGTTTGCTTCCTACACATGTGCACAACCAAAACAAAGACAAAAGAATATGCTAAGAGGCATAGGATGATGGAAACTTCATCACTTTAAGCATGACTCCAGTCAAAGTCCATAGTGATGAATTCAGTGGACCTTCTTTTCAAATTTGTAGCATATCCTCTGTATTGTAACTGTATATGCCATGACAAACAAGATATTGTGGTCACTACCGAAACAGTATCGTCACTACCGAAAATGTGCCGTCACTACCGAAACATGGGATGTTTTGTCAAAAATAAAGTATACTGAATTATCAACTAAGATATTGTGATGGTGTTTGGTTCAATCTGTATTAAAACTAATTAATCCTTAAGTTTGTAATCATTATGAACAACTTTATTCCCTTTTCAAAGAAAAGTTGGATTCAAAATCTAATGGTTCTGATAAATCACGCTTAAAAAAATTGTTAAAATTATATAATTTTTAGTTTACCTGAGAATTTTGAAAAATAAAATTTAAAAAAAATATGTTTACAAGGTAGATGTAAGCAAAATTTTAATAGATCAATATGAGTCTTTTTTTCATGTGATATTTCATTGCGTTTTGGTAGTGATAAATTTGGGGAGAGGAAAAATATTCCAAAACTGTATGAAAATACAAAATGAGAATTAACTGTACAACTACTAGAAATGTGTACCTTGGATATTATACAACTAACATTCATGAAAAGTTTTGGGGAAAAGACACATTTATTTCAAGATGTTTCTAACTCTGACTTTGCACCAATTCCGTAGAATGGCCCATATAAAGTAGACATTTACTGTAACAGTGATTTATTTTTGTTCATATTTTTCACAATGATTGATCGGATTTCCAGTTCCTTCCCTGTTCACTTCAGAGTTAGCAGAGGAAAGCTGAATAAATATATGAGCTCTCCTCATCAGAGAGGAGATAAGGGCTACTGAGGTCTCACTCTTCCCTTTTATCCAGGAACTAAAAAGCCAGAATCAAGAGTCTGCTCTCAGTCTAAAAAAGTAGCAGAATGTCAAATGACTTTAAGCTGCTTATTCCTATAATTCAAATTTAATGATCAATGCAAATTTAGACTAATAATTGTAAAAGGTACGATTACACGAGACAACATCCAAATTGCTGTGGAGAGGAAGTATAAAGATGGAATAACTTGAAATACTCAAGTAAAGTATAAGTACCGTATCTTTCCTAAACTTTGACCCGTTTTAGCCACAGAGTGACTACTCATCTTCAATCAACGATCTTTGCTGAGCACAGGAACAACAACCAGGCAGCTACTTCCGGTTTCCCCGCCCTCATCAGCTGTTCTTCGGCTGTTTGCAAAGCTCATCGTCCGCTGGGTGCCTCCATGGTCCCCGCTGCGTCCTCTGCTGCCCTGTAGCACCTCCACCATGGCGGACAACGACGAAAGCGACATCATAGAGCACCACGTCGAGGAGGAGATGGAGAAGAAGGGCGCGAGGAGCCACGCAGCTTCCTCCTCGTTCCTGGAGAGCGTCACTCCGTCCGACAGAGAGGGCCATAGCGGCACCCAGTCATCCCACAGACTGCTGGCCTACAGTGACGCCCTCATCTCCATCATCGCCACCGTCATGGTAACTAAACGAGCTTTGCATCCGAGGAGCAGCGTGCGGGTGGGCGACGGGGGGGTCTGCAGACACCTGGGACCACGTGACACGAGGGGGCATCAATGCAGCGTCACTTTATTATTAGTGCTTGACTTTCTTAAACATGCAGCACAAACACAAGTGAAACCAGAGTGCATCCACTCAAATCATTTCATTTTGCTGCTTAATACCTGTGTCCCACTGCAGTTCAGAGGGAGGCTGATCCTCTGCAGCTCATCTCACAGCTGCAGTTAGAGTTTGTTATTTTGCAGGCTCAGCTTTTACCTACAAAACATGTGATAATGAGTTAATTATTTAATCGGAGAAAACAACAGGCCGTTTTCTCTTGTTACTTATTATGAGAGATCTGAGCCAGCATGGAAATCAGACTGTTGTCATGTGCCTTTCTCTGAACAGCTGACAGTCTCCTAACGCAGTGTCCTTTACTCATAGATCCTACCTGTTTCCCATACAAAGGTGGAAGACAATGAGGTAATGTCTGACAGTAATAACAGATGTGTAATAATGGTAGCATGGTGACAGTGTTCAGATGTGTTTCAGTTCAGTGTAAAGCAGAGTAAAGCAGATGGACTGCACGTCTTTGTAGAAGTGGTGTGGAGTGACTTTAAAGTAGGCGTCATAAGTGTCATAAATCTGTGTGTGTGTGTGTGTGTGTGTGTTTTGCAGGAGTTGAGGGAGAGCGTTCAGCTTCTGCTGACAACAAAAATAGCAGTTTACCTAATGACATTCCTGATTGTGACTGTTGCATGGGCTGCTCATATCAGGCGAGTCATTATTATTATTATTGTTACATGTATACATACTGTATAACAGCAGTTTTAAGATTTGTTATTCATCACATCCTCATTCTTCATGTTTCTCAGGTTATTTCAAGTAATTGTACGCATCGATGATTCCCTCGCACTGCTGAACCTTGTAAGTCTAGTATGAGTGAGTTCACAGTGTGTGTAATAACATGGCATTAACTGAAGTCTGAAGCCTTCAAATAGTAATCATTTTGAGTATCACTAAGGAGAGTTGGATTGCGAGTACATTTGAAATATGTTTTTGTGTCTAACGTCTAGTTTTATACTTTCCCAGTTTGCATTATATCTGTAACAACTGTAATGCTGTTGTACTTATTATTTTGCACTTGTGAATGAAACTTGGCGTCTCCGCTGAGCTCGTTTCCTTCCTCCTGATGTGAAGTTCTGCTTTCGGTTCTGTTTCAGGCCTGCATGATGCTCATAACCTTTCTACCTTACACAGTGAGTATGAGTCACAGGAGTCCAATCGATCACACTGCACAAATAAACGTTACATCAAGTGATGTCATCAACGCTCTCTAACGTACTTTGTTCTCATCTTTGCAGTTCTCTCTGATGGCGACCTTCCCTGAGAACGTCCTCGGGATTTTACTCTTCTGTGGTTGTGTGATGGTGACAGGCGTCATTCAGGTGGTCGTTAGCGTTGTTATTCAGAAATAGTTCTTATGCTGCTCTTTTTCAAGCTTCTCTTTCTGCGTACACACACGTCTTAATCCTCATGTCTTGTGTCTGTAGTCGGTGATTGTGCTGTACGCCTTCAGCCGGCCCTTCCTGCTCAACGAACAGATCCAGATCTCAGAGAACCAGACCTTCTACAAACACCACATCCTCAAAGTCATCATGCGGGTTCCCCTCATGTGCTTTTTCGCCAGCATCTTCTCCGTCATCTTCCTACAGCTGGTAGGTAGTTTTTTTTCTTGGACTGTGTGGAGATGCTCCGTGTGAACATCAGCAGGTGATTAGAAGGTTCGAGATTGCGTGGTGTCACGGATCACGGTCTTCTAATAATGGTTTTGGGCTGCAACAAATGATTATATTATTATCAATTAATATACCAGTTAGTTCTTTGATTAATGTATTGGTTTCTTAAAATTTCTTGTTTTGTCCAACAGAGAAAGCTGGACAGAGCAAGTGTTTGGGATTTGTGATTAATGACATTTAATAGCTGGACTGTTGAGGCTGTGAATCTCTTGTGTGATATTTTCGTTTCGTCTTCCAGTCTTACGTGCTGTTGGCAATTGTCATCTTCCTGCCGTACATCTCCCGGTCCTTAAAGTGGTGTCGCAACAAGGCGATTGGTAAGCACTAGACTGTAACATGACAGGTGGAGGAAGCTTCTCACACACACACATGCACGCACACGTTTACCTCCAATTAGACATGCTTGGTTGTGGATGTGGATTCATTTCAGAATGACACACATGTCGTGCGTCACCTTGTTAAAACATGAACCAAATCTTGTGCATCTCAGGTCAGGTGGAGGAGACTCCAGACTCCATGTTGTTTTACACCTACCTGCCCAATGAGCCCCTCAGCAAGGACAGGGTGGAGGCTTTCAGTGATGGAGTTTATGCCATCGTAGCGACGCTTCTCATCCTGGATATATGGTGTGTTTCACTTTCTGTCCTTTAATGGGTAGACATAGGACACATGCAGATTCTCTTCACAGTGTATATGTTGTGTGTAGAAAAAAGGCCAGGCAGTGTTCCAGATAAAAATTATGAAGACGATCTTATGCGTCATATGAACTCTGCACATGTTGGATTTACTGGAATTTTTGTAACATCTTCAAAGCTGCTTTGATCGACACAGTATCGATTGGTTTTGTATAAGTAAGTCAGGAATTTTGGAGATTTTGCTCAGTTTGCAGTAACATAAAACCATTCTGCATTAAAGGGACAGTTCACCCCAAAATCCAAAATAATTTTCCTCATAGGGAGCTCTACAGGTAATGTAGCTTTGATTTTGGGGTGAACTGTCTTTTTAAGTGTGATTTAATGTGTTAAAGTGCATTGAAGTGTGCTGAAAAACCTGGTTCCTCCCTTTCAGCGAGGACAACGTTCCAGACCCGGCCGCTGTGCAGAGGCAGTTTGGCGGTAGCCTGATAGCGGCTCTGCAGGGTTACGGCCCAGAGTACCTTGCCTACTTTGGTTCCTTTGTCACCGTCGGCCTCCTCTGGTTTGTGCACCACTCGCTCTTCCTCCATGTCACCAAGACAACGCGCTTTATGGGCCTGCTGAACACCTTCTCGCTGGCATTTGTGGGAGGTTTGCCTTTAGCCTACCAGCTAACACACGAATTCCCAAAGAACTCTCGCAACGAACTGGAAGCCATTCAGATTAGCTGTGTGATCATTTTCTTCGCAGGTATATTTCAGCTCGCTATTTGGGTTGTCGCTCTTTACAATGAACAAGAAACTCTGCACCCTTATGTACGTTATGGTGGACGCGAGCACGTGTTTATGCTAGCTAAGCTGGCTCTGTACCCCTGCGTAGCTCTGGGGACATTTTTCCTCACGTGTATTTTGAGTAAATTTAGTGCCCCAATTTTCCACTTGATGGAGATAACAGTGCCTTTTGCTTTTTTCGTGTTGAGGCTGTTGGTGCGAGTCGGGCTAGCTTTGCTACGGCTAATTTTCTGCCCTGACAGGCCAGACCCGAGGTCCATTGTGGAGGAAGATGATGATGAGACAAGGGTCCCGTTCAATGCGTTAGTGACCTAGCTAGCTTGAAGGGGAGTGGCCACAGAAAGTCGAGCTAACACGGCAGAAGAGTGAGGCATTATTGCGAAATGCTTGGTCTCTGAAAGAGTTAATGTGAGGCTTTGACATGGTAACCACGTGGAAAGATGACTGCTCTCTTTTCAGCATTTAAGATGGTTCAAATCTTGTGAAAGAACCAGTGCAAATGGGATTAGATGTGACCTCACACTGAAGGCAAAGTATGGAAGTTGTAGAGCTTTAGAAAGCACTCAGTGGACCAAAGTATGAAGGATACAGACAGCCAAAGCTTATTCATTAACTTGAAGAATATACAGTACTAAAGCTAGTTTGGATTGCTGAATAATCAACAATCATCTTCAAGGACGCAAAGGCTACATTTTAAATGACACACCATAAGGTTTGCCACTCTGATTTTATCGCTCCCAAATTAGTAAAAAGGTACAAAATGAGAATGGTTCTTTCTGTTTCCAGGGAAGCCTTGAGATCATGTTCATGCTAGTCAATGTCGCTAACTTTGCTGATTCTACACTTCACCCTGAAAAGGTTGAGTTGAACAGACAAAAAAGGTTTTTAGAATTATAGTTCAGTTTCTGTGCCAAGTTCAGTAAGATGAAGTAAGAACAGTCCGTCCAACTGCTTTGGTTTTAATTCAGCCTAAATTAAATAACTTATTTACTTCATCTGAATGATTTTTCAGAGATGATGGCTGAATTATTTCTAAATACTTTCTGAATGACTACTTTCTGCAGTTGACCCATTAGCGAACAGGCAGGGGGTTATGCGTGTCGTGTTCGGCACTTTAAACATTGCACTGAATGGGTTTGGCAACAAAATATCAAATTGCACTATTTTGGAATATTTTGATTCCGATATTTGTGTGTTAATCCCACTGGAATGTAACATCACCTTTTCAATTATGTCATAATGCTGTTTTATTTCTACTTTTATCTTTTAATAGGAAGACTGTGCACTTAAATGACCCCTAATGTTTAAAAAATAACAAAAAAGGCCAGATTGGACATGCTGTTGTTTTCATTGTCAGGTTTTCTTGAAAGTTTGTTTTTTTTTAAACCCAATGTCATTATATAATATTAACATCACAACTAGAGAGAGGTTTGTAAAGTTAGGTGTATACATTTATCCAGAAGGGGTCGCTGTTGTTTCTTTTACATTTTCCTGAGACGCTGAGGCTGCTGTCGTCACTGTAGTGACTCTGCTGTGATGTGCTGTTATGTGTGTTTGATACTGACTCAAAGGGAACTCAAATCTGAGATGCACTTTAATGGAAACCTGCCAGGTGACAGAGAAGGTTTCAATATATCCGAAACAACAGCAAAACAAACTTCAAATGATCACCTTTTAAGAATGTGAGCCTGTGAACAGCTTGTTTGTGATTAGTTGGACACTTGTCATTTAATTTTTTTTTGTTTGTTTGTTTTGTTTGTAGTCTGTTCAGGACGGAAGCTTCCAGAGACAATTGTGGTTTTTGTTTATGAGTATTTGTATTTAATGATCTGTTGGTTGACTGGGATGGGAGTGCTTTTGATTGAGGAATAAATGTAAATGTATTTGTTTACTGTTCATTATGAGACTCTTTGGTTCCAAAATAATGAAGGCATAATCTTGTCAGACATTTTCTCTGAATATAAACAAGTATCTGTGTATTTTCCACTGTTACCACTCAGATATCAGACTTTTTTTAAACTAACCTTTCTTTCTGTTGTCATCCGTCCAACATGGTGGCGTGTTTGTTTAGTCCCGCTCTACAGACATTCCCTCTCACAGATTTCTGTTGTCATGCTTCGGTGTTCAGCTGTTTGTGTCGCTACATGAGTGCAAATGCTGCATCTGCTCTTTTACACAAATCTTTGTTTTTTAAATGTCAAATCACAAACTGTCCAGCTTTGTTTTGTGAATAAATCTGAAATTGTTCCTTCGATGTGTAATTGAATTTTCTGTCTTATGTTCATCAGCACGTGAAACATAATCAACACATTGTAAGACATTTTAAAGAAAAAAAACCTTTATTCACCTCCGTACAGTAAACAGCTTCACAATATCCCAAACAAGATATCAATATGTGGTTTATACATTACTTTGTATTGCCCCTATATTAACAGCATTCGTCCTTAGTATAATTTTTAATCTTATCCACTCCAAAAGCTATAGATTTTCATTAGAAAACACGTCTGCTCAAAGCAAATCACACAAAATGTACACAAAATAAATTAAAAAGACGAGCAACCAAACATCTGCAGTGCATCATTACCTGACATTTGGGCGACTACAACTAGTTTTTCTTTGCTACATTAAGTTCGTGTACCTCAAGTTTTTTACCTTCATAACTTGAATACAAATCTAAATTAGTCCACATAATATCTTACGTCTCATTTGAACTAAAACTGTAAAGCTGCTGAGTCTCCAGTGTGCCAATGGAATAATACATTTAGAAACTGGAATAATTAATTGATATGTTTAAGTGACACTATATAAAGTAAAGAAATTTATTTATAATGACTTCTGCTGTTCATAAACACGATTTTTGCCAATTAAAAGTTGAATTTGATTACTGTCATTTAAGACAAAAATCCTTTCAATGGATTTACAAAATACTTTTTACTTTTTTTTACTAAAGCTGAAACAATGAATCAATTAACTGATTAGCTGATCAATAAAATACATCAGCAACTATTTAAATTTCTCATATTCTCTTCGTTATTCATTTAAGACACAAACATTTTTTATAACTCTTTGTAGTTTCCAGAATTCAATGTTTTTGAAATACCTACCAAACTATTTGCAGTTTAAATTAACCAATAATTGTGTTTAATTATTCCGGGTGCACAGTCCAGACTCCATATAAAACAGCCTTTAAAGAAAAGAACAGAAAAATGTGACCATCTGCTGTTTGTGTTGATTTTGGTCAGATTGCTTTAGTTGAACACTGCCCTGATGTCTGCATGCTCTGCTTCATCTTGTTCAGTATGTAGAAGAGAAGGTTGAATCCAGAAAAGCCTGTCAAGCAGCAGTGTGTGTTTTACCAGAGAGAGGGTTTAGTCACAGATTTATACAGTACAATACAGCTGGTCCCAAAAATCCACCCAGCACCCCCATTCACTTCAAATGGGGAAAATGCGCGAAAATGCACATCTATGGAGAAAACATGAACAGAACAAACCAGACAAATAAATTAAAACATCCTCGTCGTCCAACTGAAGGAGGTGAACAGAGCGCAGTGACACACATTGCACAGGCCACAGATGCACATGTTAGCACTCCAGTCTGAAGCCCAGCTCCAAACGCCCCTCATTTTTTCATTTCTCAGAACGATCGGAATATGAAGGAGACGGTTGCTTGGACCTGGGCCCTGGAGCTTTTCCAATAATGGAGGGAAATCAGTGTTAATCAGACAGTGCTTTGGTAAACATTTCTCTCTGAAAATATCTGGATTCAATCAGCGAATCTCATCGGCTCTGTCGGCCACCAGCGCAGCCTCGCAACACGCTCATGATGCATTGTCTCATTTATCACATGCGTGAACATGCGATTCATCGTAAATGCCACAGATTTCCTGTAGATTTAAATTATCCGACCCTTATTCTAAGGAATCAATCTGCAACTTGCATAAGATCAAAATATTGCTAATAAACCCACCGCCCCGAGTATCAGATTTTATATACTTCAAGATATGTGTGAATGCAGTACTGCATATACACACATACTGTACTGTATATAGACTCCAAATGTACTCAGATCGTGTGTTACCATTGATAAGATGTTATTCAGCAAACTACATTCAAAACGTAATAATTCATCAGTGATTTAATGTGTAAGACTCTGAAAGCAAGGTTTAGTTTAACAGTTTAACAAATATTGGGTTCGATGATGGGGGAACCTTCAGAGTGGTCTGATGCATCCACCCCCACCCCCACCGCTGCAGTGCAACTAAAATCATTGGTTAAATCGATAAAGGAAGCACAGTCTGTTTCTAAAGGAATAGCTCACCATTTAGGAAATCCGTTCATTCGTTTTCTATTTCCAGAGTTAGATAAGATTGACATCACGCTCATGTTTGTGCAGCTGGTCGGGACTCTAGAGCTCAGAGGTGATTAGCCTAGCTTAGCATAAAGACCGGAAGCAGCGGGAAACAGCTTGACCGCCACTATTCAAAGCTACACCACCTAAAGCTCAACAATGAACACGTACTGTGTTTGTTTACACAAAGAGAAATGTAAAAAATACAATAAGTGCTAGCAATAGTTTTCGAACTGGCATTTCTTGATGAACAACAGTTAATCCATCCTCTCAGCACTTAACTGCGGCGTCTCTGCTGGTTGCTGGCAACCTCGCAGTGCCGTCACACCGGAAGTAAGGTCATTATTTCCAATGTGAGGTGATCATCTGTGCTCTCATGGGCAGCTGTGTGACCCATATCTGTGGACTTCTACTTTCCGATATAGTATTAAGCATCCAAATGAGCTGCTTTGTGGAATTATGTGCTGCTCCTCACTGTGTGCACAAACTGTGCACTCGTTCATTTTTTGGGAAGTTACTGTTCGCCAACGATGTGTTAATTAGTGAGCTTTAAAGGTGAACTTCACACACAAACATGAGAGTGGTATCAATATCGGATCTAATTCTCAGCAATAACAAGCATATTTTCCAGCTGTCAAACTATTTCTTTAAATGCTTTTTACAATCTCTAATGAAGGGTCACCCTGCACATCCTTTAAAGCAGCGATCTCAGATCAAATCTACACCCCTACCTGTTAAAAATCTATATTTCTTCATGCTAAAGGCTACAGTTGAGTTAAATCTCTTTTTTTTTTTGCATATCATTTCTCATAGCTTAAAAGTGTTTTTCTTCCCCCCAGTAGGTCACACAAGTAGTTATAGTACGTAGTAGTTATTTGTTCAGCTTAATATTTCCAGTATATTTATGTACAATATATGATAACTTGAGCGTGGATGCTCGAGTGCTGATGCTCTAGTTTCTGTGTTAACATGCCTACAGTCAATCTTTATTGACTTTAAATGTGCGAGTTATTTAGATTGAGACAAAAAACTAAAAGCTAAAAGTTCACACTGTGGAAGAAGAGAACAAACATGGCTTAGTTTAGCAGTAGCCCAAGACAGGACTTTCGTACATGCTACATGTTTAGTTATGCTGTGAGGTTCAGGACCATTATACAGAGCATAGTCTATAAAACAGTGTCTAGAGCATGTTGGACAACCCTGCTGCACCACCCACACCCAAACCCCAGAATGACAAGTCCCAACAGTCTGTTTGCTGTAGCTCAGGTCCACGTGCCCAACACTTTGGGCCCAGTTTATGCTGGTAAAAGCATCTTAAATCCATTTGTTCAGATAAAGTCAGTGCAATATTTGCCGTCCACAGGGAAACTGCACATCCACCATCCACCCGCATGGAGAACGCTATGTGCTTTAGAGTCCGTTTTATGACACATTTCATTTTCAGTCTGTAAGTTTTTAGGATGGGGACTCGTGAAGCGTGTTGTTGTTTATGTGCTGGTCCAAGTGGAAAGCAACAAAGCGGCCTATTTTATTTTATTCCGTGTGTGTTGTTGGTATTGTGTGATTTTTTTTGTTTTTACGAGTTTATTCCACGTAGTCCGGAAAGTCACATCGGGTTCAAAGTTGTGATTTTGAGCTGGTTGAGAGTCGAATGAAGAGCTGGCAGTATGATGATGGATGCTCTGCGAGAGGCCTGGGCTCACACGCACTGTACAGCCATATTCAACAAAGTGTGTGTGTTGTGTGTGCGTGTGTACATGCTTACATAAACTTGCCAAACCATCTCACACACCCTCCAGTCATCCCCCTGTGAAGCCGGTGGTCTTTCATTCAGCCTGGCCAGCAGCGGGGGGCAGCATGTCCCTCTCTCTCAGGTGGGAGTGCAGAGTGTAGAAAATGCTGAGCTGCTGTTCAGGCTGAAGCATCAGCAGCTGCTGGAGCACCTTGCTCGGGTTCGGTCCCCTGGAAGACGACCATTAAAAATGTGATCATGATGGAAATAGGAGTGTAAATATCTCAATCTGGTGCTACCACATCTTACAACCACAATTTGGAAAGTGGAAAAACAGAAATAACAAGTGCAGCGGCTCATATGAACAAACAGAGGTTCTCAAAGCTTCCTTCATCAACAAGCCAGACACCATCAGCAAACCAGGATGTTTAACAGGAACTCTCTTCCGCTCTCTCTATAACTTTCAGTCCTTTTGTCGGAGTGCTACACAGGAGCAAACTACAAGGCAAGGGACAAATGAGCTGACGTAGCATTACCACTAGCGAGACAATCTGCCTGCATGTTTACAGCTGGCTAATAACTACTGGATGTGTGAGCTGTTACAATGCTATCGAATAACACACACAGACTGAGGGTTTAATGATGAGGATGAGGATGTTTCATGACCAATGACAGATGTACACCCTGAAGAATTTGAAGTAAAAAAAAATGTAAACTTTGATTAACTAGAAATTAGAGTTTGTATGCAGTCATTCATGACACGATACCCTTTATCATGTCATATTTTGAAGGGATGTTAGTTTGCTAGTCTTTATTTTTATATTTCAATATTTTTGCATCATTCAAATTATAGTTTGTCAAAGACAAACAGAACCTACTCAACGCAGAATGTAAATTAATAAGCTTTACAACATTTTCTCCTTTGCTGTGTTATGTGCTTCATCACTACTAACCCCTTTCTGCAATACAAGTAATGTTACCCAAGCTAGCAATGCCACCAAAAAGTAGCCTATGGACACCTTTGATCGTCTCTTTGGTCACATGACCCATGCCTTGAAGGTCATAGCGAGTTTCTCAAGGTTCCTGCTTACTCGTTTTTAAAAGACACAAAATGAATTTAGATATATGTCAGAAATGAACACCAGCTGCAGACTTTGGCTAGAACAATAGTCGAAGTGGCTGCTGTACACTGATTGGTCTGCTCAGTCAGTGACACTGTGTAATTTCTACTAAATACCACAAAACATAGTACTGTATATAAACACATTTGCATTTCTCTCATAACATGTTGCTGTCCTCATTACACTGCAGTAATACTGTGTTTTATTAGCAGTCCAGTAATGTTGCTGATGTTTTTCCTGACGAGCTGCGAGCACTGATGGGCCTAAGTGCAGGTCCACCCTTTTCTAATTACTGGTGTGCTTCTAAGTTCCTTCTACTTAGCGGCCATGTGAAGCTTTATGAGAAGTGATATACAAACAGTGAGCCTCCATCCTCTTCCTACCTGATGAAGCTTGCTATATAGACATGCGTAAAGGTAGCCATCAGGTACTGACAGTCGAATCGATCCATGATGCCACCGTGGCCGGGGATGGTGTTGGCAAAGTCCTGCAGGAGAGGAGAGACAAGAGCATCATAACATCAAAACTCACGTACTTGCTGAGTCTGGGATTAACAGGTGTGTGTGTGTGTGTGTGTGTGTGTGTGTGTGTGTGTGTGTGTGTGTGTGTGTGTGTGTGTGTGTGTGTGTCTGTGGTTACAGGCAGATGATTTATCCTGATTCTTCTCTTCACTCTTCAAAGGTATTACAAGATACTTTAAATACTTTCTTTTTTGTTGTGGTGCTGCTGTGGTGTTTCAATGCTGCAATTTGATCAAGATCACCTGTCACACACACATGGTGCCACTAGGTGGAGATGTGCTGCAAAGGCAGTCAGCAACATGCAGACGCAGATGCACAAACATTAACTGACTCAGCTGTTTGAGAAATGACTTTTCACATGACAGCAGTGGTGCCGCTGTGTCTCACAGTAGGAGGCTGCAGTTTACCTCGATAGCCTGCAGTAATGAGTGTGTGCTACTGCGTGAGAGATGATACAAAGCACTGGTGAGCTACCTGTCACCTGTAGTAATATCTCTACTCCTCACCAGTCGAAGTGGTACAGCTGGTTTCTGTGGTATTCAAAAGCCTCCCTCAAGTTTCTGCTATTACTTGCTCACAAATGAGCACAAGACACAGACTGCAGAAATGTTAACTAATAGCTTATGACTACAAAATAGAAAAACCCAAAGAGCTAATGACTCTTAAATCTCACCTGAAAAACAGATTTAAATGAAACACAGTAGAAAAATACATGATGATGACGAGAGACAAGGGAAACAAGACTAAACAATACCTCTGATGAAGGAAAGTAAATCACACATTTAGTAAACATGTTGGACAAGAGACAAAATAAGGGAGAAACTAAGATGTTATTTACTTTGATTTTGAAGGCTCGCTTGAAGCCACTGGCAAAGAAGCCGCCAAAAGGCCCGATGAGAGACGCGAAGGACGAGAGGAAGATGCTGTGGATCTGGAAGGGGTACAGGTTCACCGTTTTCTAAAAGAGGGACGAAATTTGACTTGATTAGTTTCCGTTACAATGGCCTACAATATGTTTACAGAAGTGAAATATTTAATTTAGAGCATACGTGATATTTCAAGTGGTCTTAGTTGCTCCAAAAGATTTTAAATCAAAGGAATGGAAAGGATAAAGTCTTACCCATCTCAGTATGTTCTGTACTGCAATGGGAAGAGTGTATTCCTGCATCACAAAGATATCAGAAGGCTCACACTCGACTGTAAACCCATTGGTCTCACTGTTGAAGCCCACGGGACACACAAAGTACTGGAACTGAGACAGGAGGTAGGCCAGCTGAGGGTAAAACAAAACATGAAGAGACCAGCTAACTCTCTGAGTGCATTGGGATGGCATTACATCAGCAAAAAACATTGAAGGAAGCATCATGTTTCTGTGCAACCATCACATGTGTGTGCAAATTTGAAAAATTCCACCAGCTACATGCTGATAGAAACTAATGACTGAGAGCGAAAGTGGTCAGTATATGTGGAAGATGCTGCAATGATGATTTTGCATCCTGGTTGGCACATGATTAAATCACAAAAATCCAATTTCCAACATCAAAGAATATTTTACATTCTCTGTTGAGACGAAAACTGCAGGCCACGTGACAGTGTGTTATGAAAGCACTGTCTGGTGGTTGTGAGCATGTTGGGAAGCTGCCAACCATGTCACACCCCAAACATCTCATAAATTTTCAGTTTCCCATCTACACTAGAATTTTAGCAGATGATCAATTTAGATGTCTCACTCTATACTAAAATGTGTCTCTAATGTCTCCAATGTGTCTCGCTGCAAAAATAGCAAACACAAATGTTTTAGTCTTGGGTACTTGGAAACCGAGAGTGGAAGGAAAAAGGGAGCATGTGAGTGAGGAGTCAAAGCAGATCTAGTGTACTCACAATGAAGCCAAAGACCACAGTGGAGAAGAAACCTCCGATGAAGCCCTCCCAGGTCTTCTTGGGTGAGAGCTGCAGGCAGGTTAGAGGCAGAAACAGAGGTCATCTTTCTCATGGCATGACATCAGCCTCACCATAAACTACACGCAGTTTAAAATAAACCCCAGCTCTGACTTACTGAGTAGCTCTTGTGTGGACTGATGCACAGCCATAGCCATCATCATAATTCTCTTTCATGCACTTACCCTGTGGGTCTGACCCTGTGGTGTTCAGCAAATTTGAGAAAGGAGTTCAAGAAAATACCCAATCTGTTCACTTTCAAAGTTGCATGCCTGTGTTCAGGTTGCACGCTTGTGTCACAACCTGGAGTTACTTATTAGCAGGTTTGTCACACTGAAACACAGCCAGTCTATTCAGGGCTGATGAGAGATCAGTTTGCTGTTGATTGGTCGGGTGACACAAGGTGCTCGTGTGCAGGAGAATATATGGAGCCAAACAAGCCAAATACATCCAATTTGTTTTTCTAACATCTGTTTGGCTCCGTGTCATGAGGCAGTTGCCCAGACATTCACTCCAGCCACATCCATTGATTCCCCCTGAGACAAACATTGCTATGTAATCCCAACTGTGTGCTCTAGGTCTGCCCTGAGAACTAGTTTCACATGTTCAGAGGTTATCCAACAGGAAGGCTTCCAGGAAGCATCGTGATCAGATGCTGAACCATCTCAACGGACTCCTTTCAACACAGATAAGCATCAGTTTCTACTCACATCTCCATCTGGATGTTTGAGGTCCGCACACTGTCATAAATCTGGTTTTATAACACAGTTGACTGCTGGAACATAGATCAAGTCGTATATTCTGAGTCTGACACAACACCTGCATCACTGCTGACGCACCCTTTTACCCTTACTCATGAATGAGACCCTTACTAGATGCTTTCACTCTGACACATGTGGAAGCTACTTGTTGTCAATCCAAAGGGAACTTTACAGCAGAGAATCACATCCTCAAAAGTGAAGCGCCTGATTTCTATCCCAACCTTTTACGACTCAGCTGCACACTGCTCCAGCGCAGCACGGAAGTCATGTTTGAGTGAGGCTAAGGAACTACGGCACACCAGGGGCAAAAATCAAAGAGACTATCACAAGGTCCCTAAACCTAACAGTCCTCAGCTGAGACTAACGATTCTGCCCATGAAAACCACAACCCTGGCAAACCCCTACTGCCACCAAGAACAAGCTCAACCTCTTGCCATGAATCCAGAACTGGTTCACAGATAGGTCACAGAAAGACTGGATCGCTTGTACTGAGGCTCCCCAGTAGTATAAACTAAAGAAGCTGCAGAGGAAAGGCTTTAAAATGTCAGTTTAGTGTATAGATCATTTCTTCTTTAGGTAAGCTAGAAATATAAAAATATATCACGTCTCACCCTATTTCATGCACCCAAAACTCATAAATCTACAGCTCACATCAGTTATGCTTATCTGAATGATATGACTACTGTCGGTAAGCATCACCGTCACTGAGTATTCACACTGTTTAAACAACATAAACTGATACAAAACTCCATTTCTAAACTTTATTTTTGTCTATTTCCATGAAAACCAAACCAAAACAGAGAATATCTATTACTGGTGATGCTTGCAACTACCTGTGCTTGTAGTGATGCTGATCTGTTAATGGAAGCTCTCTCTGTGCTTCTTAAAAAACAGTATTAAAACCACTAAATGTAATTAGAACAATATAAGGCAACGTTTGACGTACCTTGATCAGTGGAGTCCTCCCGAAGAAGAATCCAAACAGATAGGCCATGATGTCATTACAGATCACAATGGAGATCGGAACAATGAACCTGGAGGAAGGAATTTACAGTGTTAAGCGGCGGTGGGAGAACGTACACCATCCACAAGCCAAAATCAAATCAATTCTGCCTGTGGCTGGATAATGTGTCTGCTCTACCATGAATTTGAGCTGTGTCAGGAGAGAGTAACTTGCGTGGTAATCTGACATTGCAACATGAAAATAAAAATGTAATTATTACGGACCTAGTTGAATAAGTGATTTAGAGCATTTAATTAAAACAGAATATGCTTTATTTGTCTATATGATTTGGATATCTAAAATAACTGTTGCCTCAGGTCACTTCCTGTTGCATTATTCAAACCTTAAAAGCCTATATGAAGTGCACCATAACAGTGAGAACACGCTAGTGAAGACACAGGTGCAGCGGTAGTCAGAGACAACAAGGCAGGTTTCTTCTGGTCTGTCTGTGTCCTGCTTACCAGATCATTCCTTCAAACAGGTTCTGAATGACAAGGTGAGACTGAGTTACCACAATCAACAGGGTCACATGGGTCCAAGCAAACTGGAATGGCAAACACAAACACAAACACCACAGTGTCACTGCACTGGAATGTAGCCACGCCTGCTCAGAAGTTGGCTCGCGTCAGAAAATAGTGGATTCAGACAGACAGATAGACGAGGCAAATGTTGACAAAGCCACACTGCAGGGTGAGATGATATACATGTCAAAAACATCAAAACAAAGAAATGTAGGATAGTGTTAGAAGAGCAGTAGCAACATTTTTGGATGAGCATCACAAATTAATTGGACATATTAAATGAAAAATTTTGTGAGGGTGCATGAACCAAAGGTTTAAAATAGAATAGATAAGAAAAACATAAACACAGCAGCACAACAAAACAGACAGGACTAAGTATTCAAGCTGAGAAATTGCCTTCTGTCTTTTGAACTTTTGGCTTTATGCTAATGGCGTTAAATAGGTTACTGGTGAAACCAATTCTCTAAAAAATGTGCACTCATGACACTTTTTAGTGCTTTGCATACATCCAATTGCAAAATAATGTATAAAATGAAACTCAATTCATCACAACAAGTAAAATACTGATAAATAAAAGACAATATGAAGCACTAATACGAGGTACTGCTAAAGTTAATTTGGTCCAATGATCTGTGGAGCACAAAGGCACCACAGATGGCCGAAAAAAGCAAGCCAGATGCATGTGAAGTGAAATAAAGCTGAAGCCATTGCGGAAGTCCTGCACTTATCCAGGATCAGCTCATCTGTGAGTAATACAGTATAACATAAAGGTAAAGCATTTAACAGAAAATATCTTTGTGTTTTTAAGGAGCCGAAAGGTTAAAAAAAAGCGCCCACAAAGACTTCTACAATGGCAACACCAGAGCACAAGATGAGTTTCCAAAACCATCTCAGAAGAACATAACAGGGGGTAAGAAGCAGTGGAAGAGGATGGACAGGGAGTTTAGTGGTGGTGGAGGAGGAGGAGGAGGAGGAAGAGGAGGAGAGGGTTACTTGGCTGATACACACCATATAAAACTGCAGGCGGTAATGTTTCTTCACTAAACTCAGCACAAACATGCAGAAACCTGTGAAAGAGTAGACAACATGCTGTCAGATTTTACTCCAAGTTGTAAAAGTATATGGTAGATTAAAAAAACACATATTACATATCACAACTTATTTACTGTGTACTGTGCAGGGAGGTGTGTGAAGCCTGTTTCTTTCTTTTCATTAAATCGGATGCATGAATTTGAATTGAGGAGGCTGACGGCTGAAAGCTCCTGCGACAGGTTTGTCTACATCAACCTGGGAAGACCCTCAGGGGAGTCCTTACTGCCAACAGATGGAGAAGATGCTGTCTAGCTCAGAATGTCCTTGGGGCTTAAAACTGCAGCTGACGTCTGGCTGGGTCGAGTGAAAGACAACCAAGTCACGACACAGGAAGAAATGTGCTCACCCTGCTACAGAGTCACAAACTAACCAGTGAGAGATCAGTGGACAGATGCTGTGATCATCATTCCAGAGGGAGCCTTTTGTAACAGCAGCAGCAGCTAATAAAAGTCAGAAAGCTGCTGATACAGTATGATCAGTGCATTTACACTCAAAGTGTCTACATTTGATAAATAGTTTAAGGTGTTTGTAAGTTGTAGCATATTTTCTACCCATGTGACTACTGATCCCTTTCTAACACACACTTTAGGCACCTTAAATGTTTCTCAATCCATTTTTTATGGGGAGTGATGGGTTCATTTTCTCCTGAAGCATTTTGGGTTATTTCACGTGAGATTTCTGCATGTGTGTTTTTTGTTTTGCGTTTTGTGAACGCTTTCTATCACAAACTACAGCTCAAATGTTGCATATTTTCTTTGCCTGATACTCATATTGATTTTGGAGTTAATCATTTGATTATGATATATTAGCAAATGTGCACTTACCTAATATAACCGTATAATTTAAGCAAACATTTGATGAGAAGCCCTTACATTTTGCATGATGTGTATGTACTGAATGGGATATTTTACAATTAAAAAATATGGTGGCCATACTACAATGACAGCTCTGTTTTTAAATGACCTGAGTCATATCTCAGGCATTTCTGCATTGTAATTTCTAGTTACTTATTGGCCAACATGCACACTGATAATATACCTGTGCAGCGTTCATTTACTTTATTTGGGCAGGCCGTCCATCTATTTTAGCCTTTCTTATTTCCATTTTTTAATATGTCCAAGAGAACCATGCCATCCACGAATGATTAACTGGTTGACAATCTCCCCTAGCCCTCTCCCTCCCATCTACTGACAGTTGAACTGCAGGGAAACACAGAGCGAGAGAGGCGTTCTCTGGTTCTCCTGTAAATGCACTGATTGTGGTGGGACCTCTATCATTTAATGTTGGACTACTTATGCAGCTGTTTTGTAAGAGCTTGTAAGTGCATCTGGTTGGTATCTGTCATACGTTACTGCGTTTTTTTCGATGGCTTTGATTGGCTATGACATAACATCGAGCCACATGCGGTTGGCCTGCTGTTGTGAAAAAGTAACTGTTGGTGAAAACTGTAAAATGCAAGTTGTGTTTTTGTGTCAACATACTGCTGACGAGGAAAGTCAACAGAGCAGATACAAAAAGGGAGAGAGAAAGGTGTGGAATGGGGCGGTGTGTGTGTGTGTGTGTGTGTGTGTGTGTGTGTGTGTGTGTGTGGGACTGAGGGGGGAGGCAAGGTAAGTAGATTGAAGTAGTTTGTGAGTGAACACAAACATAAGGTGGAGAATTGATTAGAATTAAAATGGTGAAATAAGAAATAACCTACTAAAAAACTAGAAATTGTGTCAGGTATTCCTTGAGATATTTTCATGAAACTATATCCTCCATCACGCTCACCACCACCACCTCCCACCACCGGCTAGTTACACTGTCATAGTGGGAATCATTGGGCTCTACTTCAAAGCTGCCTGAGAACAGACATGCAGCACCCTGTTCAGAATTTTTCCTCAGGAAAATGTGTGACTGGGAAGGATTAAATTTTTAACACCACACAGTGCTGGCTGTTGAACTTGTCCAACAGCAGTGTAAAGTATATGCAATTCATTGTTAATTGAAAAAAACGCTATGATCCACGACAGAAGATTGTTTCAGCGTTTTGGAAAGGAGTGGTCTTGTTAACTATCTGTTCTTTTTACAAACAACGTATGTGAATCATAAGTATAACAAATGGCTTGATAAGAGCCACAGGTCAATGTTTGTGGTTTGCGACACATCCCACTGCAGTTTACCAGAGCAATAAACCACACAATGAGTCAATGAGGAGGCAAAAGAGGAGATGAGCTCATGTCATTGTAAATGAGAGTATAAACTCATGAGTTTTCACTACCAGTCTCCCTGAGGTCTTTGTTTCTCTTTTGTTTTCTCCCCAGTAATGTTATTTGTAACTCTACTCTACTATACAAACACTATGTCTGGCGAAATCAGATCCACCTGTAAAGAAAACGTGAGTGGAAGCGGAGGGGCCAAAGAGCATGTGTGTTTTGTGAAATACTGCAGTCGCATTGTCTTGAAGGCCAGACCCACCTGCGAGGTACAAAGCGAAGGAGATGAAGCGGTGATAGCGAGCCAGGAACTGCAGAGGTTCCTCCCTTTGCACCAGAGCCCCAAAGTAATCCGCTACAGTTTCACCATAGAAGAAGTAGTTGACGCAAATCAGGAAGTACCTAAGGCAAAAAAAAAGGAATTAGGGTTTATTCTTTAAAACATCTTTCTTTTTATGTTTTCTTCAGTATGCTTGAGTACTTCTTGGCATGGAGGCACGTAGTTAGGTTGTGCATAAATTGTGTGAAACAGCTCCTGTTTTTGTGCACTTAAGTCTGAAATGCATGCTAATACATTTAAATGGGTTTAAATGTCTATTGATATGTCTTACCACCTGTGTGTGTGTGTGTGTGTGTGTGTGTGTGTGTGTGTGTGTGTGTGTGTGTGTGTGTGTGTGTGTGTGTGTGTGTGTGTGTGTGTGTGAAAGGGGCAAGTTTCAATTAACCTTCATTCACTTCCAACATGGCAGTGACCTTTGCTCCTGGCTGCATTGAGCGCTGTTGCCGCATACTGTGTGTGGGTGAGTGTGTGCGCTTGCATGCGTGTGTGTGTGCGTGTGTGTATGCAAAAGTGACATAACAAAAACACTGGAACAGATATAGGAGAAAACTCATTCAGTATGGTGGTAGATGCATGTTGCATATTCAGAGCTACTACCTGCAGATGAAGCTGGCTTGAGTCAGCACTTTACTAGAGGAACAGCAGAGTGAGTGAAGCTGCCAGAAGAAATGACTGAGAGCTACCTTTAAAGGAGAAAATCTGCCTGTTTGTGGATTTTCTTGCATACCATTACATGGAAAAGACTGCTTGGAATACAGACCTCACAGTCAGTTGGTTTGAGGTTCCTGTAAGAGGCCACTCTGGACCAGATGTGTAAGTACAGCTGGGTATCATGTCATTTTTTTATGCTAGTGTTGACATGGTACCTGACTTTCTGCACATTTCAGTTTTTTTAATGCTCAAATGCCAAATATTGTACTGTATTGTACTCTTGTAATATTAATACAAGCAGCCATGCAAGAACTTTCAGTACAATAGTGTTTAAACTGACATAACAGTAACTTAAATCAGAGCAAGTGGACACGATCACCAAAAAGTGTATGGAGGTTTGACAGCAACACCTTTGTGAAAGTTGGTGACTTTACATAACATTATGTAAGTGCTTCCTGGTTTGTTGATGCTGATGTTGTTGACAGGACTGACATCTGACCTAACATTCATCTTATGTCAAACAAAGCACTGTTTTATTCCAGAACTATATGTTAAATTTCTTGAAACATCCTTATTTTCCAACACATTTTCCAGAATATCTACACATTTCCTGTCTGAAATACAAATATTCCATCCACTAAAACATCTATGACCAGAGGGATTGGTGCAGATACTGGTCTGAACCCCACTCAATGTGTGTCCATCAACAAATGTACTGTCCTGTTTAAGTGTCTCTGAGCAGGACAATGGTCACAGAGCTACACATGGATATTTGAGCATAAGTTAAGGGCGTATTGCTCTTCTAAGAGTAAACCAGTTTCTGTTCATAATACATCTACAGTATACTTAAACTGATGTTTACTGTGAAATCAATTCTCCTTACCAGCTTAGTGTCCTGAACCAAGGCAGTTCATAGGAATGGTAAACTCTGTAACCGATGGTGATGATTTCTTGGAAACACTTGATTTGGACAGTCATGACCTACATCAGATGACAGGATCAGAGCAGAAATATATAAACAAAGCACAGGCCTGAGAAACAAACTGAGAGTCAGTACTTAAACAGGTGTGTTCACAAAAGCTTCTTTTGTAATACTTCTCTACCTCTTTTCAGCCATCATACAACTGTAAATTACAAGTAATACAACTAGTTAAAAAAAATTCTGTCAGGTTAGACGGTTAGACATATTGAGGACTCAAAAGACTTTCTATGGTATCAATCATTGCCACTTACCACTAATATAAGAGTGACAGGTCCCATATAGATGATGAGGAAAAAGCCTGAAATCATGGCTAAAGACAGAACCCCTCGTATCCAGTAGTTCTTCCATCTGTGGAAAAACACACACACACACACACACACACACACCACGCACGGACACAGACACACATACATACACAGACGCACACAGATGCGTGCGCACACACACACACACACACACACACACACACACACACACACACACACACACACAGAGTCATGTCAAAGAAGCCCTCTGAGGGAACTTCAACAAACTCTCAGAAGTTGCAGATGCAAGTTTGTTGAAGACTTACTTATAAAGTATGACATACATATATGACTTGACATTTGAACCATGAAATTATAATGGTAGATCATAATTAGCAGAGCCTTTGAATGTAGACGCTTGACGTGCTTGTATCAGCTGACTAGTGGAATTAAAGAGATGGGTGATAACAGAGAGGAAGCCTTCAGGCTGTGGTTGAGGCATTTGTTGACGGCTGTTAGGGAGGAAGACAGTGTCTGGTAGTAGTCAATGGTTTTATAACTGAATAAAATTACCAGTGTTTTAGCCTTTTGATATTAGCTACAATCACAAGTAGGTTATCTTGAAAACCCAGTTGCAGTCTATCACTTTCAGATGGACGCAGTGGACAAGACAGCAGATCAGCTGTCTCAGCTGTCGAGACATTTCAGTCTGAACCACTAACGTCAACCTCGTGGTGGCGTTAGATGAAAAGCCACAGGATCACCAAAGTCAATAGGATACGTTGAATGGACACCATGGATGATTGTAGATCCATCACACAGATGTTGAGATATTTCACAGGATAAGTGAAAACCTTGACCTGCTAATGGCACTAGAGGAAAAGTCAGGGCATCAACACGGGTGTTAGGATTCATCCTCTGGGCACCATGAATGTCTAACCAAAACAAAGTGAATCCGACAGCTAGCTCTGTGCATGTCTGACAAGATGAGAGGAGGACCGGGTGGACCAGAGCTAGCTGGCCAGCCATTCAGTCGTGTGAGCCCCACTGAGTGAAGAAGCAGTGTTCAGATCAGACCTGCATCCTTTCTTTTTGTTGACATTCAAGGTAATCGGCATATGTCATGGCCTGTTAGTAGCTGATACAGCCATAAGGTTTAGTGATAAATAAATACTTGAAACATATCAGTAAATCACTTTACCAGCAGTACCTGTGCATGACTGCAGGCTAAAAATGTGGAATGAGGCCTGGACCAAGGGAGTGTTTTTCTCAACACGTCATGCAGTGCGTGTGGCTGTGAGGCAAACTGCTGCACTGTATGCTGCCTGGGAGCAAAACAAAGGAGAGGAAACAGCGAAAAGCTGCACAAGAGCCAAGCAGGGCAGAGAGCCTGGTGCCTGCTGTATGAATGGATGAAAAACAGCTGCATCATGAAAAAAGCTGCTGCTGCATCCACTCAGCACCGTGGGTACACACACACACTCTCTCTCTGAATCCATCCCACCATCACTCACTCACTCACTCACTGTCACTACCTTCATTCCTCCTCTCTTCAACTTCAAGTCCATCTCTTCATCCTTTTGTTTTTTCATTTCGCTTTTTGCCTGCTCCATATATCTGCTGCTCTTTATCTCTACGACATCTACCTCAACCCTCATCTGTTTATCTTTATCACTCTCTTCATCCTTACTCATATTTCTTTCCTTCCCTTTTGCCTTGCTTTTCCCCATCCCCCTCCTTTCTCTCTGCAGTCTGTTCATGCACAGGTCTCTCTGCAGCACGCCGGCTCCTGTGACGCTCGAGCCTGCAGGGATTAGTGCTTCCCTCCTTGAGAGCCTTTAAGCCCTGTGACCTGGCCGTCACTCATTGGTCACACCCTCTGCTTCTCATCTGTATATCAACCAGGGCCTTGCTCATTTGTGTTCAAGGTGCTGCTGACTCTTACTGGCACCAATTGACAAGTGTAACAGTTCTGAACTGCTGTCAAGAAGCATTTCCACACCACAAAAATGCAAAGTGTGCAAGAATACTTCTTTTAAAGACTGTTTGTGTAAAGTTTTAGAGCCAGCCTTAAAAACCTTCTCAGACTTTATCTTGCTGTGTGTATTTTAAGGTTCTGGCACTCAAACAACAGTCTTTCCCCTTCTAGCTATGCCATATAGCTCCATGAAAGAAGATTATTCTCCATTAGGCAGATACCAAACTCTGAAGGGGATCCAAGGGTCAAATATTTTGTTTAAAAATGGAGAAAAACAGTATTTCCTCTTTTTTTTTTCATAAGCCTTGCATGCAAGTTTCTCCATGCCAAGTTTTACTTAATTCAAGTTACCAGCCATCAATACCAGGCCAAGATATCACTGTGATGAAAGTGTTGCATGCTGTTTCCCAAATGACAAAGCAGAACATGTTTTGGAGCATCTTAAAAGGCCATGATATAAAATCCCACCAAACAACATATAATTCACCTGAGGACGAACAGTACCTGACACAACAAGCTGTCAACATGCCTTTTTCAGAACTTGACATTCAGGTACATAAGAAATACTCCAAAATACCAATGAGCGATGGATCGGTGACTTATCACAGGTGTGTCAAGTGAGGGGAAACTGGATGAATTTTTTTTACATTCACAGGCCTCACTGGCTGATGCTGTGAATCACTTTGAATTATAGTGTTGGTTAAATTTCAGAAACATAAATACTGTATATACTGCTGTGATTCAGCATAACAATTAGACAGGGAGTTAAAACAAATTCAACCGTAGTGGTCAAATGCAGAGAAATTCTACCTGTGTGCGGACAAAATGTATCTGTGCTCTCTCACCCGCGGTGTAAATCCTTTGGGTATCTGCACATTTACTAGCAACTGCATTTGCTGCACTGCTTTAATAAGAGCATGTTTGAGCATATCTGCAGGTTCCAACCTATTTCTGGTCCAATTAACCTACATGCACAGGGGAAGGATGATCAATCACTCCGTCAGGGTCACTCCATGAGAGAAGGAGGGAAAACTGCTGGTTACAACTATATTATGGCTGAAGTACATTTGAACAAGACTTCAGGATTCTTTGGCTCAAGGTATGTAAAATCAGTAAGTCATCTGATCCTGCTTTGCCTCTCTGGAAAATGAAAATCTTGAGCACCGTGGCTGTGATGTTTGCATTTTGATCCATCCATCTCTGATGAGTATCAGTGTGTACCTGGGTGGCAGGCCCTCCAGAGCTTTGTTCAGGCATTGTGGAGTATTGTCTGTGTCTGCTGTGGAGAGAGGAACATCTGGAGTGTCTGCTTTGGAGTCACCATCACATTCTCCCTCTGCGTCGCCTTGCAGGCCCAGCCTGTCATCACCATCGGCCTCCTGCCATGACAAACAGACACACGCAGATATTCAAATACTGACTTGAGATAGGGAACGTTCACTTGACAGAGAGGGCAGTGAAGAAAACAGAGGCAGGCAGCACTGCAGCGTACACACGGTGATACTGAAAAGAAGAAGAGTATAAGTAGCACTGTCATATAAAGAAAACAGCAAACACAAACGACAAGTGAACGTTACGGAAGTCAAATAGAGTCCAGTCTGAAGTGAGAGAAGGCATAGAGGACCAGGCAGACAGCAGTTTAATTAGGCCAGAGTTCAGTCTCTCACCTGGGTGGGGGAGGATACAGAAGAGGTGCATGCATCCTCCAAGGTTGGATGTGATTCAACTAGGTTTACAAGTGAATGTGGAGGTGTGTGCGTGCATTGTTTTTGTGTGTAACAAATGTCCCCCTCTCAGCCAGAGACAGCCTCCAGGAGTTCAAAACCATCAGACTGCTAGCGACCATTTTCCTGCATAATCAACTGGATGAAGACTGTGAGGGTGTGAAGGTTCCAGTTAATTCTCAAACATGGTACATTTAAGGAACACAGACATTTTGCGCAAACAGCCTGCTCGTAATAGTTACTGGAGCAATACACCACCCACATCCTGTCACTCCACCGTGACACGCTCAACATACATCAGACAAACTTCACCTATTAACTGACCTCTGCACAGTTTCATGTCTCAACTCTTCAGCCAGAACTGATGTGCACTAGTACTTTCAAATTATTTTCCAAAATTAAAGCCACTGCATACCTTGATGTGTGACAGATTGATACAGATTTTGTTTCCTTAGACATACTCCTATGTGTATCTTTTGATCTGTAATGAAATACATTTGTGTTTTACAGTAATCAGAAGATAATAATGCCAAATATTCCACACTTTCAATATATTTCAACCCAAGAAAATCCTCACAATGTCCATAAAAGGAGAAAGTTTGATTCCTATGTGATCAGGGAAGCTGGAGGTTTACTGGCTGAGCGTGACTGAGCTGAAAGTCTACACCAGGTGTCGACAGGTTAATAGGTTTCTGCCCGGGAGGCAAACATCTTTACCGGTGTTAATGAATCTTTAATCTGGATTTATACCCAGTCAACACACAGAGCCTCTACATGTACACCATTTCTACTCTGTGACAAGTTTTCTTGAATGTAACAAGATGGGGACAAAAGTAACAGAGAGCAGTGTCATCAGTTTGTATAAATCTGTCCATCACAACGGTTGGGTCCTTTTGGGTTTCCTGTTGTGCTGCAGTTAAAAGTAAAAGCAAAATGATTCCTAACTTACTAACCGGTTTAGTCACATTTAATTTGTTGGCTTTCTACTTTCATGAGGCATAATCTAAGATCTGTCATTTATTACAATCACAAATATGGCTTGTGATTTTAAGCTTTGCCTCTTTTTTTAACCTATAATAAACAAAATATTTCCACATGCATTCGTTTGTGTCCCACAAATCCAAGTTACTGTGTTACTGCAGCGCTACAGGGCTTTTGAAAATTGTGTTATGCCGTGACTCCTTTGTATGGCACGGCTCATCTCAACTCGAATCCTCATTCTTCAATTTTCCACTGCAGCTGCAGTGTAGATGGGATGCTTTAGCTGATCGTCATAGCGACGGCAGGTAAGACTACCATGACATCATCATTGATTGACCGTGATGTGATTTTGTGGGCCAGTCGAGTGAATAAAAAAAAGTCGCCATTTGCCGTCACCACAAGCGATTCTCTCTGACCAATCTGGTCTGCAGCGATCATTTCACTGTCGAATATCGGCTCAGCTTGCTTCGAACCTCGACCAACGTGAGTCGAGGTGCGCCACACGATGGAAACATGGCATTAGATATAAAATATTTGTAATGATTTTTCTAATTTTGTAATATCTAAATTGGTGCAAAATTCTAAGAGTTTTTAATAAAATAAAATAAGACACAAATACAAGTAATCAAAAAAAAACCCTTTGGTCAGCTATATGAAGGCACATTATAAATGATGATCACAGTCAGCGCGATGCTGAGACGACAGAAAGTTGGCATCTTTCTTGCTGCTGCAAAGCAGTACAACATATGCCATGTTTACCACAGTCATAAATCAGTACCTTGGTTTTGGAAAATGCTGACCCAGTAAGGTTGGACGGCCAAAACTGAGAGAACGTGATGCATTTTCAGATTTAGAAGCATTTGTAAAGGCATGGCCTCACACTTTAACGCCATGAATAAGTAAATACACAGTGGCATGCTAGAAATTAAGCCCGGCACTTCGGTTCTTGAGTTAACACCAGTAATGGTCGATCATGTAACAAAGCGGCGAGTGGAGATGCTTCTCCTGCCCAAAAGAGGCTATTTTTAAAACCCAGTGAAATTCCTCCTGAGCTCACACACCAACTGTGGGAGATTAAGTTTCCTTTTGCACTTGAGAGACTCGCTGATGCTCCTGGACATTTTTCCCTTTCATGGTTACTTTTAGTCAAATGTTGCTAAATACGGTCAGTGGGGGCATCAGGGTTAAATCAGAGAGCTTTTCATTTAGAAATAAGGTCTCTGATCTTGGTCAGACATTGTAATTAGCTTGGAAAGTGCCGACAGTGGGAGCACGTCGAGGTTGAGACAGAAGGGGTCACTTGAGTTGATGTTGGGAGTTGAGGAGAGAGGGGGTGTAATTGAAGATTTCTACTCAGGTTTTAATGAGGAAACGTCAAAGCCTGCAGATTGGAACGGCGGAGAGCTATGGGGTCCTATCTGGCAGTGGAACGTCTTGACTGAAAAAGGAAAACACACCACACAAAACAACAACTGCACTGGTTTAATAGAGGCAGAAAGATGAACCGGTAGACTCCCAAGATGATTTCTGTTGAATTCAGCCAGCCACTGGACACCTTAATGTCATTAGAACAACTGTTTTCACTCTACTCATCATAAAACAGTACAGGTCGTTCACATGTCTGAGAAAGATGGAGGAAAACCTTGTTTTGTGTCCTGATCTTTATAGTCTAACCTATGTTGTTGTTTTGTAATAAAGTTTAGGTAAATGTACAAATGTACATGTTAATAGGGCTGGGCAACTAATTCAGTTCATTTTTGAGTTAGAAATTTTTTTGGCTTCCAACAATTATGAAAACAAGATGATAATGATTATTGTGCTGCACCTGTGTGAATGCGCTCAAGCTTGTTAATTAAACCGTCAAACACTGTTAATCTTTTGTTTGTTTAGCAAAGTACGCTTACCGCTGTGAAAGTACTTTTCAGTCACCTGAAACAACGCAGCAAATATGTGTGGTAATAACCAAACTTATGCTACAGGGTCAAAAAATCCTGGACCTGAGTGTATTAAACACCAGTAAATTCCAGTCAACAAAAAACAAAAAAACAAAAAAACACCACCAACAGAGCACAAAATGAAATATGAATCCAGCCACAGCAGGAAGTGCAGGCAAAAATGCACTTCTACAGTAAAGCCATGTTTTCTACTGTGTGTGAGCCAAAGAGACAATTAGGCAGAAGCAGTACCACTGTCCTTGCTGCTCACCTCCGCTATCTTATTTGTCCTCCTCCTGGCTAGGGCTGGGCGATATGGCTGAAAACTCTATTGCGATATAACTGTTTTATATTGGTCGATATCGATAATTATTGATATTTTTTATGAGCTATTTAAAATAAGGACCAGGAGAAAAATACATTCAATTTAAACATTTTTATTTTAAATTTAACCTTCCTCTGATTATAATCCCCTCAGCTATCAAGGCAGAAAGGAAATGGTCGGTTTCATTTATTTCTGAACAATAAATGAAACCGACTAAAGCAGCTAGATCTGAAAACCTTATAAGTTGAAATAACACAGAAAATTAATGGCCAGCTATTTTTTTCTTCACAAACAACCAAATGATAAGAGGATTTTTTTTTTTTTAAAGGTAATTCTCTCAAGGCCGGAACAAAGTTTCAAGCAAATATGATTAGCATTAGAAATGTAACAAACTAACATTATTAATCAATTATATGAACTTCAATAACAAAGTCTCACATTGATTGAACCCACGGTTTTGGGGCATTTCTTTTCCTGTCCTTTGTCTTTCATAACAGCAGAGCTAATAATATATACACTGTTTCAGAGTTAGTGCATTAACTGGTCATGCCACTGTGTCATGCAGATAAAAAGTTGTTTCCTGTTCTGGTGTGTAACTAACTGTTTGTGTGTGTTTGATTATGAGCATGGCTATCCCAGAATGCCAAGAGGTTGACTGATAACAATTACAAACAGTACGGCTTGTAGCGCAAACGTAAAATCACTTATCATGGTGACACATTTTCTTCAGTAACAGTGAAATTAAAATGGATTTTTATGTCAGGTATGATGACTGAAGGTCTTTGCCGTTCATGAGCTCAGAGCTGCTGTTTTGGATAAAAAAACCAACAGATGTTTGGAATAGCAAACTGACAAAAACTGTGAACTTTTTTCAGCACCACGGTTACCAGAATTTGACTAAATATATCACTAAAGTATAACTTTAAGATTACAGCAGGATCCATCAACAAGCTCAAGAAGTACAGTCAACAAATTTCACCAGCCACAACAAAAACCAGCCGAACAAATCCTGAAAATCAACACAAACTCAATCTAAAAAAGTGGCGCAATTAGTTGTGAAAATGTCACAAAATTCTGATGAAAACGTCGCAAAATTCTCACCCCAGGACAACAAAGGAGTCTATACACCTGTGAGGTCCAAATCAGCATGCAGGCCTGCCTGGCCCTGGTCACAGTGGAAAAGATCACCTACATGGGCTCATTAGGCCAATCCATTTAGGCCACTGCTGCTAGCAGAGACAGTTTTCAATAGTACAAAGCAAAGCATGACACATTTTGAAGGAGGTACAACAGTCTGTGGCCACGAAGGTGTTCATGTGGGACTGAAAGGCTCATTACATACATGGACAATGCTGGACGGATGAAAAATGGAAAGACAACATTGGCTGTCCATTTCAGCTCTGCATGTCATTCATGACTTTCACCTTTATCATTTTCACTTTGTCAGCCTCACCCGTGCCTTGGCTCAGTTGTGGTTTGACCTGAATGCTGATGTTAGCATGTTAGCATGCCAACAGTCATCACATTTAAACCATAGTAATTCCTGGTATGTGTTAACACACTTGGCCAATAAAGCTGATTCTGATGGATAAGATCCATGTGGTTATACAGGTTGTTTTAACTCTTGGATCACCACTTTTCTTTCATATTTCTCTGATCGTCATTAAATGCGGACAGCATGGATGTGCCAATCTCTACTGATTGGTTAAGGAAAAACACCTAATGTCAGGATGAATTATGAACTGACAATAAAACAGAAATTTAGTCTAAACATCAGTCAAAGCACATCAGCAAAGTACAGCTGAAATTGAAGGCATACTGTCATAAGTTTTACAGATATGTATACTTTGACCTTTTGGTAGCACTACACTTGAAGTCTGGGGATCATCAAAGTTATTAGTATGTATCTGTGGAACATCAAGGACAATCCATTCAATAGCTGTCAAGAGATTTCATGCTGGACAAAAACATTACAAACGCATGTTGCTACGACTGGAGACACACAAATAAAAATCCTTTACTTCACCGAGCTCCTCAGCTGTCCAAAGACATTTCTGACCAGGACTGTGCAGAATGAAGCTGTGACCAGCAGAGCGTTAAACGGCCTGCTGCTGCTGCTGCCACCGCCACGGACGCTGCTGCCGGAGGCCTCGGGGCTGGCCGGCTGGCCGGCAGACAACCTGCCAAGGTCAACTGTCCTGTGGAGTCTTGAGCAGCCGCTAACTGTCCCAGTAACAGTATGCAGGACCATGAAGGTGGAGCAGCGGTGTGAAGAGCACCAGGTCGACATGTGAGTCAAACACACACTGCAGGGCATGTACGTGTGGCTGACTAATTAATGAAAGTAAATATTAGTCTTGGAGATCACAAACAGGGATGGTATGAATATATATGTGTGTGTGTGGGGGGGGTGGGGGGGGGGGGGCGGGGGGTGTTAAAGCCACTTGAACTAGTCCAACACTTTGACTTTTGCAGTGTTGGAGCACAGTGTGTGTGTGACACAACAAACTGAATCTCTAACCTCCTGAACAGACAGAGCTGACTCATCCCTGTTAGACTCTGTCAGCTCTGCACTGAAAGATGGCTTCCAATTAAGAACACCCCAAACTAGCTGACAAAGACCAGAAACCAAAGTTTCTATTAGCCATTATCTGCCTGATGGGTTCACTCTCTGACAGTCTGCAGATCTTTTATGCTTTCAGAAGAAGCAGAAAAGATGCAGCCAGGTTAGTCAGAACAATTTGAGGGTGGACTGCAGTGCACATGGAGTCCTTCTGTTATTCTGTGCTGGATCACACCAACAGATTTTCTTTTCTCTGGGCTGAATCATTGTAGAAAAACATATTTCATATGTATCATTGTACGTGGCAGAATTAAGCTAACACCATACAATTACATGCCAATCAAGGCTGTCAACAAAGGTCACATGGACTCACAAACTATTTGCACTCTGCATGGACAACACTGCATTTCTCCTGATCAACTCCAACGCAGGTTTCCAATAAAATGCTCCAAACAAGGTTGATGCATGCATCTTTTAATAGGAGCCAGGACAGGTGCTGACATCTCCAGTAACTAGTATATCCTAATGTCTTCAACTGCTTTCACTTAAGACAGCTGGGTGCTTTCTAGAGAGACAGACCTCCAAATAGCAGCTTGTTAGTTGCCAAAGTGTTTGCAAACATAAGAAGCACTTATCTTGTGGCTGAGTGGCAATTTGCCAACCTAATGAAACACAGGAGGACATAAATGACCCCACACAGGAAACCTTCAACTCAGAGTGTTACAACAGTACATTAACATGTCAGGCTGTGTGGAGATTCATTTATGTGTTGTGAGCGTGTTGTTTGTGTTTAGGACAAGAGGAGAACGTCATCCAAAACTGAGGAACAGGAAAAATAAGCAGTGTTTCAAAGCATCTTCAGACAGAAAGCAAAAGGAGTTTTCACCTTGTGTCATTTGTTACTTTGACTGTGCTATTTGCAAAACAAGACATTTGAGGACGTCATTTTGGGCTTTGGGAAACCGACATTGTTCACCATTTTGACATTAATTGACAATGAAAATCATCATCAATGTCAGCTCTGAACATTTTCAGCCTGCATTTTCAACACAGCATCACGCCAATTCACGGCACATTTGAGTCTAATTACATCTTTCCACTGACTTGCAATTACACTGCCTTTAAAATTCGCCTCACGTAGAGAGACAGCAGCATCCTCTGTGTGCGTGAACAGTATCACCAAATATTGGCCAATGTATTGTTATCTTGCTGTATTTTCTAACTCTCAAATATCAACATTGGCCCTCCAAATCCAGTATGCACTATCTTGGCCAGACAAACATCTCTGACACATAATAATATCTGTTTAACAGAAGTGGAACATATAATCCTGTAATCAAAATGTGGAAAAAAAAAGTGCGATTTGATCATCAACAAAAAACTTACATCAACTTAAAAAGATATGCTCCTATAAATGCAAACATGCTAACAGAGTTTACCCTCCACTACATCCCTGCTTGAACTTGTCTCGTCATGCTCCTCATGTGTTGAGAGAGAGAGAGAGAGAGAGAGAGAGAGAGAGAGAGAGAGAGAGAGAGAGAGAGAGAGAGAGAGAGAGAGAGAGAGAGAGGGCTTCCCTGGGACAGCTGAGGGCCACAGCTCACCATAAATGGATATTGGAGGAGGTAGGGACAAACAAGTTGAGACACTAATGAGACGCCAAGTGTGGCACTGGGCAGCATGACCAAACTGTGAACACACAAACACGCACAGCCAGGAACCGGAAACAAATACAGGACATATAGACATACATGCCATGCGGCTGATGTATTTCAGTTCCACGAGTCTGTTTTTAGTGCCGCCAGTGGGAACTGTCAGTCAGAAGCTGGGTGGCTTCTGGTTGTGTGGACAGACCATCGTGATGCAACCTACCTATCTTATAAACAGGACTGACAACACCTATCAGTTTCTACAGAACATAAACAGGCTGTTAGGTGATGTCAAAATGATACCAAATCTTTCGTATCAGCTTGAACTACATTTCATTGTCAATCAGTGAAAAAGACGTTATGTGCAGATGTGCTGGAACATTTCAATGTTTCAATCTGATTATGGACCACATTTTTCCACGTTTGTGTGTCCAAGTTACTAATGGAGACAACAATTTTTGAAACCACTTCAGTATAGCGTGAGAGAGCTGCAATGTGATGTCAATCCCTCTGGACATTGGCACACCATGAACGTACTTCCACTAAAAGTGTTTGTTTTTGTCACTGACAGGCTCAGATTGTTATTCTAAATGTCAAAACGTCATGGATCCCTACAAAAATACCTTTTTGTTAAAGAGTAAGATGCTTTTTGTTTAACCAGAAACAGAGGCGATATCACTCTGGCCAAAACCCCCAGACTGTTCACAGAAACAGAAATTTTGTCATTGTAAAACACACTTCATTTAAATGCAACAGAAGCAAAATAAAACTCATCAAAGCCTTTGTGGTTTGTCCTGACACTGTCCCAACAATCAACCAACTCTGGACTGCTCAAAACAAGTGAGGGGGCGGAAATCAGAGAAGTAGCGTTCCATCAACGAAACCACTGATAAACTTTGCTCAGTTTATCAGCCTGGGACAGGAAATACATATGACGTCTCAAGTTACAGTGGCTCAAACATTTGATTGTCGGGTGATTTTACACGTTTGTCTGGCTACAACATCAGTATACTTGCCATTCCTTTAACATAACCCTGAAAATTATGTCTTTTCTGATAATAAAATCAGCAATTTAATTGGAATAAATGAGACCTGGGTCATTTGAGGGACTAGAGGCAGGCCCTGGTGAAACAGACAAGGTTAAGAGTAGCATATAAACTTCAACAGAAGGAAAAAGACTTGGCACTGGTGCTCATACTGGCAGATGAATTGTTCAAGTACAGATAACACCACAGTAATAAAGATTGGCTTCATGAGGGCTGCAACTACACAAAATTGCCCATCACACTGTTAGAGTCCAAGGCACCATTTTAAAAGTTGCTTGTTTTGTCAGATCGCCAGTCCAAAAACGAAAAGACATTCAGGTTACGATGAAATAAAAGACAGGAAAGCAGCAAATCCTCCCACTGGAGAATTCTGAATCGATAAATGTTTGGCTTCCACAATAACTTGAGCACTGAATCAATTACCAAAACTGCTGATTAAGGTGTTGTCAATCGACCAATCAAATAATTAACTACTTGTTTTGAGCATTATGGAGCACCAACAATGTTAAATAAATAAATTATATGAAGTGTCATGATTTTAGGCTGAACCTATAAGCCAATTAATTGATCAGTCAGATGAAAGAAAAATAATCTGCAACAATTAGGCAGCTCACTTCATGAATTTTTAATGAAAAATGTCAAAAATTCACTGTCTCCATCCTCTCAGAAGTGGATATTTCCCCGTGTTCTTGGTCTTCTACGATAGCAAAGTGAGTATCTTTGGGTTTTAGACTGTCACAGAACACAAGAAATGCAAAGACTTTTCAGGTATCAAGGTAATATGGAAATTTCGGTCACTGTGTCGACACACTTCCCGAAGAGGTGATCCTGTGGAAAGCGGGCATGCAGCAGCACATGTATGATTTAAAGGAGGTCTGCTGAGTTTCTGGGCCATTTTTAACTCCTTGACACATTTTCAGAGTATCGTTGAGCAAGCTCTCGAGTCAATCAGTGAGCTAGGTGGGATTGCTCAAGGACTCCTGCATTTCACAGGGGACACTAAGACGAGCTCTTAGGTGGAGTTAACTCCCACTGTGCGGACGACTCGGGGAATAAAGGGATGTAAAGTTGTCTATCAATGTACAGTAGCTGACAGAGATAAAACACCATTCACCTTAGAGAAAGATGGATTTATTAGAAATACAAACAAGACTGACTTCAAAACAGTTTGATTTGATTTATGTCAAATACATTTTATCTTTGGAGTCTTGCTTGTCTATACTTAGTTATATTGTATTTCTATGATATTATATAATATGTATTATATATTATAATACATATTATATAACTAGATTTAGTCTTACTTGGTTTAATTCTTATTTTATTTCTGTTTATATTTTTTGTTACTTTTTCTAAATAATTGTGTATACATCCTGTGTTTGCTGTATGTTTAATTGCTACTGCAACAAAATAATCTCCCAAATTGGGATCAATAAAGAAACCATCTAAATCTAAGTCTCTCTCTTGTCCATAAACATCAAAGGTGCATCCATCCAAAAATATATAAAGAGAAGAAAAGTGTGATATGAAGAATCATTTTCTCACTACACCTTGAAAGAATAAAGATACGGTAACTACATTTAAGGCTGCATCAAACCAAGCAATAATATCTTCAATTATTAGATTAATTTGATTATTAGATTAATTACATACTCTGTATGTCGATCAAAGTTCCCTGAGCGACTTGGCCAAAGAGTTATGGTTCCTTTTCAGAAGGTTAGTGATGTTAAAAGCCCACACATGGAGATTAAAAAGCGGGCTGTCAATGGGTTTCGCCTCCAGTCTTGATGGCTGCCAGTGCTGACAGAAACTGCAGCTAACAGCAGGTAGAAGCAACATAACCTGTGAAGTGCAGTAACTCCTCCATCTCCTGTTGTTTGGAAAGACTGGAAAGGCATGGAGTTGTAGGTGCATATTTATTACTATGATTAGGGCTGCTTATACCAATCATTTCATTACTGAGTAATATATTATTCCATCATTTAATAGATTTGTCAGTCAGTTTGCAAGTGTTCAAGCCCAAGGAAGCACCTTTCCCAAAGATATTCAGATTACAAAGATAAGCAACAAAGAAAGAATCCTCACTGTTGAGACGAGGAAGACAGCACATGTTTGTCATAACTGACATAACCCATTAATTGACAATGCAAACATTTTGTCTCCATGGTGAAGCTCTTCTGTGCTAACATGGACAAAAATTTCAAACACTGTCCTGAATAATGGAAAGACTGAACATCTACAGTCAATCCTCTCATCTCTCTTGCTCTTGATGAGGTTTCTCCCATTTCTCCCATTTCTTTCTTTTTTTCCATTACAGGGTTTTGTGTGTGTGTGTGTGTGTGTGTGTGTGGGGGGGGGGGGGGGGGGGGGGGTGGAAGGTGTGTCCTTTCTTGTAGAAATTATCAAGCCACTTGAGGCAAATTTGTGGTCTTTTACTACATAAGAGAAACTGACTTGACAGCCCGATAACAAGTGAGTAAGTGGACCTTGAGTGAAGAGCAGATGTGTCACCTGCTGTTTCCAAGAACAAGAGCAAACCATCAAGATAAGTCAGTGGCTGTTGCTTAATTGCTGAATCCAATCTTTGAATCTTTCTGACAAATATTTATAGTCTCTGTCACGGAAGGGCTGCCATTGCAGCCAGTGCAGCACACATGCAGACACGAAGTATGAATGGCTCAAATCAGTGAGGAAAGATTTCTCATTTCATCTTGCATTAATGACCAGTCAAAAGGCCCTCTGAGCCTTTCACCTGTTACAATAATCCACTACACAAATGCAACTTTCAAGTTCCACACACACAGATCTGACTGAACCAGCGAGAGCATGACACTGATGAGTCTGTTTCATAACGACAGTGTGACAGAGTTCCCACAGCCACGACGAGGACGTGAACCTCACACCAACTACAAGTCACTATTTCTTAATACGGAGCTGTTTCCGTGACTGTGTTGATGTTGCTGCGGGATTACTGGAGCCCAGCAGCTAACTAGCTTATTTAGCTCCTCTGCTAACCTGGCAACCCGGCTAGCTTGGCTGCTTGGCCCGCGTCTGACAACAACCGGACTAACTTGTTTTGAGGGCGAGGTCTCAAAGGGAAACTGGTGGCTTTGTACTTGTTGGGGTGCAGCTTACCTTGTCGCTGATATTGTCGGTGCTGTCGGGGTCTCCTCCGCCTCCGCCCCGCTTCCTCAGCTCCGTCATGTTTCGCTCGTTTCGCTGCTCGGGACGTTAATGTGTCACATAAGCCGACTCCGGGGGAGGGAGGGCGGGAGAGGAGGATAAATTCCTGGTGTTTTCAGGTATAGTCGTGGATTTTTAACCCAGTTTAGAATTTAAAGCTCGTTCCGTGAAGGTCAGCTCTCCTGAAAGTCAGCCGGTGTTGCCAGACCGTTGCTACAGACCGCGACGAGCCTCTAACGACTTCACTGCGTGTGTGTGTTTATCACCGCAGTCCCTGTCCCGGCTGCTCTCCTCCTACCACAGTCAAATCAGACAAATCCACTACACACAGCTTTTGCTGATGACTTTCAAAATAAAAGCTTCGCTGAGAAATAACTTTCATTGCTTTTTCCTTCTTCCATTGAGTCATCGTTCAACAAACAAATAAATAAATAAATAAATAAATAAATAAATAAATGCCATGTATTACTGATAAAGATTTCACTGATCCTTGGGAGTAAATTTACAACCCTGTACTGTATAAAATGATTAAAATAAACCCCACCTTAGCACCCCCAACCTTATAAAACAGTAAACTAAAGCTTACACATTGATACATTGGTATAATAATCCAGAAAAATATAAGGTACAAAAATACAATAATCACAGACGCCGTTTGTCTGCATAACAAATACTTCTCATACTTTAAGTACATTTTGCATATAATACTTCTGTACATTTTCTTATCTATACTTTTGCCTGCAGGACTTGTGATGCACAATTTTTACACAACAGCCTTGATAGATTTACTTAATGCGTTGGAGTCAGAGCTTTTGAAAAACTACAAAGTCCTGAATTTACACTGGAAGCACTGCAGTCTAAGGTCATATATCTAACTAGTGTCAAACTGCAACAACCTATAATGCCTCTGTGCTGACATGATTTTATTTATAAACTGTCTGCCCGTTTTAATTTTTGTTGTCAAATACATTTGGGGCTTTTAGCTGGGGTGCACAGAACTATCAGATGAATTAGTGGAGTAAAAACTGGTCCCCCTATGAAATACAGGAGGTAAAGTGCAATGTGTCTAGCACATTAGTATATTCAATATATCTAAAGGAAACTATTACCGACAAATTTCATACACCACAATACAATTTAGCTACCTGTCCGTTCTACATTCAATCAGTTCAGGTTCAGACGTTACATTGCTGATTGGAAGTCGTCATTTTGAAGTACACGGCACATAACTTCCGGTCTCAGTCTGTGTTTCTTTGTCTAACTTCACACAGGTCTATTAGTACTGCTGCGGTGAGGACAGCCTCTCTCTCTCTCTCTCTCTCTCTCTCTCTCTCTCTCTCACACACACACACACACACACACACACACACACACTCTCTCTCTCTCTCTCTCTCTCTCTCTCTCTCTCTCTCTCTACTCAATCATCATCCAATGGTTGACCAGCTCTGCTTCATCCTGCGGTAGACAGCGGCCAGTAAGGACCAGTGTCCAACTTCTTTGTATCAATAAGTGTAATTTTTAATGGTCTAATATTGTAAATGTATGATGCAACTCATTCATCATGCTGTGTTGCATTGAAGAGCAATACTGGAAACACAACACTGACATTTTCCTCTGCATATTCCCACCATCACATTCGGTTTTCTCTTAAAAAAAAACAAAAAAAAAAAAAACAGACTGTAGTAACGTAACTCTCAGGATGAAAGTAATACGAATACAAATTTTTGCCCAACAGATGTTACTCAGTCTGTAAAATAGAAACCTCAGAGTTCAGTAGGTGCTTTGATAAATCCATCACTTCAATAAATAATTTGTATTTTGTTTCAGTTTATTCAGAAATTTGATTTCTCATATTTCTTCATTTCCCTGAAATTAACAATTTGTGCCCACAATCTACTAAGTCCGACCCCTGACACACTGAGAAGAAATTACAAAAAAGAATCAAGTCTGTTTTTGGTGGTAAACAGCAATTATTTATTGAAATGAAATTAAAAGAATAAGTACCAGATCTATTGCATTATTGGAACATTTTGTTTCTGTAAGGGGCAGGAGTTACTCTACGGTTTTTTCTCTCGTAGGATGTAGTGAACACAAATATACAAGGAACATTCAGCTATCACAGATTGCACACCAGATACTGTAGTAATGCAGTCTAATACAAGACCACCAAAATAATCCAGGTTTTCTCTTGTTCTTCTTCTTCTCTCATTAGTCCTTTTTTTTTTTCTCCATAAAGAGTACAAAAGTCCACCTAGAGTTTGGACATGATCTCCGGCTCTATACACAAACCTGCCGGTCGGGACAACTCATCAGACAATGCCTCCAAAACCCCCCCCAAAAAAATAATAAAACAAAACAATAATATAATGCCGAGAACATGTACAATGCACTGACACAGAAAGTCAGCTGTGTTAACAGACATGCAACAAGTAACAAAACTTGCTGAAATTGCAATAATCATTAAAAAAATCTAAAACCAGTTATAATTGCATAAATACTTTATACAGTTCATTTATCCGCTGTGAAATGCACCTTTCTGTTCGAATGACGATGTGAAACTGCATTCGATAAAAACCTGTGATTCCTCTTGACGTTTCTTTTTTTGTACGCGTGAAGGTGCAAAGGAATTCTTGATTGATAGAAGCCGACGTCGGCCTTTTCAGCTAGATGGCATGATTGCACGCTAAGTTACAGTACAGAAATGCAGAATGATATAAGAAGGACAATAACAAGAGTGCATATTATTATTCTTCTAACATTTGGGAGCTGTGGGGGTGAACATTAAAGTACTTTCTGAAGTGTTTTCTGTTTTTCTTTCTGTTTTTTTTTTGTTTTACACGTCTGAGACTCTGTGAAGCCTTGTGGGAAACCAAAAGAAAAAGTTCTCTCCGGGAGAGAACGAAAGCAGCACTTGAATGCAGTCATTGCCCACAGAACTGCAAACTAAACAACATCATGGCATGTATGAAGAGAGAGGAGGGGAGGTGACATGTGAAAGAAGACAACGTGGACATGAAGACAAACACGCTCTCTATGTCCAACAGGCAGCAGCAGCCCTCCAGCAGAGGAAGATATGAACTGTGTCCATGGAGCAAACTGTACTGGGGGTATGGGCTGCAGTGTGTTGTGTTTTCAGGTCTTGCTGCATGTTTTACTGCTTTGCTGACTCCTTGTGGTAGAATCAGACCTCACAAAATGTCATTTTTGTACAAACAAAATCTAGCAGATCAGAATAATTTGAAAGCTGCTATAATTGCATGAAAAATGTAAAATATCTTTGTCCTCAACTACTGCTGTTGTTGCTAAATGTTGCGTCAAGAAGAAGCCATTGATCTGCATTCGCTTTGTCACTGTCACCTGTCTCTGCATGGTGTCCATCATGATTGGTGTTTCTTTTACATAATGATGATGAGATGTCTCGGCATGTTGTTTTCTTTAATACTGGCCTTGTCCTTTATTTTGTCTTTTCTCTTGGCCTTGTCTTCTAATATGTATTTATGGGACGAGTCCAAAATGAACAGTGACAGAGCAGCACAGATAATGAGCACAACAAAAGCCTTAAATGTGGGAAACACTGACGAATGTGCAAACTCCTTTTTGTAAAAAGGAAAGCACATTGATTTGCACACAGGCAATGCTTCGATATCTCTGACCCATCTGTGGGCCCCACGCCACTTCAAGTGGATGTGTTTAATTGGCTCCCCGGCATGTAAACGCTCGCTCAAAATCTTTCCACTTCTAACAGGAGAAAAGGTTCAAACAGCAGTTCTATTGGACTGATCCAATGAATTTGACTTTTTAGGATAAACAACCAAAGACAGCTGGGACGTTGATTAAGGGAATTTCATGAATACTTACACCTTCTCCAAACTCTTTGAAAGGTGCCTGGCTGCTGCTCGTACATTTGAACATGTTCTTTACGGACTGAGGATAAAGTGTGTGGAGTGCAACATTTACTGATCCCTGTAATAATGCCATGGGGTCAGACTGAAGGTCTGCAAACGACAAAATCTGGATAGAAACTGACAACATAAAAACCACGATACACACTAAAAGTCCCTTTTTTGAGTGCATTCACAAAGCCACTCTGACACTGGACAGTAAGCTAAATAAGGCTACATGACGGGAAATAAATGTGCAGCAATATTATATGTGCATTAGTTTTTAACCTATTTCAGACTTTTTCACAGATGATGAACCCATGATGTGTTCTCTCCAGACAAAACATAGGATAAGACAGAAAATCTTGAAATAAATGGGTTAGTGATATGGTTTAAAAGGAAATAAAATGTGAACAATAATCTGTCAGACAGCAGCAACAACAAGAAAAAATCTCAAAATGGGAATTCATATAAAGGACAGAAAAGACGATTGATGGGTTAAAAAAAAAAAACATCATAACTGATATATCAAAACAATTTGGCAAAAAAAAGGAAAAAACGATCCAATAATAAATCTCTCTCTGATGGTGATGGCTTGACACTGTGGGCAACACACAGTCACAGAATAAATCACATTTTTGTAAACAACAACAACAAAAACTGATCAGGAAATGAAAAAAGAAAATAAGTGATGTTGCATAACTAGATCCATTAGTAAAGCCAAGCCACAGACATTAATTACTGACATTCATATCCCGTCCTCCCCTCCGTGTTACTCCTCTGGACTTGCCGTGACTCGTGACGCAGATTAAACACAATCGATTTCGTTTTTTTAAAGCCAGGAGTGGTTAGTCACAACGCTATGTTACAGGCAATTTGTTGTTTTTCTCATTGACCTTATTTTTTGTTCTGTTTGTTCCTCTTAGAGTTAAAAAGGCCATGGTAAGTATTTACAATATAAACAAGTTTGTTACATCTTGTGGTGGCAGGTGATTGATTTGAGCGTGCCACATCGAGGGGGTTTCTTGTTTTCTTTTCTCCAGGTGTTTAGTGCAGGTGGTAAAAGTGGTGATTGAGTTTTTTCATTTCCTTTCAATCCGGTATCCTCGTTTTTTCCCCCACCTTCCTCGTCGGGGTGATGAAACAACCAACACTCCCTCCGGTCAGTCTGTCAGTGTGTTACAGTACATGTGGTTACTGGACGTACGAGAGGATAAAGGGAGTTTCCAGGGATATGTTAGAGGTGTCGAGAGAGCAACAAGGCAGATGGAGGAATGGAGCACTCCTCGGGTCGGAGTCCTCAGGATGAGGGGTTTCTTTTGGTAGCGGCTGAAGATGGAGCTTAGTTTCTGCTGCCGTCCTCAACGCTTCGCTCATGTTGAAGGTTGTAGTAACAGTTCTGACAAACTCGCACCGGTGACGAAATCTTTAGCCTTTTGATCTCTGATTGGAAGCGACTACACCTGGAAAACAAGGTGAGGTATGAGAAGTGTGAAAAATGGTAGGCAGGATATTCAAGTTCAAATTCAAGAAACATGCAGGAAAGTAACAAGTGACGATCTTAAAATGGAAGTAAAATACAAATATGTCAAATGGCTTTAGAAAACATACAGATCATTCACTTTCAGCACACTTTGCTGTCATAAAACACATCTTTGGCATTTAATTTTAAACACAATAGCCAATAATGACAAAGCAAAAACAGGCTTCTAGAAACTCTTGCAAATATATCAGAAATTCAAAACTCTAATATTTCATTTACACAATAACATAAATGCTAATGTGTATGGGCATACACAGCGAACAGTGTCAAGCTGTTGAGTATAAAGCTGAAATATCATTACTGATCCAGCTATTCCCACGCTAAAAATAAACTATTACAAATTGCAGTTGCTAAAATTGTCATATACCTTTTACAAGTTTACAGAAAGCAAAATTGCTTTCTCTGCCTGACAGACCAAAAACCAAGACGTGTTCTAATTAAACATTTGACAAATGGCTGAACAATGATAGCATTAATAAGGTTTACAGATAGGTACACCTGCATACCATCTGCATAACACTAGAAAGATATGCTATAGACATAATTATATCACCGATGCAAACATGTAAGGACAAAACAACAGAGGACCCAGGATTGAGCCTTGGGGAACCAAATTTGTTTTCTCTGCCTGACAGACCATAAACCAAGACGTGTTATAATTAAACACTTGACAAATGGCTGAACAATGATAGCATTAATATGGTTTACAGATAGGTACACCTGCATACCATTTGCATAACGCTAGAAAGATATGTTACAGACATAATTATATCACTAATGGAAACATGTACGGACAAAACAACAGGGCCCAGGATTGAGCCTTGGGGAACACCAGAGTTTAAAGCTGCAGAAGATAAAACATGTTAACAAAAAATGCCTCAGTGACAAACCATTTAAGAGCCGTGCCTGTCTTTAATTCTCATTAAACTTCCCAGACATTCGAGTAAACATCTGATTTAAGGAAACTGGAGAAATTACATAAGTCCACATTGCCAAAATTCAAACAGTTTTACAGAGGGCCATACAACTGGCAAGTGTTTCAGCAAGTAGATATGTGAAAATTACTGTGCACCATTCATTCTACACAATAGAGGAAGTAGCAGTAATGGAGTTTACGCGCTTCAGTCTTAATTATCACAGTACCAATGTATCATCTCTACGATCTCCAAATACATTTTGTTCTGCCACTTTCTGGTGAGACCTAAAACATCTGAAAAATGCAGCAACAAATATAAGTAGATACATGGTGGAAAAAGTGCATGGCTGCTGTGATTTACTTACTTTTGGCAGAAGAGCTGCCCGCAGTTCCTGCAGTGGTGGCGTCGCTCAGTGAGGGAGAAGCGAACAGTGCAGCCGGAGCAGCTGTCAACCACCTCATCTTTCACCCAGTGGTCGGCTGCCGAACGGCCCGGCTGGTCGCTGACCGACCAGCTGAAGACTCGACCACGACCGTCGCCTACCAGGATCTTACTGTGGTCCCTAAAGAAAGAGGTGGAGAGTGGGTGAGTAAAGTTAGGACGATGGGCAGGACGAGGAAAGACCAAGGGAGGGAAGGGAGCAGAGAATAATTTAGCAAGGATGTTTTCATTGTCTAAAGTATTTGCTTTGACAGTTTGACAGGGCTCTTCAGATGCATCAAATGAGTACTTCAATTAACAATCATGGAAATAAAAAATGTATATTTGCCACTTTGGTGCCAGACACTCAGCTCTCTTACTTGGAGATGGCGAGGGATGTAATCTCGGCTGGGTGAGCGTTGTCCTTGCGATCAAACGCCGTGTGCATGGTGAGTTTGCTTCGAAAGACCAGCTGGCGCTCCCATCTGTAGCCTGTGAGGACACAAAAATAAACACTTAAATGGGGAACAGTTTGACAATACGACAAACACACTGTCATCAGATCAGACGGCAGTAGTTTAAGAGCTGAAAAACCTTGTCGGAATGTTCATTCTGAAAAAGGTGAAAAACACTCACCTGTCCTGAGCTGGTTGTACGTCCGTGCGTCCATGGTGGAGGGCTGGAGAGGCTGTGGCACTGAGCTCTGGCCTGGATGAGCCGGATGAGGGTGAGGGACCTTAGTTTGGCCCTCAGAGTAGTTGACAAACACAAAGCCATCCTTCTCGTCAATGCTAAGTGTGTCTGACCACCGGTGAGAGTCGTCAGAGCTGCTGTCCATCGACCACGAGGCTCCCGTTCGGGCTGAAGGACCTTCAAAATATTTTAAAGTCAGGAATGTGAACATTAGCATGGATTGAGGTTCACAGCTATGCTAAAACAGCTAAACAGCAAGATCTCAACCATTAACTGTAGATGTTAATAAGAGGAGCTGTGTGTTGAGCACCTCTGGGTCTGTGGACTGTGCTGCCCGGTTGGCTGCCACCTGTTGAGGGGTTCCGTGGCGCTTTGGGCTCCTGGCTCAGACTGGGCTCGTCTCCATCTGATTCGCTGCTGTCGTCATCACCGTTGTGACTCTCGCCACCCTCTGTGAAACCAAGAAAAGTTTACAAAACGAGAAACCTTTTGAATTTGAAAAATGTGTAATATAAGCATCAATATCAGCAGACAAAGAAAGTTACACCAACAATGTATCTGCGAGTGAAAGTACACAGGCAACTCTCCGCCAAAGTGTTAAACCTCATCAGTTTATTGGGATGTGTCAACATATTATTGGCACAAAAATCATTCATCAGCTGGTCCAGCAGCTCTTATCAGTTATTTTTCCCATTAGGACTCACCAATCTTCTCCTCACCACAGCAGTCAGGCACATCTGGCTCTACCGGCTCTGGAGCAGGGGTTTCAGGGACTTGGAGGAACTCCATTCTCCAAAACTACATAAGAGAATTACAGAAAGCTTTATTCACCACAGACAGCATTCAAAAATCCATTGATTCAAAAAAGGGAGCACAATAAGGTATTATCAGTATAAATGAAGATTAAAGTGGGCTTGGTTACCCTGACAACGCCGTCCGAGTGTCCGGTGACGATGACGTTCTGCGTGTCCCACTCGTTCATCTCCGACACGCAGCAGCACAGGATCTGCTGACTGCGCCCTGTGAAGGTGTTGGCGCTGGCAATGGGGCTGCCATTGATGCTCCACACGTGAATGTATGTGCCTGCACAGGACACGATATCTCCCTACACACAAACACAGACATGTTGTTTGTCCCTGCATCAGCTGAACAGCTTTTATGAATCATGATGTAAATCACCCTTTTATTCTTATCCTACTTCTGCTCCTCAGCTTATATTTATTTGCGCTGGAGTAAAAGAGCATATGGTGTTATTTCCATCTGGAGGAGAGGAGAAATGTATGCTGCAACCCACCGTCAGTTCATTGATGCACAGAGCAGAGACAGGCGCCCGGTGTCCCCTGAGCTGTGTGACAAAGGAAAGCTTGTTGAGGTCCCAGATGATGCAGGTTCGATCCCGCGAGCCACTGACAACAATGTGGTATGCTGAGGACGCTGTCAGACATGTCACAGCGTCTGTGTGGCCAAGTAATGCCTACAATGAAACAGCGTGGACAAAGACGTCAGACGGACTCAACAATTTTCAATAGACACATCAGTTTGAAGAGCTTTCAGCTCTCAAAGGCTCATCTCATTGGCCAAAAAAACCTGGAGATTAGTGACTGCAAATGACAAAACTCTGCACCATAGTTCCTGAATTCACCAATTACTGACTCATTATTAGGAAAGTGGCCTAGTTCAAACAGTTGAGTGCATTTTCAGGTTACTTTAAAGTTTAGTCTTTAGGTTCTGTGTGCCTTCAGCGGCACATGCAGAAGAGCTTTTAAGCTTGGTGACTGGATGCTTCTCGGAGGGGAATCATAGTTAACTTCTCTCCGTAAGTTTTTATACATACAGCCCAATACCTTTGGCTTTTTAACAGTCACATACTAAATGCTGCCCCAGGACCCTGTATTGGATTTTGGGGGAACAGTTTAGGTGCCTGTTAGTTCCTTTACCTGTTTCAGCGTAAGTGACTTGGCCCTCTCCTTGGAGGTTCCAGTCTCCCAAACACAGATGGCAGTGCTGGTGCCACCAGTGATAACTAGCTTCAGGTTTGGACATATGGCACAGAGGATCTGACCCCACTCTGACAGGCACTCGTACACCACCAACGCCTGAAAGGAGATTGAAGATTGGTTTGGAAGAGGGTAGACAGGGGGGAATGTAGATGGAGGACAGGTCCGTTTCAGGTATTGACTGCATCTATATTTTAACACCCAACACCTCTTTACATTACAAGTCTCTTTAAAGTCCGGAGAAGATTTATAAATGTGAGAGGACAGCAGTAGCACATCAGATGCAGAAGAGGAGCATTAGAGACTGCTGCTGTAAAAACAGTAAAAAAAAAAGCATTTCTACTCAAGCACCAGCAGGGGGAAACATTGTCTTTAATATTTTTCAGATTAATTTGTCAGTTTCAAGGTAAAATACATAGTATTAGATAATAGTGTTGAAAAGCCACACCTCCCTTACAACACTCTCACAAGCTCTCTTACAAACTGAACAAAAGGTTGTGATACATTCGCCTCCACCTCCACATGCAACAGAGTGGAGGTCAGTCACATGCAGCGGCTGTAGCCTGGAGATTAGAGGAGCATGCCTTACAAGTTTAAATCTCTGTGAGATTATAATAACTGTTACTGACCTTGTCAGATTCATAGTTAGCCAAACGACAGCTGAGGTCAGCGTAGCCCCAGGCGAAGGTCTTGCTCCATGTGGGGGGAACCAGAACTTTGTTTTGCTCCACAGCAAGTATGCCCTTATCGGTGCACACAATCTGTCCGACGGGCTCCTTCAGTTCTAGGTAGGGTAACATGAAGAAAAACGTGAGTATTCAGTCTAAAGGGAGCTGGCGCTGCAGTGTAATGGACAGAGGGTGGTACTGTCAGGATAAAGGTTTCAGGCTCTTTAGTTTGTCACAAAAACACATATCCATATGTGTGATTGTGTGTGTGTGTGTGTACACATGTACCTTTGACAGGTGCTAGAGAAGGTCTGAGATTGTCCAGATGATGGAAGAAGATCTTGTCGCTGTTGGAGCTCGGAGGAATACTCGTGATGTCACCATTGGCTTTGCTGCGTACCCGTTTAGGAGGATGAGGCTTCTTAAACAGCTGAAACACACACATGTGAGCAGTCAGTGACGAAAGAAAAGCCAATGGGCAAATTCTGGTGAATTCTAGCTGCAGACTGCAGTATGAGTTACTAATAAAGATCTACTGGTGGATGGATGAAAGTAAAGCTATTACTAGTGGTAGTAGCAGTTGCGTTAATTGAAGCCTCTGTGATATTAGCATTAATGGCAGTGTAAGTGTCAGTGTTCACATATTAGTTAGTATCTGACCTGTTTGGGGATTTGTCCAAAGTTGTTGATGAAGCCGATGGTCGCTGTCTCCTTGAGCGGATCGTTGATGTTGTAGATGTCCACTTGACCCTCGTAGAACAGGTGATGAAAGACGTTGACTGCCTCCACGGCCGGTGGCCCCTGCTGCTTGTAGCCGAAAATGAGGTCGATCCATTCGTGGAGGTGGGCTGACACGTAGTCGCACTCCAACGCCTGCGGGGAAGACGAGACAGAGGTTAGTGTGTACTTACTGAAACTCAAACCTTCTTTTGTCACAAGCGGATTCATTTCTTACCTCTCTGTGGACTCTGATGAACTCCCGGGGGTCGCCCTTGGCCCAAGGTGGCAGGATGACATCACCAAGCTTGGTGCCATTCTGCTTGGCACCTGGGACATCAAACAGAAGGCAGACAGCACATTAATATTCATGTGCTCAATTATCTCGGTCTGTTTGACTTTGACTTTCATCAGCTGTTATTTTCCACACTTCCTGATACCGACCCAGGTCGAAGTTGTTGGAGTTGAGCAGGAACTCAGGCAGATAAAAGAACTCAGGGATAAGCTCCTTGACGTCGGCCATGTTGTGTTTGGAGGCAGAGAGCCAGGCTTCACGCACACTGTGGAACATTCTGTCAGCCAGGTCAAAATGACCTCCCTGGTAATCACACAGACACACAGGCAGATGGTTTGACGTTACATCCACACACTACAGAGCATCAAGAAGAACATTCAGTATGCTTGAAAAGTTCTGATCAAACCTGAAGTCTGAGGAAAATCTGTGTGAAGGGCTCCATCCGGACCAGATAAGAGGCTACAATCATGGCTGATGAGTAGTGGGTGCCGTAGTGGTATGCCGGGGTTTCACCTGGTAGAACAGAAAACAACACATTCACTTACACTGCCGAATGAAAACACAAGATGTACATAGAGTGACAAGACAAATCAGAAAAGTGCCACATTCTGGTTAATTTGGCTCTGGCTGTTACAGGGTCTGAAGTTTTCCTATTGCCAATTAGTAAAACAAGGCCTCATTGGCATTTTGGATAATAATGCATTTAGTGTGCCAGTGCCTTGATTGTGACTGGTCTGAATTAAGAGCTAGCTGCTTAGCTGGCTTGATATAAGATCAATAAAAGTTATCTCACTGACTCCATCCTGTTAAGTGCAGTCTGCTGATTCAACTCTTACCATTGGGGTCTTCCCAGTCCTTGTACCTCTTCTTGTACTGCGTAAGTCTGTCATCAGTCTGGGCGCCCATCGGCTTGGCCAGGTTACGGAACGTCTTTGGGTTGTTCAGGTCCAGTTCCTGTTTAACAACCCCAACACAAACATCACCACAGGAAAGAAACGGGATTAATGTGGGAACAGACGTCCACTTATCTTGTGGTTAACTGTTTATTGCCACCGATTTGTGCCGAGGGACTCCCTAAAAATTCACTCCTTTTAGGTCTGAAACCCTGCAATCACCTCTGAGTCGAAGTCAGCCAGGATCCAGGGGAAGACGGGATACTGCATCAGGTCATTGTAGGATCGTCCCGCTAACGTATTCAGATGCATCAGGTACTGAAAATTACTGATCTCTCCTCGCTGGGAAACAGAAGACAAACACATCAGTGAAGCTTAGAGCAGCATATAGAATGAAGCTTTTTCTGTTGTTAGACTGAACAGTAGAGTTAGACCAGTGAGTCCAGGTTCTTACCTCCCATCTCTGAGTCACTGACTTTTCACCAACCAGCGTGCTGAGGAGCCCAGACCTGACAATACCAGGACAGAGAGCATGCTAAGTGAGAACAGCTCAGTGCTGTTGTTTAGTATGTGGACAGTGAACGGCATCCTTTAGTCACGAAGCAACTGCTCCATGTGATCTGTCTAGTCTGAACAAGTCCTTTTCTTTCTTTTCTTTTCTAGGTCATTCACTTGATTAATGACTACAGATGCCCAAAGCCATTACTTAGGAAAACGCATTTTACTCAAAGATTAAAAACAAGGTAATATATCTGAATATGTATTATCCACACCTTGCACAAATCATCTCCCAACCTACAGAAATGGTCCAACTTTCACACTTTATGTGGGGGAGAGAACACTGACTGTGCTGAATGTACAAAGAGGACACAGAGGGGGTCTTACCCTTGCTCCACACTGGTGTTGGGCCTCTGGCCTGAAACTGACTCTGAACTGTCAGCCAGCGAAGGCACCACAGCCAAGAACCTGCAGTGGATGAATAACAAAATTGAAATTGCATATGCAGTTCTATCTGATGTTCTTTACCTTACACAAAAACCAGTGCAGCCTGATAACTAGAATTACAGAATCAATCTAATGCCAAATTTGAAGAACTTTGCTCAAGGGGTTCCTCTGAATGAGAGGGACAGACAGTCCAGAGGCATACTGCCTCTGGCCAACCTGTCACCGGCACAGAGGCAGACAGTACTCCATCCCCTTGATTTGATCCACTCAAAGTACAAATATTGCAATGACAATGCTTTATGAGGATTTTATCTTAAATCACACAGTAGCCTTTCCCTCATTTCAGCAAAATACCCTGAATCCTGACAATCAAATTGCCTTATTATTTTAGCATTTAAAACTGCAGCGTCTTTTGAGTAAACAGTGCTAAATCATTGCATATATAATGGTTTAAAAACTTTAGCAAAAGTTATTTGGAAATGATTGTCTCTGTTCCTAAATGTTTCTGAACTATTGTCACAGAAATGCAGGAGCAGCAGCAGTAGTTCAGCAGTATGCAGTCCAAGCTCTGTGTCTCTATCTGTATTCAGTACCTTTGGTAAACTTTGTTGCGGACTCCTTTCTGGAAGGCTAATAAGTAGTTTCTGCCATCTGCTGAGAAGACTTCCACTGCCATGGGCTGAAAGGTAATGACATATAGGACATTCAATAATGAAAAAACACAAAGCAGTGACTGGTATAGATATGATACAGAGGCAGGTTTTAAGCATTAAAAATGAACCCTAAATATTTTAAGATACTCATTATAAATGTCTTTGAAATATATAAGCTTACAGATGTGTATTGGTGCTGCAGCATGTATGTATACGTAATAATAATAATAAGTAATATGTGCATACTGACCTGCAGCAGGTATCGTCTCTTATGCACCTCCTTGATGTCTTCGTAGGCGAAGATGCTGCAGGTTCTCTTCAGCTGGCTCTGTCCTTGTCTTGCTCCTCTGGGGATGATGGCTTCATGCAAGCTGGACACAGACAACAGACAGCGATGCATTTATAAACCTGGTTTTACTGTCAGTTTCACCCATAAAGCACTTGTAACTACAAAGGCCATTCAGAAACACTCATTCATTTAGCAAATTTCACAAATTTCTTTCCTCATGCTAAGAACATGGTGATATTCAAATCAAAGAAAAGATATGATCTCATCTTATATCCAAGAGTATTTATACAGCAAACAAAGCAGGAGACAGTAGGGTTAACTATTATCATTACAAATAATGTTAGTTATTTCATTCATTTATTAAAGTAATGAGATCACATATAATATGCAAAATAGCCAAATTCATCTCCAAAAAAGGATCTTTTAATGTGCTTAATTTCCTTTTGAAAAATGATGTAAATTTGTCATATATATATATATTATGTTATATTCCATATAAATAAAGTTTGAACAATAAGAAGTTTCTATTTTTATTTGACGAATGACAACTGATTTATTTCTTTTCTTAATTGACCAGTAAGCATGTTTTGACTGTACAGGACTGCGTGGACGCTGAGGAGAGGGTGAAACAGTGTGTTCCCTTCAGGTAAAACATCTGAGGGGAACACAGTGAAATCAAAGAGGCATCTGCTGGTTATTTTCACGTTGCTTCTCGATGGAAAAGAGCCCTAAAAAGAGAAATATGTGATGTCTCTGCTGAGTTTCACAACGCATGCTCCATCAGCAGCATTACATCATTCCGGCAGCAGAAACTCCCACTGCAGTGTCCAGAGGAATGATGTCATCTCTTTTCAGGGAGAGAAAGGATAGTAACCGTGTCATCGTGGATTAATTATACAGCCGTGGTGTAAAGCCGGGATTCTCCTACAGGAGTCCAAACCTTGGTGTAAAGTGATAGACACAGAAGAGTGGCCTACTTGGGGGGCAGCGTGTCGATGTCTCTGATCTCTCTGGATACGGTCATGGTGTAGCCATCGATGACGTAGAAGTGCTCTTTCCCAAACAGCAGCAGACCCTCGCTGGTGTCCAGACCCTGCACCCTGGCACAGCGGTACATGTGCTGAATCTGGAAGGGTGAGCGTGAGACACATGAGAGTGTGACTTATCCAAAGTTTACAGAAAGTTTTCTAATGTAAAGTCACACCCAAAATCCTCCAGGCCAAAAATCTGTGAAGAAGGAATAAATGAGTATGGAGATGTGCTTTTGCCTAACTATGTAACTGCTGATGGATTGGATTTAATGCCTCAGTGCTGCATCTGAGCTGCTCAGTGGCCATCAAGAGAGACCACAGCACTACCTGATTAAAAGGCTGCTGTGCTCACTTACTGCTGTGGATAACAATGTAGGACATGAATGCATCGTGTCATTCATTCCGTGATGCACTGAACTTTTCTTCCAGTATTACTTTGAAGGTTTCAACGTCTCTGGGAATAATAGAGGCGACCAAAGGGCAGCTTTTACTTAAACACATAAAAATAGTATTGCAGTTGGTCACTTTTAGTTCTACTTTCATGTTTAAAGTTGCTTTTGTGAGCTTATGCTGGTGATAAATTATTTGTGAAACTGCAAAAAAAAAAAGAGAGAGAGAAAAGAACAGCACCAAGTGCAGGAGAGTTATGAATAATTTGAGTAATCTCTCTCTCTCTCTGTATATCTCTATCTATCTGTCTATGATATACATAGACAGATAGATATAAATATACTGTAGTGTGGGTCTATGTTTGAGAAAGTCAGCACAAACTCGATCTGAATCTAATTAATAATGCATCATCCACTGAAATACTAAAAACAAATGAAAGAATAGCAGAAAATGCAGAAAATAAGGTTATATAGCTCCGCACAGAAAAACTAAATCCATTTTGAATGTACTGTATCAAACACTAGAAGCTGAATTCAGCCTCGAGCACTCATGAACCTGGAGCAGGAAACACTGCAGTGGTTATATCATCTGAACTGTCCAGTCTCATGTTTGTGCGTCTCTCTCTGACCTTCTCTCCCTCCTCCAGGAGGCGCAGCAGGGACGTGTTGTCGGTCCTCTGCTCCTCCTCAGGGCCCCCTGACTCTAACAGCTGCTCCTGAAGTTGCTCCTGACTGTCCTCATCCGCTCCGTCCGCTGTCGAGCGAGACCTCTTCAGAGGAGCCTTCACTAGGCCTGCAGAGCAGAGAGCCGCAACACGTTAAGACAAGGCTTTCAGGTGAAGCTGCACCACCGAGAAGAAGAGTTTGGAGCAACCACCTTTTTGTATTGTCTCCTACCTTTGACTCTAGCGATGGTGTCCTCTCCGTGCTCGGGCTCATGCTGTGTGGTCTCTCCCTCTGTCGTATGCTCCACAGAGTGCTGGTACATTCCAGGGTTACCAGACAGCAAGCGCATGTAGTACTCCTTACTGTCGTAGCTGATGGCTCGCCGGTAACGGAGAGGCTTCTGCAGCAGGCGGATAACGAGAAGTAGGTGAGGTTGCTGTAGTGTAAACAACACTTTGAACTGGGTGTCTGTGGAATATCTGACTCCATCCCTAAGAGGGAAACACCTTTGGCTTGGGAAAGTTGGCTTAGGTGTAAGATTATACGAATTTTCAAGAGTGGTTAGCCTGTGTATTATTGCAACTGACAAAATAAATGCATGGAGGGAGATTGCTGTAATCACTACCACAGAACAGGCAACTTCTGGAAGCTGTGCATTAACATCAGAACCAGGTCCTTCATAGGTTGGAGCTATGTGACATTATATTGACATAAAATTAGAAGCATCTGGGATGAACCACTGAGAAAACACCAACAATGTCCAGTCGCTTGCATGCAAAAGACATCACTGAAGAGCAAAATTACAGAATGTCAGCCATGGTTAGTTTCATTCTCAGTGTGACCTACATACAGCCCATATGAGGTCCAAACCTTCAGAAAACCAACAGCTGGGATTACTGTAATTATCATCAGACTTGAATTCTGCAAAGCATCAAATACTTTTCAACCTGCCAGCTCACATGACACAGGGTGAGTTTAATACACGAAGGCCGTCAACTCCATAGCGAAGGTTGTTACTGCACGGCTGCTGGAAAAGCAGGATATGGCTTCAAATGATTCACATGTTGCTTCGACAGAGAGAACTGCATCAGCAGATTAAAATGACTCTGCTTTGCTCTGGAGGCATGTTTGTTATAATCATGCAGTCACACCAGGCATCAACGGCAGCGCTTGACTTCAGGAAGGTACCTGGGCACGGTCAAGGACCCCAGCCAGGGCTGAGGGTAACAGGGGAACCAGAGGGGGGGAAGAGGGCTGGAGGATGCAAATAGAAGGAGGATGAGTGTGTTTAAATGTCAGTAAAGAACCCTGCTGCCTTATTTGTACAGTCAGTGCAGTAGAGATTAGCACTACAAAGGCCAGTGGCAACGCCATCTGGTACCATGACTCTGAATTTGACATGTTTCCATACACACAGTTTATATTTTTCTTAGGTTATTCATAGAATAGCCATGAAGAAACGGGAACCAAACATTTTTCTTTTTAATTAAAACTATATTAACTGAAATAAATTTGCCTCCTGTGGTGCAGAGTTCTAGGCCAATTCTTCGTGAGGGCTAGTAATTGCTAGTAATGGTATTCAGCTGCAAGGCACAAGTGTATGACTTTGTCAGACACCCTGCAGCTACTCCCCGAGTCTGTTTAAATGATGTATTATGATTAGGCCTGGGGGTCTTTGGACTTCATTAGACTGGGTCAATTTAAGAGACCATGAGCTAGAAATGGGCTCTTCATGAAAAGCTCATCCAATTCTACCAAGCATGTTTGTATTATATTGATATTATATTATATTGTATTGTATTATAGTATTATTATATAAACAAAACTCAGCATATTAACTACTTTTTAATAACTTCGAGCTGCCTGCATTGTTGGTAATTCACACATTCTTTTACTTTGACGTAAGCAAAATTGCCAGCTTAAAAAATAAAACGAAAAATTGAGTTTCCACGTGTTTAGGAGGCTGACATGAATACAAACCTGCGCCTGTGAGCTATCCCTTTGTATCTTCCTAACGAAATAAATCATTGTGGAGTGAAGAGAGGCACCCGTTGGCAAACAGAGAAGGGGAATTATTTGCAGAACAAACAAAGCTAAATGTGTCTCGGTGGTGCCAGGAAAAGTGAGCCACCAGCTGCTGGTGTCGCTTCCTCACATGACACCGACGAGCTCGTCCAAGAGGACAGCTATTCTTACAAGCTGACTATGGAGGGAATTATTATCTAAAATGTGAATTCCTTCCCATGTTTTCTTTAAAATATTTATATGATGTAGATATGTCTCCTTCTGTCTTTGTCACTGTTGCAAACATGTAGAAGGGGAGGGGGTCATGGGAGCAGATTTAAAGCTGCATACCTGTGCAGAGTTGGTGTTTGGCTCTATCTCAGGGATGTATGGGTAGTGGATATAGAACATGTCATTTCGGACCATCTTCTTCCTCATCCGGCAGGGCCCCTCCGTCATATCCAGCATGAACTTGTCCAGGTGGGAACCAATGGGTGGGCCCCAGAGGCCACGTTCACGCAGCAGCTCGTACTCGATGGACGCCCACTCTTCGGTCACATACTTCAGGGCGTTCTGCTGCCGCTGGGAGATGGAGCAGTGGATGAGGTGTGAGCGGTGAGTCACTTTAAAAATGTTGTAGTTAAATATGCATGTTGCCACAACTGTCACACCAGCCTGTGAACGTGTACCAGTGCTGTGTTTTTCTTTGGTTTACTGTCCTGCAGTTACACCCTGACTGCACCGTTACATAACAGTCTGCTGTTCTGTCCTGCAGCTGGATTCTCACTGCAATTGTGCTGCTAATATGTCATCTGCAATAAAGCAGCTTGAATTCTTGCACCCACTGTGTTTGATAATGATGCACGTGTGGTACCTCTTGATACTCTTTGTACTGCATGGCCACCAGGTCTCGAACAACAGCAATGTGTGTGAACATCCACTGGAAGGTTTCCTGTTGGTCAGAAATACCAGACTGTGACGGAAGAAAGCGGACTACCACATGCTTTAAGGGTACTGTGAACCTCTGCTGCAGCTGTGCTCTGAGTGTCAGTTGTGTGCACCTGTGCTGACAGGCTGTTCTTGTTCAGGCTGTTCTCTTTCTTGTTGCGGCGGACACCCGTCAGCTTGGAGAGGCCGAAGCCGCTGCTGACTCTGGACAGTTTGGACTGGGTCGCTGGCACCACTGCCTCACCTCGACTGATGCACTTCTTCTCGTAGACTGAACAGCATAGAAGAGAGAAGAGAAAGCAAAATGACCAGTCACATGAGTGAATTTATTATTTTTACCAGTAAGCCATTCACATAGAAAAAAACTCAACAGAAAGATCTTTTTCCAGAGACTGAAGATCCAGACAGCACACCGCCTTGTATTCATTGGAACTGAAAAAAGAAAAATAGTCCCTAGATTACAGGAAACTCTTTGAAGCCTCTTTCATTACTTTTGTAAATTTAGACAAAACTTCTCACAATATCTGGTTACCAGCCAAAGAGTCTGGTTCAGCAGACTGAGTCAAGACTTTGGCTGGTAGTAATTCCCCATTCTGCTTACATCAGCAAAAGTACAACCCTGAGCGAGAGAACCAGCAGGAAAGACAGCGGATCAGCAATATTAGGCCCTACTGGCACGGCACCACGTTCAAGCATTTCCTTTGCAAAACAACAAGAGAAGCTCCCAAATAGTTGATCTACTTATGCAAATCCAACAAAGACTTGGCTCAGCTAGTGCACAGCTAGTCTGTGTGGGGATATCTGTGCGTGTGTGTGTGTTTGTCTTTTCCAGTCTCTCTCACCCAGGTGGTTCTGCCAGCTCTTCAGGGCCGGCTCCTCTAGGGCCGGCCTGGCTGTGGCAATGTCCACGTGGCCTCTGTCGTTGCAGGGCAGAGACACTTTGAATATGTCCTCCAGCATCTGACGCTTGCTGTGCATCAGCTCTGTCCACACCCGGTTCACCGCCTTCAGCAGCAGCTGCCGGCCTGCAGAGGGACCACAGTAACCATTGTGCATACACAAGTCAGTCCGCTTTAATGGCACTGAAGTGCTGCCGTGTGGCTGTTATTTTTTGATTGTCAACAAAGATCCAAAACTGTGTAAAAACCTGTCCAGGGGACGCTGTCAACACCACACACATGCACACAATCAGCAGGGTTAAACAGGTTCACAGTCGACGCACCCACACAAACATGCATCTAACAGTCTCTCACCCTCGCTGACGTCGTGGCTGTGCGTGGCGTCTGCCTCGTTCTCCGTGGGCATCATGACATGCCAGGTTGTCATCCTGGCCTCCGCCTCCAGACCGAAGCCCTCCACGCTACTGCAGAGACAAACACACAGTGACTGAGTACCAAGCTGCCACACAGTAACCTGGGGGGGGCGTCACAGGGAGAGATAGATTGTTTGGCCTCTCTGCAGCAGTAGGTCTGCTCTCTGCAGTCGTACAGTCTGTCGTGTTAAAGCATATTGTGCTCCCAGCGTGGTAGGAAACTCAGTGTCTCTCCACCTGCTGCAGTTTTGGAAGCTATCAGCACTTCGGGCAGGACACGCGCAAACAAAAAGAGACATGCCACGATTACAGTCCAATGGCGTGGAAGTGGACACAACACAGTCTGACTCAAAGGAAATACAAAGGTGTGAGAGTCTGTGTTAAACCACACGTTAGCTGCACAAACAATCCTCAGAGGAGGAGCTGCTCAGAAATAAGCTTACTGAGTTAAACGGATGGAGTCGGAGAACCACTTAGTATAAATGCTGAACAAAATCTAACAAAAACAGACTTTAGAAAAGAAATGGTGATTACTTCTTCGCTTGTGACAGACTAACTAACTTACATCAAAAGCTGTAAGCTATGCTAGCTAGCTAAACTCCTGATGAAGAGATGTTTCACTTGGATGTGTGACTACAACTTCTGTTACGCCCCATTTCAATCAATGTTCTTTAGTCTTCTATGGTTCAGACAGAAAAAGGCTGATTTGTACCATCAGAAACATGTTTTCACATCCTCCACACTGAGTATGTGCACAGATGCCATGTGATGTGTCTGTTATGAGTCATGCAACCAAATGTAATAGATGTTTACCCGACAGAACAACGTGCAGTGCTGAACAAACTGCTTCACATCGATGACACATCTGAACTACAGGCAGAACAATGCTTTTCTGTGAGCATTTCTGGTTCTTGGATTTCTTTTAAAAATACTGTCTCAGCACTCTGCTTGAACCTCCTCAAATGTCCCAGCATGACTTAAGACCAAGTTGCATAAACCATTTAAAAATATGTATTCACATCTGCAAAGAACTCAGTTTTTCCCAAGACATTTTATGGCCATAAATTAAAAAAATAAACAAATCGGAGTCAACCTTTAAAGATGTCCGCAGACACCTTGCTACAGACAAGCGTATGTCACCCTACCTCCCGCTGTGCAGGCAGATAAAGCAGTGAGCCAGGCAGGCCACAAAGTCCTGGTCGTGGTTGCCTGGCCCCAGCACCAGGTTGCGGTTGACGGTCAGGACCCGCAGGGCGTCCAGCAGGGCCACCTGCTGAGCCACCGTCTTGTGGGGTCGACAGAGCTGGTAGAGCACGGTCCGGTTCAGACAGTGGTAGATCGTGTCGAGGGAAAGACCCTGAGAACGCCTCTTAGACTGGAGGAGAAGAAGAGAAGGGAAAAACAAACCGGTGTAGGAGGTTAGAGGGAAAGTATTTTCAGATCAGTGAGTGCTAAAACAAGAGGAAGGTGAGAAACACAGTTAAAGAAAAGTGATTCAGCATGTTGGTTCTTTGGCTGTGTGCTGTATTGCTGTACTCTGGATATGGATAAAGCTGCAGTGGAAATATTTCAGCAGAAAGAAGATTTGTTTGAGCAACCAAGGCTGAACTGGGTTTAGTAGTTGGAGGGCTGTGAATGCAGCTTTGTTTTTCTAGTGTTGTTGTTTTAGTCAGAGAAGTGTTAAGGCTCTTAAAAAAGACTGTAAAAATAAGGGTTGCACACATCTGTAGAGGGACTGTTTTGCATGTATATATTGTACGAACTGGCCGTACATTTACAGTGAAGTGAGTGAACATCTAAACCACTAATCACATCAGGATATTTCCAATGGCATTATGGTTTGAAAAATTAATTTCACCGCATAATCTCTTAATCTTCTCACTTGCACAGCAGTGTGTGCGTAAGGCATGACATGAATAGTAGAATACAAAGTCCACACACAACTTGGAAAACACAACTTGAGTGTGAATCTGAGTTCACCATCATGTTTTTTTCACTCATTTACAAGAGAGTTAAAGCATAAACATTAAAATATTTATGAAACCATCTCAGTTTTGCATCCTGAAGAAAAACAGCTTTTTTCTCAGTGATGGAAGGAATAACCCAAAACATAAACTGAATCTTACATACAGTAAAAATTATGTATAACATAAACAACATTATAGACTGAGAAACAAACAGACACCTGTCAGTCATTCAGGCTCTAAATGGACTAACAGCCATATCTAATTCATGTGCCTTCACAGTCTAAAATGAGTAAATAAAGCCTGCAGTCAGATGGCTGCTGCTGATCTAATTTAATCCTAAGCATGTTCACTGGTTACATTAACCGGAGGAAGTCTCACAGAAGGACTGTTTTATTTCTCCATCCAGCACAGGCAGCACACAGACGCCGTCTGTTTGCCTCCGGCTGCTCCGGAGAAAAATGTCCGCTCGGATAATGCAGACTGTTTACAAGAAGCACCAGTGAAATGCTGGCGCTTTTTTCTGGGTGTGATAAGTTTGTCTGCTATAATGTGACTCATAGCCAAACATCAGCTCTATTGTAAATGCAGTCAGGCTTCTTGTCCTGCACCTTCAGTAAGACTCTGCAGGTGCAGGAGGGGAAACTGTACGCTTGCCTGATTAATCAGGCAATCGTGAATCTGTCCATTCTGGACCTTGAGGAACGTTTGAAGGCGTTTTGGTTTGTACCTGTCCTATGAGCTGCACGATGAAGTCCACCACCAGCTTGGAGTCCTTGTTGAACATGCCCTGCCAGAGCTTGTCCACCACCCGCTGGGTGAAATAAAAGACGTTGTTGACCAGAATCTGGTAGCTGCCACCACTGCTGAGGGGCAGAGAGGCATCTTCACCTGCATGGAGGAGCAGCAAGAGAGAGCAGGCACATGTATTAGCTGTCAGACATCACCTCCACATTAACCAGCATTGTGTGCTGACAGTAGCTACTAGCCACTACTAGCTTAGATAAGTTCAGAAGTGTGTTCAGAGGTGATGTGATTAAAGGAAAAAATGTGTTTGTGTATTGTTTTATAATTTAAACCCATATGTATCTTAGTTAAAAACAAGACTGCAGAGCGCTTACTAAATTAAACACAAGCAGTCAAGTGAAATCCTAAGGATGCTTGCAGTTCTCTGGGCTTCAGATTGTGATTTGCTGACTCATGATGCAACAATCAGAACATCTCACAGAGCCAACTGAGAAATCGGTGCTAGTCCAGGCCATTTTCTGCCTAATAATCAGCTATTTGTTGTTAATAGCCAGGAAGTGAACCATTAAGATAAGATTAAACATCAGCGAGCAGCATGAGGAAATTACTTAGAGGTTTATGTTTACCCTTAAACTATAGAAGACTGGAAAAAACAATGAAGCTGGCAGGGAAACCACAAACTGAATAAAGCAAGACTGTCTGGATTCCTCTGAATGACGGGTTGAGGATTTTTGTCTTACCTAGAAGGACATCAGCAGCCAGAAGGTGCTCCATGACGCCATCCAGGATGTTGGACTGAAACTCCTTCTGCTGAGTTCTAGTGGAGCGCTCCGGGGAGGCCTTGGACCAGAAAACAGACACACACATTTCATTATTCACTAACAGTTACGATGTTACAAGTCTGAGGGCTTGCTCTCATTTAAACACAGTGAACTACAACATCGGCTGGTCTTAAACCCCAAGAAAGGCATCTTAATAGCAGCTTTTATTCATCAAGAGAGAGAAAACGCAAAGAATTATAGTGATTCTGTGTCTCCTCACCTCCAGCAGCAGGTCAATGATGGGGGTCTGCTTGCTGGCCGGGGTCATGCAGAGGTTGTCCATGATCAGGACCCTCATGAAGTCAAAGACATACTTTTTGGCTGGGTGGTTGGTCAGGGACGTCTTGGAGCCCACGTTGCAGTATTCAGACTGGCTACGGTTCATTCCCGAGTCCCCGGCAAATGCCTTGAACTCCTCTGTGGGAGAACCTGCCTCATCATCCAAATCACTGACCTGGGACAGATGGAGTGAGACAATTAATCTACGGTTTTGATGTTTTTACAGTTATAACAGCACATTCTTTTATTTTCCAGTCGTACAGTGCAGCCTTGCTTCCTCCAAATTCTTTCCTCTGACATTTTTTTTACCAACATATAACTTGATTCAATGGTTTGGCCCGCTGCAGGAGCAAGTTACTCATTACAAAACTGTCAGAAAACACGTTTTCCTATGAGAAACTCTGCAGTGCCCTGCTCTTTGTTCTTGAAGTGCAGCAGTTAACATTGATTGCATTGCTCATAATTGCAAGGAGATTCCAATTTACAATGTGTTGCCCCACAGGACAGAATCACCATATATCTGCAGTGGGCTGATGGGGTTCCTGATCAATACCTGTAATTACTTACTCAGGTAATGAAATTTTTACTTTTAAATCCATTTCCAGACCTATTGCCTCAGTCGTGCAACAACAATCCCTTTGCATTTGCATTTAAAGTATTGGGACAAGAGATTTGTACAGGAGAAGCTGAAGTTTTATTTAAGTCGCTGCAACTCGTCACCAGTAAACTTCACAGATTTTCTATTGCTCCTTCACTTGTGCTGGAACTTTATTCAACATTGGATTCATTTCAGGAGAAAATACACAGCCTTACCATCTCAGAGTAGGGCCTGATGTTGAAGGGGAAGACAGCTGCTGCCAGGGCACAGAGGAACTCAGGACTGTGCCACATCGGTGACAGGTCGGGCACGTTGTGGTACAGATACCTAAAGAACTGCATGAGAGTGACCGGGTACTCCCTCAGCCAGGAGCCTTCCTCCTCTGACTGCCACGGCTGGAAAGAGACACAAGAAAACACATCTAGAAGCAGTGGAAGTGCTGGGTGTTCAGTTTAAATCTGAGTGGAACTTGTTCAGCAGCAGCCTGTTAACAGGAGGTCGAGTGAAGCTTGTCAGCAACCAGCAGCGAGCACGGCGCAATTCACTGAGAAGCACCCGGGTGTGAGTGTGCGAATGAATATGAAGACAGCATGTGTGCCCAGTCATTTTTGTTGGATTAATGGAGCTTAAAAAGACACCTTAAAAAACACGGGCAGCGACTGCAGGGAAATCCTACATAAAGAACCACTTAAAATGACAAGATGAACACGAGAAACCTCTCACATATCAGAGTTTTCTGAGACATAAGCTCTCTGTGTGCGCGCGTTTAAAAGTAATCTGCTTTTGGGAAAAGGTGTCTGATCTAATTAGTGGAATTGTGGGTAAAAGGGCTTCTCTTAAGCCATAACTATGGGACTGGAATATTGATCCTGAGAGCATTATGTCCTCAAGAGGAAAGCTGCGGAACCTCAGTGTGACTGAAAGAGATGACTTGTTTTGGAAAGGTTTTACAAAAACAAGCTTTAGACAAAAACAGTTATTACAATACTTTTTTGGAGAACTACAATGATGAAGCACTTTACTAATATAATATCTGGCCTCATAGAGACTGAATTTTGCTTTGATTACATTTTTTTATGTATTTTTTTGTTGTCTGAACATGTTTGTTTCTTCTTCATTTACTCATTTTATTGTGAAATTGTGATATTTGTCTGCCCTGATCATTATGTTCTGCTTGAAAATGACAACACATTTCTAATCCCAGTCTCAGTGAAGGCTGAACAGTGGTTCTCACCAGGTTGAGCATGCTGCGCAGCATGGCCAGCAGCAGGAAGGCCGCCTCGGTGTAAAAATTGTGGATGGAGCCCACCACAGTCGCACTAGAGGCTGGCATGCCAAAGATGAACGTCCAGATGGAGTCCAGGTCAAACTGAGAAGACAAACACACAGGCTGGGGTAATATACACACTGCATATTACTGTATGCTACTGCATTTGCTAAACATGTTTTACTAAACATATGCAAATGTCCCCATTTGTCACTGCATCATTGCCAAAGAAGAATTCTTTTGAAAAAGTGTAATTTGGGGAAGAAAGAAATAAAGTTTCTTAATATTGATATATTGAATTTCATATAGTGATTTTAGAGAATAAGAGAATGAAGAGCTGCATTCATTTGTTCAGTAAAATTCTGATCAACTGAGCCGATCCATAAGCATTAGTAGAAGAAGAAAAAAGGTTGGGTATACTAACATGTACCTGCAGGCTGTCTGGCAGCTCGGTGACGGGCTGCTGCAGGAACAGTGCCATGAGCAGGAAGTAGAGCTCCGGCACGTTGGTGTGTTTGGGCAGCAGTGTCTGCAGCACAGGGAATCCTGGGAAGTGGCAAGCGTCCCGGTTGATCTCCCGCAGTGTGGAGCGCCCGCCGGCACTGCGGCCCACGTTGAAGCCTGAAACGGGGGGTTGGAGGAGCGAAGGGAGAAGTGAATGTTAAGAATATTGCATGAAGGCAGACAGGTGACATTACCACACACACCCTCTGACTAAGGCACCTACTGGCAACTCTGACTACAGCTGTTGGTTTGGGGTTTAATGGGAAGAGTCTATCAAGAAGGTGATTACTCTATTCAGGACTGTAATCTTCTAACTGAGAGTATCAGGCAGAATTTGAATTGGAAGTAACTTAAAGGATAAGGATTTGGTTGAGCTGGATGACAAACTCCAAATCTGAATAAAACTAAGGGCTTCAACCTGAGAGCACACATTCTGACAATGCTACAGCAGTGGTACTTCTTTTAGGCCATGTCACTACTCAGCTTGGTTTTCAAGCAAGGTCAATGGTTCTCAACCTGGAGGTTGGTAAGATGATGGAGTGAAAGAAAAAAAAATCTAATGCACAAATTTGTGAGCATACTCTTTACTTTTGTCACCAATGTGCTTAAATAGTGAAAAGAAACAGAGAGTGAAGAGAAAATAAAAATCAGCATTCTGAGGCAGAAGTAATACGACGAACTGATGAGGCTGAAAACCATTGAGCTCAGGTGGGACTGTAGTCGCAGCAGTAGGGAGAGCAGGGAGGCAAAAAATGAGAAGACGAACCCTTGGCTGTGCGGCGCACAAACTGCGCTGCTTTCTGTTTACTGAACGAAGGCCAACTCCGACGGAAAGCGTTGCCAGAGTGAGGAGAGGCGTCTGCTGAGCCATATTACAACATACAGTATACACACTGCACATTATCACTGCATGCTTCTGACTCTTGTGGTAGGGAATGTCAATGTTATTACTGGGTTTAACATTTTGTTTGCTTAGTAAATGAGAGCCATGAAGCCTCATCACGCTCGTGCACTCACCCAGCACTGTGCCGATCTTATTGGTCAGGACGGAGTCAGTGTGGTCCAACCAGCCGCCGCCACAAAGGCCCTCTTTGAAGCGGTTGAGGGTGGATTGGTTGGAGAGCAGCACCACCAGAATCCACAGAGCTGCCGTGACCGTGCTGGAGTGAAGATGTTCCTCCATGAACATTAAGAGCCAATCAAAGCCCAGCGTCCGCACCAGCTCCTCACATGCCCTGCAGGGGGAGACGGAGAGAAGATGGAGTCAACTGATGGTCCACAGTCAGCATTACTCCGAAAAATGCAGATATGGGAGGAGACTTTCATCTTACTGGGCATTGACAGAACACTTCTCTTTGGTGGTGAAGAGCAGCCTGAGCAGGTTGTCCAGCAGTCGGTTTCTCAGCAGAATGAGGTTGGCCGACAGGAGACCGCCGAAATCATCATCATTTCCTGGACACACAACAAAGTTTTCATGAAGAAACTGTCAATTCAGCCAGGTTAGAAAATGCGTCATTTCAACTAAATATATGTATTCATCTATTACTAGTCAAATATGATGCTTTTGTATTTACCAGCATGTGGACACTTAAACAAGGACAATGTTACTGCATTTAAATCACTGCTACCTCCATCGATCTTCTCCTCGTTATTGATTTCCATGACGACAAACTTCTCACACACAGCAAATGTGGGGAGAGTGGAGGAGATGAACTGGCCAAACCTGTGAGGTGAAGGAAGGAAAGGCTTGGACTTGCTTGCGTTTTGCTTTATGTTTCAGGCATACAGTAAAAACTATGCAACAAATGGAATATGGATACATGATCCATTGCTTCTCATAATTTACATATTCCATTGTTACTCTATCCTGTGTGACGGACGCACAAAAAGTCCTTGGGTACAGGTATGTTTGAACATTTGTTTACCTCAGCAGATCATATGGGTTGGGGAAGCCCTGCAGCAGCAGACTGAGCACGTTGCTGATGGCAGCTACAGTGGGCTGGGACAGTGAGGTGTCTCTCAGGGTCAGCAGCAGTCTGGGGATCAGCTGGAACTCCCTCAGTAGTTTGGCATTTTTAGCTGCCTCACTGTTCAACACAGAAAGAGGCACACACAGAACAGCTTTTTTGATAAAATGATGAAGAGAAATGAAGAAATGGTGCCAAATAACTTTTTCGGGAAGGTAATTTTCATAATCATTCGGTGTTCAATCACTTTTATATTCAGGGCACATCCCAAGGAAAAGAAAGTTCTAACACTTGCCTGGATTCAGTCAGCAGTTCGATGAAATGCTCAAACAGAGACAGATGGAGCTCGTAGGGAGCGTGGAGCCAGACCTGAGGAGCAGGAGGAGCAGACTTCAGACCACTGCGACACAAGTTGTGCTTGGCAGCGTAACTACTGGCATGAAGAAGTGGCATCTTGGCACAGAGCAGCCCAGCTTCTCTAAGCTATCACCAGCCGAGTAAAAGAAACTTTTTCTCATCTGGTCACATCAGCCAGTACATCCCAAAATACACCTGTGACTCTCACGGTTTCATCAGCTCAGTAGAGGTCTAAGTGGAACGGGAAGCTTTATGGCTGTTCAGCTGCCAAAACAGCACATTAAATTGTAAAAGTGTTTACAGGCATCTAAGCCCTCACCTCAAAGTCACAGAGCAGGTCCTGGAAGGCGGTGGAGTTGGGAATGATGGAGGTCTCGTGGCCACTGTCAACTGTTCCCACCAGAGAGAAGGTGAGGTGGAGGATGTGACTGTTGAGCAGCGAGCGCTTCTTCTTCAGCAGCATAGCCAGCAGCTGCAAGAGGAGGACAGCAGCACAAATATCCGAATTATCTTGTTTCATTGCACTCAGAATGCATTCAGCTTCACAATGACAGCCATGATGGCATGACAATATTCCCAAGAACTTAAATGAACAGTGGACAAAAGAATTAGGAAAAAGGAAAGAAAGAGAGGCGAGTTGCTGCAAATACAAATAAAAAATAAATTGAGAATACATTTCAAAACTGGTAATGGGGGAATTTCATAAACAGGTACTCAAAAAAATCTTCCACCTTTTGTCAGTTATGAAACCCAAAGCTCACCCATATTTACCAACTAATGAGTTTGTGTTTTTCACTTGTTCTTTTCAGCTACAAATCCAGAATACCACATCCTGTCACGTGACCAGCGTTAAACTCTTTCTAACCTGATATCCTTTGATGCGCTCCATCTCCTTACTGGCCAACGGGTTGCTTTTCACAACACACACCAAAGCTTTGACAGCCGCATACAGGCCCTCCACGTCTGATGCCATGGCAACCAGGCCCAAGATGGCCGCTGCCCCACCCACATACTGCAGGTTGGTGGCCACAGGTTTGGCCACGAAGGCGCGGACCCCTGAATGTGTAAGAGAGAGGCAAAGAGCTTCAGGACAAATACGACAACTTCAAATTCCATTCATTGATGTTAATGCTAACTTGGATATGTTGCTGAATAGTCTGATAACAATGTGAGGGATCATCAGAGATATCCTGTAAATTTTCCTTCTCTGCAGCACAGTACTGTAACAAACCAGTCCAATGAGCCCCTGAGCTATTACAACAGCACTGTACAAAACAGGATTTGTTGCTACTATTACAGGTTATTTCACACATCTGCTTTACCTAAATATCCAATGACCGCCGCTCCAATGGTACGCGCCAGTCCATTGAGGTGGCCGGCAGCATTATGAATCAGCTTGACTGGAGTGGCGTTTTCATGAGAGGACACAGCGAGCTAAAGATGGAGGGATGGAAGAGGTTCAGGTAAGAAATCCCAACCAAAGACACACACAGCCACTCGCTTTTTCTGCTTTTATCAAGCCCTGTTTAGCCAGTTACAGTGAAATATGGGAGGAATGAAGGAAATTTGGAGGACAAGGAAGTGTCAGCAAGTGAAAAAGGTGTGAGGTACACTCTAAAAACTGCCTTTGTGCAGCATGTTTTCTAGTTTTAATGAGGCACAAGTGATAATGATACAGTCTGGATTGAACAAAAACACTAACATATTCTGTTAACTGCTGGCAGCATAAACACCCTCTTCCTATTCTACAACAGGGCCCCACTGTAGCAGAAATGATGATGCCTCTGCATTTCTTTGACATTTGCTCCCTGAGAGTCCCAGTGGGCTGAGGCTTAGCAGGGAGAGCAGAGCAGGCTGGGAAATAACCTGACAGGTGGTGAGAGAGATAAGGATGGAGGAGGGAGCTCATTTGGAGCTCAAACACACACTTTTGGCGGAATAGAAGGATGGCGTCTTAATTACTGTAAATGCTTAAACATATGTGAAATTGAACATCCATGCAAGGAGACAAACTGCATACTTTCTGTTGAGTTTCACCTTTGCACCCTCAGTATACACATGCATTTATGTCTGTCCATGTGTGCACTTACATTTATAAATACAGAGTGAGCAATAGAACCCTCCACAAAATTATAAATATTTCTTCTCTGTTTACTTTTTGCTAAAAACATCCCCACACTGTGTGCTGTGGTGAGGTAAAGGGCCATTTCTTTTTTCAGTCAGTTACATCAGTCAGATATGATGTCATGTCAGCCGGTGAGATCAACACGCCAGCGCCCTCCATTTAGTCAGACTCCAGAAGTATGAATCACATTTGTGCATTAGTAGTACTGAAGGACAGTTGCTACTAAAAACAAGCTCTGCAAAAGCTACAATTCTTTTCTCAAATTCTCAGACTCTACACATAGAGCCTTCATTTTGACTTTCATTCTCCCGAGCCGAGGCATGTCTGACCTGTTTGGCGATGGCTTTGCTGTCGAGTTTGTTGTAGACTTTCCTGATCTTGGCCACAGTGAGAGTAGAAACGGAGAGTGCATATAGACTGAAAGACACCTTCTCCTCTGGTACCAACGCCACTGGGGAGGTAGGCGCCACCTCCGTCTTGGAGTCTTTACCTAGGACAATAAACAGTCAGATGAGGGACGTGTAAAGATAAAATAGGGAGCACACAGAGGACACCACACTGGAGGATGGAACTAAGGCGACCACTCACAGGGCAGGTAGACGGCCTGGAAGCTGCCTACGTAGTTGGGTCCCAGTTCATAGATGGCGGCGACACTGGTGGCAGGCAGGACCTCCTCCAGGAAGTGGCTGGGCCCCAGACGCCACACCAGGCTGGAGAGCTGGCGCTGGGCAGGTGGCGTCCCCACATACCCATACACAGTGCTCACTACAGGGGGATTGGTGGAGCCCGAGCCGCCAGGTGTGCTGTGGATGTAGTGAAGCTGGAGGAGAGGGAGGAGGAGGGTAATGATGTAGATGAGGGGTTTCTACAAGAGTACATGAGGATGTGCAGGTAACATGTTCGAGTACTTGACACTGGGCAGACAGGATGAAGAGCACCCAAAGGATCCTTAGAGACTTCATACAGACACTCATTCACAGGGGACAAAAAGGCTGCAAGTGCACGCTCACATGCACACAGACACACAAGATACACATGACTGGCTTGTTGTTTCCTGTACGACAACCTCAGCAGGAAATGAAGCCGTTGTTATCAGTGGCACTGAGAGGAAGCTGAGACTTGCGGTCTGCCGAGCCGTTTCCCTGCTCTGCCGTCTAATCTCAGGGGGATCTAAAGCCACTAAACCGCAAGCCACATCACAGTCTGCCGGCTGCTGTGCTGCAAGTCTACTGTTTGAAGCCTGATTTAGAAATGGGTTTCTGTGCTTCGTCTTTATCAACACAGCGGTCAGTGATGCAAACATCTCAAGCTCATTGTGCGATATTTGTATTCCCCAGCAAAGCAGCAGACTAACGAAGGTTTCTCTCCTGAGCAAATAACAAGCTGTTCTGTAATATCAGCACTGTGCCATCCAGGGACTTAAAATGGGTGCAATCTGTCGATGGGGAGACTCTACGCAGCCACTGTCAGATACACATTTACATTATATGATAATGAGAACAGGAAATGATGCACATCAGCATATTCTAAACATACCCTCTGAGGAAAGGAAACAGTATATTTGGAGCAGCGCTGAAACGAAGGGCTACATAATCACCAAGTTGACTGACAGGAAATTAAAAAATGTTGATAGCGAACATTCTCTAGTTTCAGATTTTCAAATGTGATGTTTTGCTGCTTAACTTGGTTTCATTTTTCATTGCACATTGAAAAGCTTTAGGTTTTGGACTGTCGATCAGACAAAGTTCAAAACATCTTAGGTTTTAGTCATCTGTGATGAGCCTTTTTCAGTATTTTTTACGTTGTATTGACAATAAATCATTTATTGAAAACCATGAAGCGAACTGTCAATTGCAGCTAATTTAGAATTCAATACACTGTACACAACTGTACACAGATGCCTGTTAGAGTAACAATAACATGAAACAGTAAATCTGCTGCACACTCAGTAAATGTGTGCAGCAGTACTTCCATTAAACGGTCAGTCCAGCTGACTTCTCCAAGGATACTGTGCATCTGTGACATCACTGAGTCTCCAAGTTTACCTTGACAGTGTTGATAAGCTGGCCGTCAATGTACAGTGAGGCCATGCTGTTCTTCAGCATGCCTTTGCTCATGACCAGCACCAGGTGGTGCCACTGGCCCTCGGCGATCAGCTCGCCGCAGCGGAAACGAGCACAGCAGGGCAGGATCTCGTAGAAGGAGGCTTCTTCACTCGACTCGTCGGCTGCTTGATTGGGTGGAGGGAGAGGAAACGGGGGGGATATCGATGAGTCAGAGGGCTTGGGCAGACGTAAAGACATGAACTCTGGGTGCTATACATATGCAGATTTCCCCCACTTTACCACCCCCCTCCTTGTTGCGCTGTCCTTTGCTTTGCCTCAACCCACCAAAATGAACAAGGCAATACTTTATATGTAAAGTGTTTGTTTGGCTCTCAGTACATGCTGACTTCACTCACAGTAGGTCTGCAGCAGCTCCTCCTTGGTGGAGACGGTGAGCGAGCGATCTTTGGCGGACAGCACCACAGCCAGGCACACGTAGTGCTGCTCCGAGGACGTGGCCCGGCGGACGACGGTCAGCAGCCGCACCGGGTGGGCCTGAGGAGCGGCGCTGAAACGCTCCACGCAGAACCAGGTGGAGTAGGTCAGCCCTGACGGGGGAGGGAACAAGCGCTCCCCTGCAGGCGAAAGAGGTGGAGGGAAAATAGGTAAGAGCAGGTTCAGTTTTCTAAAGAGTTCACCCTACAGCCCGGTCTGTTCATCACAACGCTTTCCAGAACAACACAAAGTGACCCAATGAAGCGCGACACACTGTAACAGCAACCTTGATACTGCAGTACTGAACTGTGTTAAGAGGACACACATTGTTTCTCTCCACACATCTGCCTTCAGGACCACAGGTGTGTACGCCATATTGGGTTTCCAGCATTTGGATCTCTCTGTGATCTCTCTTTTCCCTATGAGGCATTTTGTCATCATGTTTCCTCTTGTTCTGTTGTTGCCAACACCCACCGGATGTTACAGCAGAAGTAGAAACAAACTGTGTCATGGAAATGTACTCATGCGTTACAGCTTTGATTTTTTAATATTGTCACTCTCATTTTCACCGTGAGTCATCTTATCTTAACTATAAAATTTACTTTCTGCAGGCATTCATCATTTTTCTGGCTTATCGTTGTTGTTTGTAATCACTTCTCTTCAGCGTTTTATCTCCGGCAAATAAAACAAACTCAATTGTGGCAAATTTATTTCTACAGTATGGCTGCCTGTCAGACGCGAATGCAGAACAGCACATTGAGTGCATGGAGAAGATCTAAACTCTAAAGCCGCAAGGGCAAAATTATTCTGACAATATTTTGTGCTGCTATCAAAAAGAGTGTATGGAGCCACATCAAAGTAAGTGACACTCTGCTGGACTGAGCTGCCAAAAGCTGAAGGCAGAAATGAGTCTTTGAGCTACACTGACCAGCACCTCGCAGCCATACACACTGTGCCTCAGGATCAGGCTGTCACTCAACAGGTTATCAGACTGGACCAAATTAAAATTGGCCAGAATACCATCATGCACTGTCTGCTGGCACATCACCATCTGCTATGAGCCAGATGAGTGAGGATTTATTTTTACATTAGGCCTCACTGGAGGACAGACCCAACGACAGCTACAAGCTGAATGCAAGCTCACTGGTGCCATTATATTACTTATTTGTGGAGCTGACTATGGCCTCATGGGACTTCAAAGGCAGAAAAAAAATCCATGAACGTTGCAGGAAAAGCTGCAGTGGAAGTGCTGCAACAACAAAGACACTGTGATTAAAACTGGTTTGAGGGAATACGTGTAGTTCTGTCAATGGTTGATACAACAGAGGTGCTGTGAGTTCCTGAGCAGACGGGGGATATTTTGATGAATGGACTTCTTGATGATGTCATCCAAGGATGTGGGTCAGAGAGGAGTGGGATAGGAAAGGGAAGCAGGGAAGGACAGATGAGGGGAAGGAAGGGGATTGAGACAAATGATGCAAGAAGAGTGGAGGTAAGGAGACAAGGGAGAGGGATGACGGAGGAGGAAACAAAGACAGCGTAAAGGAGGAGCATGCAAGTGAAGGAGGAAAAAAAAGAAAGATTGAGTGTTGAAAAACAGATGACAGATGAAAAGAACAGAGAAAATGAAAAAGTGAATGACAAGAAGGAACGAGGGAGGCAAAGAGCGAGATCTATAAATAGTGTTGGGCTGGAGAAGAAGAGGACAGTGGGGTGAGTGAGTGCAGAGGGAGTGGAGGAATAGGTTAACAGATGGAGAAATGATAGTAATGTATGAGTGGACGAGGAGAGGGGGTCGATTAATAGAGGAGAGGAGAGGAGAGGAGAGGAGAGGAGAGGAGAGGAGAGGAGAGGAGAGGAGAGGAGAGGAGAGGAGAGAGCGAGGAGAGAGGGGAGAGCGAGGAGAGAGGGGAGAGCGAGGAGAGAGGAGAGAGCGAGGAGAGAGGAGAGAGAGGAGAGAGGAGAGAGAGGAGTCTAGCTGTGCTTCATAAATATTAAATGAGGCTACAGACTAGAAAATCAACCATAACGTCACGTCATAGATTCAATTTACCCCTGCCTTCAGGTCTATGAAAGCCTCTTCTGCACAATCTCGGCTGGTAAGATTTTTTTATGGTGCATTTTGCGACAAACAGACTTGTTTTTAACACACTGTACGACCAGACAGAAATAAACGGAAGGCCCAAGGACAGACGAGGGTTGCGACTGCAGATATGAATGTGTGCACCATGAAGGGACGCGAAACACTGAGATCAAACTGGCTGCTTGTTCAGGTTTTAGGTGTTGTAGTTTTTCATTTGCATGCAGAAAAGACGAGAGCTGATAAAAATATGGTCTTTGTGGGTGAGATGAAGGAATCCTGAGAGGTTTAAAAAAAAGATGACAAACTAGAACACAGGTAACCTGGGGAAAAGAAGCGAGGAGGAAGATGGTGCACACATACAACACCACACATGTAACAAGTTAGCACAATGATCTGTGGTGTGTGCGTGCGTGTGTGCGTGTGTGCGTGTGTGTGTGTGTGTGGGGGTAACATTTTAAAAAATGTGCGTGTCAGTGTTCAAAGATGGATATAATGTGTTTCATGTGTTTCATGTGTGTGTGTGTGTGTGTGTGTGTGTGTGTGTGTGTGTGTGTGTGTGTGTTTCAGTGAGCCGAGATTATCTAGGATGCGCAGGAAAAAGTTCTTTCACTGCTTCAGTTCAAAAATGCTTTCATACCCCAATTATTTCTGAAACAGTGATGGAACATGTTAACACCATGGGGACAAGGAAAAAAAAATCTTATTTTGCCAACTATCAGCTCATTGTCTGCCAAACTAGCTGGTAAGGTGACAAAAATGTACCAGATATTGGCTGTTGGTTGATGATTAAATCCCACCCTGACATTAAAACTCTGCCACAGTTGTGCAATCTTCTCTCTCCTTTGAAGAAAACAAAAAGAAATGTGCAAACAATCCAACAAGTTGCACATGTTCCCAGCTAGCTTACATGCTTCTCGTCCACAAGCTACTCCTGCAAGTCGTCAACATGTGCCCATACTACGAGGTGAAATGTAGAGGTAACGGTTGTGCTGTATTCCCCAACTGCAACATGACCTATCACAGTAAAAAACACTCATTAAAAACACCAAATGAAGCTGTTTTTACCTGTGCCCATGCCGCTCAGTACCGCTCCATCGCTGACACCCGAGGCGTTGGTGTTGTTGGTGGGAGCGTTGTGCGGCGCCAGGCTGGGCAGAAACAGGCACCTGCACAGGACAACAGACAGATTAACGGAGAATGGATGATGAATGTTATCTGGGGAAACAGCCGTAACAGATACAAAACATGTTGTCAGCTTACATGTGTTGTTATTGTGAAAGAGATTTGGTGCAGGTTTGCTGAATTACTGCTGCAGTCTGGCTCCATCCTTGAGATAAACTATTAGAAAAACTCATCTGAAGTTACAAAGAACAGTCCTATTATTCAAGCGCTGGAGAAACGGGAGCTTTGTATTAAAATATGGAAATTTCAACAGCCTAATGCTCAAGGATTAATTATGTATGAGAGTAGGATAAAGGTGGGACGAAAGCATACATTCAGGCTGGTTTTTCAAAAAGAATCTGCTTGTTCTCAGTTGATTCTCGTTGCACTTTAGCTGACGTTAGTGCTGATTCAGATCCTTCTAATATTACGGCAAAAAATACAATGCCTGCACAGAAATCCCACATATGAAATGTTTAAAAGTCTCCAGTTATCTTCTAAGATGGTGGACAAGGGTGATGCGTGTAAGCACGGTCATTGAGTTTTTCAGGGACTTCTACAGCAGACAAAGGCTGACAACGATTCCTCGAAAGAGCAGAGGATTTCACTGGTGAGTCGGCGTTGTGTTCTGCTGACTCACTGGCCCTCGGTGCTATTTCCTCCCCTCTAATCACCCTGAACCAGCACCAAAGACACTAGTTCTCTGGGGATTTGTTATTTGTGTGCCCCCCAATTTTGGAGAGGACAAAAAGGCCTGCATGAAGGGACGGTGGCAAATTCAACTCGAAACCTGGCCAGGATGGACATGCGCTGGAGGACAGCCTTGATGGCAGCTGTTGACTGCAGAGAGCCTGAATCACAATAACTAGACATCTACACAGAGAATACAGAATTCATTATATTTAGCTATGGGATCAGTATCCCTTCATGACTTCCCCTCGTATTGATATAACAGGAAGTGACTTTTTGAATGTTGCACTAGAAACTATGTCTATCTCAAACAAACTAACTGCTTTCTAACTTACATTATAAGAGAGCAAGACCTGGGTCATTATGTAATTCTTATGTTCTTATGTAATTCTCTGCAGGCAAGACAGTCAAACTGCATCACTAAGTCAGGACAACTCAGAGGAAATGAGTGTAATTCTGAAGGAGCTCCTCCTGTAAGCTACAGACAAAATACAACAAAAAAACTCAAAGATCTCTACAGCATAACTACAAAAGACATATTAACAGCGCTGAAACAATTAGCCAAACTGTCGGTGGCACTCTGCACTAAACCCATTGGTTCCTACTGAACAATAGACTCAGGAGACTAAAAATCTTTTCAAAGCATCACAAACATAGCATTTCATTTTTAAAAGTAATTTCCTAAATCAGCTCGGCAGCAGCACATTTATTAATGCATACAGTGTATTTAACGGGGACTATTTTCAGCTGTGGATTAATACACATTCTGTGCTCTAGTGAGTATTTCCAGCAGCAGGACAGCGTACATGTCATTGAGTCAAAATAAAATGCACCCAGTGTGGCTCATCGACACTCTGTGACTCATTGTTTTGGTCTTTAAATGGGACTTATAATAAAGAATATTGTAAGCCTTACCCTCTGAGCTGTTTTGCATTTTAGCTTGATGCTTTTCTCTGTTTTATGTTATTGTAAAATCTTTAGCTTTAGGTGCTAAACTATCGGTTTGGACATATTTTTATTAGCGCTCTACAAAGCGATACATTTTGAAAGCGGCACCAATTGAGCCTCATAATGATCCTTTTTTTATGTGGCTTTCTCGATTTCCTTTTTTTTTTTTTGTTCCTCCACCTGGATGCAGGGTCAGAGTTCACGGTTAGCTACGAGACAGCGTCTCTGAAGCTGGCAGGGATTCAATGACTCAATGATTCAATGACTCACTCAAGGACACTTCTCAAGGGCAGACAGCCTGGTCCTCCGTGGAACAGAGAGTCTGTCTAGCTAAGAAGAACACCACCCTGCTGCTTCAGAGTAACTACATGTGTGCTCTCCTTTTTCCCCCCATTAGTCATCAACGTGATTAGGTTAAACACACAAGTAAGAACACTCCAGGGATTTCGCCAGCTTTCCAAATGCTAATTTTTCCTTTTTCAGGTCAGAATCAAATGCAGTTTTCTTATATCTTCTGTGTTTTCTCCCTCCACCCACACTGACAGCATCTTCCTCGCCCCCTTGTGAGACGGCTGGCTGGGCGAGTGCGCAGTGGTGTGTCTGAGTGTGTGTAAGCATGTTGTGCAGGCCAGAGAGTGGATATGTGCATGTATGTGTGATAGCAGCAGGGGCATCAATATTTCATGGTGACAGATGGGAAAGGAAGGAGGGGTAGTCTGTGTGTGTGTGTGTGTGTGTGTGTGTGTGTGTGTGTGTGTGTGTGTGTGTGTGTGTGTGTGTGTGTGTGTGTGTGTGTGTGTGAGTGTGCGTGTGTGTGTCCTCTGTTTATGCTCAGGAAAAGTGGGCCAGTGCCTTGTTTCCTGTGTGCTGCTGCTCTTCTGTTTTCAGAAGAAACTCCATGTTCTATTCTGAGGAGGCTGCTGAGACGAGTCAAAAGGGATCTTATGGGTAAAAAAAAAAATCAGGGAGGATGAGAAATTATGGACCAGGAAATATGATCACTGGGTGGGCGAGGGGTGTCTACAAGTAGTAAGTCAAAGGCGAGTGATCTTGATGTGTAACCTTTGAAGAAGGATTTGAAGATGTTTTGATCAAACGTTTCACTCTGGCAACATTCTTCACGTTAACAAGTGCAGCGCCCATCTAGCAGAGAAGCACAACACTGAAGGAACAGACAGGGAGGATGAAGGGCCACACAAGCCAGCAGTGTAAGACACGCATCAAAAGACCTGTGCTTGTGTCCGTATATGTTCTATGCAATTTACCACCCCAGTGGGGCTGGACACAGGATGGTGCCTGATGTCATATTAAGATATGTCACCATTCCATTCCCCAGCTCCAGATATGCAGCATTTTCATCAATTTTATTTGGCACGTCCCAGCCATTGTACCTTGACAGCATCGATGTTTGTCAGAAAGACAAATCTTGTACGTGTATGATGAGTGTCACATCTGGCATGTCAAATGACACGATGCAATGTGGCTGCTGTGTTCCTTGTATTTGAAAAACAACACACATAAGATTCAGGGACACTGGAAACAATCAGACAAACTGAGATTGTATTTTCCTTTCCGGAGTGAAGGTCTAGCAGATTTATAATTCCTCCCTTTGCTGCCTTAGTCTACCACAGCATAATCCCAGCCAGACTGATGCTATCTACTAATTCAATGCTGTCCAAGTAATTGCAGAAAATAACCTTTGGCTAAACTGACAGGAAATGTCTACAATGACCTTTTGCAAGACATCTCTTTTTTTCTTAAACTCGTTTCCTGATGAATATTAATGAATACTAAAACATATTGTAATCTTAAGTCTCTCTTAGCAGTTGTTTACTGTGTGTCAGCGTAACATGTGTGCATGTGTCATGTACATGTTGCCAAAGGTGTGGGGCGAATTGCCAAGGTCACATGCCATCATTTCCTCTGACCCCCACAGTCACCGTGCTGCTAACATACAACAGAAAGCTCGGGGCGCAGCACAGCCTGTCAGCAGCAGCACCCACGAACAGTGTCATATGACCTAAAAGGCAGAAAATAAGCCTATTTGTATGCACGGCTCTACAACTGGAGGAGATAACGGGCTCCTGCTGAGACTGTTGCAGGTGCTGCTGAAAGGTAAAAAACACACAACCTGTTTAATTGCAGGGGAAAATAACGTGGCACCCTGCAGGGTGTGTCACTGCTGCGGAGAACGGATCCACAAAGAGATTTAGAGAGAAGTGGTTCACAGAACAGTGGCATCATCTGTTGCTGCAGTGGCATTTTTATAAGCATGTAATGAACACTGGTCCATTCCTGGAGCTCTGAAGGACACAAGGACAACAAAAATCACAACATAAGGGGCCGTAAGGGCCAGTTTAAACCCTCTTCCATCCTTTTATTAACATCCTTTTAGCATTAGAATAACTATTCCTACCTTACTCAAATAAATATTTTCTATTTTAACAATAGATCAAATCATTAGATGTGATGAAAACTGAAAGGTGCCACTTCAAGCGATAAACATCACTCCCTGCTGCAGTCATCCTCAGCTTCACTGAGGTTTTTAGCCTCTTTTAGCTCATTGCTTCAGTTTTATAGCGCTACTACTATTTGGTTCAGTCTCAACGCTCACATCAACTCTGTCTACAGCAGCAGCAGGCAGCTGTTTTTAGCTAACAAACTCCAATAAGCCCACTGTGCTCTTCCTGCCCAGAGCCACATATTCTTCTCTGGAATTGATGTAGACCAAAGCAGCGCTAAAGGGAGAGTGAATGTTCCTGAACTGGTCATTCATACTGATGCAAACACTCAAGCTCAGGTCGGAATGTTCATGCTGACTAACCCGAAGCCCTCCAGTGAGGTGTCGAACTCCACAAACGCAGGCGTGACAGCCGACCCGTGCAGGCGTATGTCATGGGGCGTCGTCATGGACACCAGGCACTTGACTCGGGTAAGGGGCACGGTGCTGCCCTCCGCGGAGCGCACGAGGCTGCGGCTGATGCGATACTGGCCGTTGTCCTCCGCTGGCGTGGTGAAGACGCTGTCGGGACCAAAGCCCTCCATGGACATGGTCATACTGTCTGTGGAGTCAGGAAAGACAGGTTACAGGGACCACTCGCTTAAACCTGGAGGTTTGGCCATGCTCAGTAACTTGTTCTCTCTATTAACTAGCTATAATTTGGAAAAAAAAAATCTGAATTAACTCCGTACAATATTTAACCCTCTACTAAGAATGCGGATTGCTTTGCTTATTGGTGGAGAGCACATCTGACAAAGACAAATGAAATCAAAGCAGGCATTGCAAAGGCAGCTAATAAACCATGCAGGATTATCCTCTCACAAACAGAGAAAGATAGCACTGTGAGTTCGAACTGTGGCTGCTTGTAAAGAGCAGTAATTAGTAGGGACTTAATATCCATTCTCAGCTGGGAGGAGACACAATAAGCAATTAGGACACGCTGAGGAGCCCACAAAATTACAAACATTACCAGCTGTTAATAGAAAACAAACCATTTGCATTAGATTCACAGTGGCAGCTCGATCTTTGTTTAAACACGGAGTTTACACATCAACTGGATATTAATCAGAAGCCAAGAAGACTGGAAGATTTGAGGTGCATTCATTAAAAATAAATGCACCTCTAATCTACTCGCAGTGCAGTCGTTAAGAAACCCTACTGCATATGCGCCTGCGCTTTGTGTGTAAAATGTTTGCATGCATTCATCTAACAGTGACACATTCTGCTTAGCCTTCCTACCAGCTCTGAACTCTGAGGAGGAAATAAGCTGCACTGGCTGTAATGTAAGGGTTGTACATATGAAGCCAGGCCGTTCCTCTGACTTTGCAATCATCTGAAGCTTTCTGAAAATCTATAGGATCCCTGTGCCTTCCACGGCCGAGCCCGCGCTGGTAATTTCCACCAACAATTAAATGGCAAGGGGAAGCTCATCCTCTGCAATCACAGCCTATTCACCGGAGGATCTGTCCCGATTAGCTTGCAGTGCGAGTAAGCAATGAAAAAGAGAAGACGCGCTAGAAGATTGATGATCTGTTTTTCAAAATTTTACTTCAGAATCAAACTTTCTCCCACGAGGAAGCTGGTTATCACGGTGGCAGACGGGGAAGGCTGCCAGTAGGGATGGCTCTCACATGACATTATCATTTCATAACTGTAAGGGAGACAGCTATGGACTAAACTCCTCAATTCTCAGCTATTAAAAAGTGATCACTTCTAAACAGGCGTGTTTTTCTACAAATTCAAATAACACTAATACTAATATTTAAGGTCTAAACACTTGAAATGTTCTTTGAAGTGGCCTCTGGTGTTGTGGCTGAACGCAGTGCAGCCAATCACTGCTACTCATGGACTAAATGTAAAAGGACACAGGCAGGGGCCTTTTGCTTTACACAGATCTGATCAACAACACCAGGAACAGCGTTTCCTCTGAGACCCCCGGCACATCATGTGGCCAGAACAAGGATGACAGTTGCTCTTGTCTTACTTCTCATCTCGGCATCGTAGCTGAGAGAGCTGGGCTTGTGAACCCGGTACTGCTTCAGGAGCTTCTTGTCCCAGGCGCCGCAGTTCAGAGGGTTTCCAAGACGTAAGAACTCCCTGGAGGGATAAAAAAAACAAACAAACAAGCGCAAGATGAATCAAAAGTAAAATACCTGCTTATTTTTTGATCAGCCCTTATTTACTGCATTAATGAATTCATGGTGTAACTCAGCATCCATTTGTATCAAAATACTTTCAGTGGCATTACGGAGGAAGTATTTGCTGAACTCAGGAGGAACTAAGAGAGGCCGCACTCACCATTAAACCTACAAATGGCATAAGAGAAACAAAATGCATGTATGAGTCATAAGACTCTGGATAGGAAGGAAAAAACAATCTGTTAAACAATAATGCATTTTGTTTCTAACACCTTTCCATAACATTTGAAACACATTTAAAAGCACAAGACAAACAGTGAAAAGGAATTTATTTCTCAATAATAAAATGTATGTTAATTCAGAATCTTTAAGGTCTGAAGTGGCTCACTAAGTGGCTCCAACACTGCCAGCCAAAGCTGCTGTGTTCTCAGTGGAGCCACCAATCATGAACACGTCCTGTACGTTCTCATGAAGCTGTAAAGCACTCTGGATAAAAGCATCCATTTAAATGCACGCAGTATGTTAAGTCAGCAGTCACTTTGCAGGTTGACTCGTTCTCCTCGGCAGCTGTGGTTAACAGCACATTTGCAAGGATTCGACTGGCAAGTAATCGACTTGAAAGCAAAGAGCCCCACTGATGGTTTGTGTCAGCTGTCAGAGTGCTGAGTGAGAGACACTGGTGGCTGGAACCAGACTGCATCAGAACAACACCAAAGAAACTAGACTGCCTGGCTGCAGATGTTAGCAGAGCGGAGAAAAAATGAGAAAAAACACACAGGAGGAGCAGAATTATGAACGGGAAGAGACAGAAGAAGATTGACAGCACAAGAGTGAGGAAGACAGACAGTGAGAGGGAAGACAGGAGAGGAGGGTGGGAAACAGATCGACAGCTACAGATACAGTATGCTTATCTCGAGCACTATTATGTGGGGAGAGAATAGCAGCCGGCTAGAGGCCACATTTACATATAAAAAGAACCATCCATGTGCATGTCAAATAACTTTACTCCCCAATCCTCAACCCCAACCTCCCATTTCGCTTAACTAGCCAAGTGGGAAATGAGAATCGCTCTGTTTTGTCTGCATACATCGCCCTGCTTCACACACCGAAACCTGTCAAAGCAGATTACGCTTCCCAAACGTCATTTTCAGACACTGGAGGGGAAAACCTCATCTCTGTGTTGAGTTCAATAGGAAACACTAGCTAGTTAGCATGCTAACACAGTAAGAGCAGCAGCATATCAGTGGGGCGATATTTGCATCTGGCCGGGAATCTCTGTTGCATTGTCCACCCAAAAATAATAATAATAACATATTTTTTAAATCAAGAGCATAATCGCATACTTCTGGGCTAACATTAAACATTACATACTAGACATTAGCTTTTAACACGCATGTTAATATGAATGTTAGCGGCAGCCTATCAGAATGCTAGTAGTAGCGGTCAGCTCAAAGTACAATAGAGGCTGATCAAAGGAAGTCTGAAAGATTTTTTGTGAATAAGTGAAGTGATCGTCACATGAATTCTCACAAAAAATCATTGTGTGTATATACAACTAAATAAAAACCAAAGACCAAACCTAAATCAACATGTCTGTCAATGAAAAAACAGAGACTGATATTTGTTATTATGGTAGAAAGTGAAAACTCGTAACGCGTTAAATGGCTCACTGCTCATGAAGTCACACTGGGATTTATAATAATGTGGGGTTTAGGGACGCAGCAGCCTACATAAGTATCACCAAGCCCAGTACCTGAGTGCCATCGGCTGCAGGGCCTGCGAAGCCAGCCTCTCAAACATCCTCTGCAGTGGGGGGTGCAGCGGGTGGTCTTCATCACCCAGGGCCTGACTGCAGCGCTGCAACAGTCGCTGGTGGAGGCAAGCTTCACACAGCACCTGCTGGTTCCTCTCACTGTTCACCAGGAGCTGGACGATGTTGGCTACTGCCAGCTGCAGGTCGAGGGCGTGCTGGAGGGACACAGGAGGAGGAGCAGGAGGAAGATATGTTGATTTTTCTGCCATTTAATTTGCTTAATTTGCATTTTTGTGTTAAATGCATGCCCACTCGCAACACATGTACAAACCAGTGTGTCCAACTGACCAAAACAAAAGGAACTTTCCTGCCCTGCATGTAACCCCTTCACCCGCTTTAACAGGAAGTGCACATTTATTTCCCATGTTTCCTCACCTCTGGCTGGCTGTCGGAGGAGACGGAGGGCAGCAGGTCGAGCATGGCAAGGACGGCCCCCGGGTGGATGACCACCATGTCAGATGAAGACGAGGAGGAAACCGGGTGGGAGGGGTTGGCTAAGTGGAGCTTCAGGTCTGTCAGGGCTTTGACTGGGGCCGGAGGTCCCGACGTTCCGTAGTAGCCTTGTCTGGGAGCACAGGGAGAAAGAAAGTCCCATTTAGTTAAGTCCAGCTGAATCAACTCTGACACATCTACCACTAAGTGCTTTGCAGACAACAAGTGACAGAAAGGGATAAAATGTTAAAACAGTGTTAAAAATGCACAACTTTCAGCTGCAAAACACAACTTTGGAATTTTTTTTTCTCCAAAAGTTCTGTTTGTCTTTTTTGTCAAGTAAGAAGAGGAAACAACACTATAACCTCTGCGTTTAGTATTTCATTTTGCCTCATGGAATAATAACCTACCCTAAATAGCACTAACCCCCAGAATAAGGCATTAATGAGTGTTTTAGAACCACTAAAAAACAGCCAATACACTGCTAATATGCATGCTACTAATTCATGGTGAATAAGCGTGAGAAAACTTTTGCATTCGTATAATGAGGACAGACAATAGTAACATCACTGAATAAGCATTGCATGTAACATGAGTCAGCTCTCCTCAGAGATCAAAGGTGTCAGTCGGCTGCTGTTTCACCTAAAGCACCAGGCCTTCCTTGTGTGCAGACAGCAGAGAGCAGGACATCTGCCGGGGCCTGCAGTCGGGCAATTAGACAAAATGGGCGCATTGCTGCGATGCAAATTAGCAAGTGGCAAATCCCTCCTCAGGAGAGATGCTGAGCTGGAAACGACTGGAATCAGCATAAAGTGCTGGAGGGGTTGGATGCAGGGCAGGAAACTTGGGGAAAACTGGGTTGTTCGTGTTCACAGTGGCAGGCAGCCACTTTAATTGTTTTCTAGAGTATAACTGAACTTGTAAATTGTTGTCAAACGAGGACAAAGTTTCCAGCTACAGAAACATGACTTTTGTCCGACTACATAAGAGGCAACATCAGCATGTCAATCAAAGTGCTAATTTAAGATGTCGCTGCAAATTAAACTTCACAAGTAAACATCTAAATGCATTTAGAAGAGTTTAATGGTTACTTCCTGTTTTCTGGGGGGTTCACAAAGTGTTCAGTGAAGTACACAAACAAAGACAAGGGCCTCATCATCGCTAATTGACAAATGAGTCCACCTCATGAATATGCAATCTTGGAGCTGATCCAGGCAGAGAGACGAGGGAGACCACTGAGAGGAGACCCCCAGATTCACCTTTCACAGTTGTGATAGCTCACTAAGGCAGAGGACATTTTAAACAGAACAAGCACTTTTCCTTTTGTAAGTGAAATTCAAAGAGCAGCAGAGCCTGTGTGTGTGTGTGTGTGTGTGTGTGTGTGTGTGTGTGTGTGTGTGTGTGTGTGTGTGTGTGTGTGTGTGTGTGTGTGTGTGTGTGTGTGTGTGTGGGTGTGTGGGTGTGTGGGTGTGTGGGTGGTGGGGGAATTCAGCTGAGAGAAAAGAGAAGGGGGGGGGGCAGGAGAGTGAGGAGGAATGTGATGAGAAGAAAAATGCCTTCTTTAGAGCAACAGTCATTTGGCTGAGTCTGTACTCTTCCCTGCCTGAGAGCGGCTGTGGAAAAGAGTTTCAAATCAAGCGGTGAGAATTCATTTTTTGTTGGTTTGTCAGATCGCCCTGATTTTTGAGCGATTTTCCGCAGCTTCAACTGTTCTGACAGACCGTCACCAGCCTTATTTTTCCAGAGGAAGTGTCACGTTCATCAGTCTGTCCACACTCCAAGAAGGTTCTCATCTCACATCCAATGTGAATCAAGATGTAAGGAGTTAGAAGAGATCACACAAACGAAACACAATTTTTAGATTTATAGCAAAAACCGCTTGAGGTACGAGACCAACAGAAACTAGTGCTGAAATGATTAGTTAATTAATAAATTAGACGATCAACAGAAAATGAATAGATGGAAATCTTGATAACCGATTTACATTTTACTAAATGTGAGGATGTGCTAATTTTTGCCATTTTCTATCTTTTATAGGCTACAATTAAAGGTTCTTACTGTCAATACATTGAGCAATTATTTTCTTGATTAATCAATACACTCTTTATCTATAAAACATCATAATCAAATAAAAAATGGTCATCACACATGAGACAAGAAACTAATCGATCAACGGACTGAGTGCTTCAGCTCTTAAATTAAATTCAATTAATTAATTGAAAATATAATCAATAGGTTATTAGATAATGAAAGTAACTAGTTGTGGACTGTAAATGTAAACAAACTGCCTGAATCTCTGCAGCATGACGGTCAGCCACATTATCATGATTGGCTAAAAGATTTACGTGACAGTTAGAAGAGTCCCGGGTCATTTTGCCTCTAGTGGGCGCTCTTTGTGTTGACTGAAGGTGAGGAAAATGGAGAGGAAGGGATGAGGGTGAGGAAAGTTGCAGAGCGCTGTAGCTACCTCTTCCTGGCGAGCGCTGGCGTACCCCACGGCGAGGGCAGCGAGGTCTCATGAGTCAGGCAGGGAGGGACCTGCTCCGCACGGCTGCATGGCAGCGTGCACACACACAGACAGGGGTTGAACAGCCAGACAGCACCAGATTAGAGGAAGAAACAGATGAAGAGAGAAAAGAAGGAAAGAAGCTGTTAGTGGAAGGCTGAAAGGAGAAACAGGATCAGAGCTACAGCTGGAGCACATGCATGACGCCAGCTACGACTGCACACAAGCCGGGCGCGTCGAGTCTCAATGAGCGAGGGCTTCACTTTGACTACGGCTCGACTTTGAAACTGAGTAAATGACAGTGCATTTGATTGTGACCTCCAGGTGGTGCAAACATGCACACGGGAAAAGAGGGTCGCAATCGATGAGTCAGCAGTCGAATCTAGTCCAATCAGCCAGCTTTGAACAGCATTTTAAACTCAGTCCCAGCCCACCTTAAATGGTTACATAATACATATTTGTACTTCAGTCGACTGTTTCTCGATGTTTTGTCCTGCTCGCTGTGGTGTCACAGTAGTAATTCATTCCTGAATATGAATCATTTATCCTGATTTCACTCATTCTGCTGTTATGACAACACTAGCGGGCCGAGCAGCGAAGCGAGGCCGTTCAGTGTGACCTGACGGAGATGAGCACAGCTGCAGACCTGCTTCAACACTTTCAGCAGACACGCAAGCACCTGACTGAGCCCAACCTACAAACGCCCTGTTCTTTTTGGAGTGGGATTCACAAGCATATTTGTTCTACTTGTTTCAGAATTATGTTTTAGGTACTTGACATTTTCGTATTGATCTTCACTGCCGCTGAGAATGATGATGAATAAGACTTTAGACTTAAGATATCACCACTTCTTACTTGTTCCAGTGGGTTGAAATTATAACAGTTTTTTGGTTCCCTCGAAAACACTTGTGTTTGTACAGCAAAGCTGTTTTTGAGACAATACTTCCCTTCAGGCTTAATAGACTGGATTCTGAATGTTTAAAAAAAATGTCCATAGTGGGTTCTTTTCAGATTCGAACAAAGCCAAAGGGAACATGAGGGCCCCTCTCGAGAAAGGGAAAAATAAGTTACAGGTTTTATTAAGAACTCCAACATGTTGGAGGATTGTAGGAAACATGTGAAGCTCTTGATCCACGACTCAAAAGTTCTCCAGGAACATGTGGCTGCAATCTGCTGAACTCAAACTAAAAGCCCCTCCACTTTCTTCTTCATTGAGACAAATGCCCACTAAACTGTTTACTTATTTAACCACCAACAGCAAATAAATAACTTGTTGCCAGTGTGTTGACAGCTCTGCTTCATCCTCATTCATTTTTCAGCTCAGGAGTGCGACTGCCCACAAACAGATGACAGCCACCAAGCTGCTTTTGAGCCTTCTGGTGTGGTTTATGGTGCAATGCATACATTGCTGACATATACTGAACTCACTCAAAACACACATACAGACTGAATTCCTACTGTGGGTGGGTACATTTTAATTTGTGGGACCTTCATATCACTGTTAAAATCTTTCTACATTCAGGGTCGAAAAGCTCAATCCACTGACCTGTCGAAGGAGTCGGTGGCCATCTTGTACAGGTAGATGAAGAGCTTGCTGCAGTGTTTGAGTGTGGGACAGATGCTGTCTCCTGTGCAGCCCCCAGGAGCAGCCTCGTCCTCCAGCAGCCTCTGGAAAGGCTGAGCGTTGGAGGGGAACACACCTGTGGGACCCAGCTTCTTAGTGTCTGAGAAACAGCCCAGCAGCCTGGTGGGGAGTAGAGAGAAGTGGTTAACATGACAGCTTTGGCTTTAAAAAGCACAATCAATACCTACCACTACCAAGAGAAAAAAGGAAAACAGCATCAATTCTGTCTTTCTTTGGACTTAAGTGTTGTTGTGACTTTTCCTGCAATGGAAAAAAACACCTAATAGGAAGCACAACGGTCATTTCAGAGGTTCTTTGTGCACTGTCCTGCCTCTAAACTACATTAGTATGGCAGTAAAGCATCACTAAATAAAGCTAGATAACTAGATTTCTTCTGGGGATTTTAGTCAAATCTCATGGCCTTCATCAGCAGATGAAACGGAGATGCTTAGACTCGTTATTGTGCCAATTAAGTCACTTGTTAGTGTTAAAAGACATATTTCACACTTATGACAACTCAGAAAACTCTGTCCATTGATAAGGGCCTAAACATGTGGCTGAAAGCTCCCAATATATTCTGCTTTAATATACTCTACTCTACTTTAATATATGGTTTGCCTGATGTTTGAATAAACCCCCCTGCAGTATGCAAAGACAAAAAGAGGGCCTCAGGTATCACCAGCTCTGTGTGAGTAGACCTTACCTCACAGCATCGGCCAGCTTCTCGTACTGGATCTCCGTGCGGAAGAAGTGTGAGTTGGCGGGCTCGTAGCGCATGGCGGCGGTGAGCGTGCAGAAGACGGTGTGCAGGAGCTCAAAGACCTGGTTCTGGTTGACGCGGTCCCAGCCGTGGCGCGGCGGCTGGCACAGCGAGCGCTCCATGGCCACCAGCAGAGAGGTGACGTAGACAAAGCCGCCCACCTTGCGGAACACCGTCCGGGTGCGGTGACTCTCACGCAACACTGCGAGCAAAGCCTGAAGAGGAGAGAGAGACGCTTTAAGTACGAGCTGTTTCCAAACACATTTTGAAGACTGCTTCCCCTGAGGTGCATCAGGTGTGTCATTTATTCTGAAGATGTCACACACCCTGTTTGACTTCCTCTGCATCACTTTAACTTTATTTCACTTACTTACTTTACATTCCCTTTCTAAATTATTCTCTCCCACGGTGAGTTATCATGCCATTTGGTTTTTGTCGCCTCATTCAGTCACATCTCCATTCATCAACTCATTTTCTCTCCTTTTTTTTTTTTTGCAGTGAGACACTTTTAGGAGCCCCTCAGGGTTTCTTTGCCACAACGCACTGACTGGATTTTTCTCCCCTACATTTCTCCAGGTTTCATGGTTTGCATTTGCAAGTAACCTAAACTGAAACATCAAACTGTAACCTAGATATGAGTTTGGGGACCTAAAAACAGCCCGAGAACATAGAATGAGTGTGACAGGCAAAGTTTTTAATTAGCAGCTGAGAAGTGGAGAAAAAACATTTGGGATTGGAAACAGATGAAGCTTTTGAATGACACAGGTGGAGAGCAGCACAGGCACTGAATAGGGGAAAACAGGGCTCAGTGCCACTCTGAAGGAATATTCTACCTCTTTCTGTTTCAAACAATGTTGGAATGATGGGACAAAAACATATATTATATGATTATTTCTGAACATGTACCCGTGTCAGCAGCTTTTCCAGATACACAATCACTGCTACAGAACACGAGAACATTGGTACAGTCCAGAAATCACCTCATTAGTTGTGTATGTCTTACAGATGATTATTAGTGCCGTCAAAAATATCGCGTTATTAACGCAAATCAATTTTAACGGCGTCATTTCCTTTTATCGCAAGATTAATGCTCTTTGTGACCTAGTGAACTTGTAGTTTTTTATAAGCTGTGGCCACTGCTAGTAACATAAGAAAAACTACAGGATCTGGTTATAAACCGGAAACAAAACAATAGGCACGCCCCACGCACGTGTTTGGTCTTGTCTGTTCGCTAGCTGTAAAAGAGTAGGCTACCAGTTTGTGTGAATGTCAAGCGCGAAACGCCAAACTGGATGCGAACAAGATTCTGAGTGGAAAGTTAAGTTTCAAAAAGTGGCTAAATGGGTCAACTGACAAGACAAGTTATTATCACCGTAGCACATCCAGTCTGAAATACAACTTGATGGCCAAACACACGGTGAATGCAAATTCTCCGTCGCCTCCTTGTCAAAACCAGGTGACAATGGATGGCTTTCGACAGAAGCATATGGATGCTGTTATGTTCAAAGGAAACTTAAGAAAGGAAAGTTTAAGCCATGGTTTAACTGCACTATAGCCTGATTCCTAGTTTACAATGATGTGCACTTTGTAACGTTATCTTGTATCACCCTGTTTTGATCCCTTAGAAAGGGCTCTTGAAGGGACTTTTTTTGCAACCAAATATTTATTTTTTGTCATCTGTTTATTGACAGTGATAAAATGTGTGAGATTTGATTCATTCAAATGTGAATGACTGCTCAAAGTGAGAATGTTAATGCTGTCAATAAAAAACATTTGCACAAAGCAAGCCAATCCACTTTTCCATGTTGATGACAGTATTAAAATGATAATTCAAGGGACATTTAGAATAGATAAAATCGTGCGATTAATTTGCGATTAATCGCGAGTTAACTATGACATTCATGAGATAAATCGCGATTAGATATTTTAATCGATTGACAGCACTAATGATTATTAAAAGATACTAGCATGCTATCATTGTAGCAGCATCGCTTAATTAAACAGAATCATGATCTCACTTGTCGCAGCCTGTGGTGTGTGTGCTATCAGCATGCAGGTAGTTTTGGTTTATGTGCTTGGTTGAAAGACATTTTCTGTTAAAAATCAGGCCACAGCACCGATAAAATACAGTAAAACATTAACTCTTAAACAGTGTTGCCCAGTTTGACGACAGCACTATATAAATGTGTCAGTGATTTTGCCATGCTGTTCATATTATCCTTCAAGGCAATATTGGTATTTTCTGCAGAAAGCTCTGGAAGAAGCAAGCAACTGACCTGCAGTTAATTGTTTTGTTCTTCCAGATTCTTATCTGGATTTTCCATAGAACTCAAAACATCATGATCCCAGATAAAGCATTTTATCAATTTTGGCCATTTCTACGACAGGAACCATGAAATCTGTGTCCATTACACTTACACCACATCTTGCGAAGTCACTGGGACAGTGTCGTGTATAATGACGCATCCCAGTGGAAGAAGAGAGAATAAACGAGAAGTAAAAACGGTGACATGTTGCACTGCTGAGCCAGCTGTTTCCTGCTGAATTAAAATACTGCCACACTCAGCACAGTGGGTGCTGTTTTTAAACCAATCACAGGATGTTGAAGACATCCTCTTCCTGTCCTCCAAGCTGGGAAATTACCACCAGGCTCCAACGACGTGCTGGTAAAATTTAGGCTTCGAGTGTTAACTTTACGAGCCGTGAGCAGGACTTGAGGATTAGATGCATCATAGCTGGGTTTGCCCCCCTGAGAGATTATAGGGTTAAATGTGAGCTTTCACAAGGCTAATCAGCTTAATTTGGACATCTATTTGTGTGTCTGCAGTGTGTTACTGTCAACGGTGCATAAACCCCGATGACAAGCAAGGAAAAAAATATTTGACTCAAATTGGATTTGATGTAAGTTCTTTGCAGATAGTATGGTTTCTTTTTTTTTGAGGGCTGATAATTAAAATCCCTGATTAGTCAAATACGGGAAAAATGCTGACGGGTTAATCCAGCCGAAGCTTCCAGAAGGCGTGAGAATTACCTCGTCTGAAGGAGCGGAATCTGAAAATGCAATTATGCTTCAGAAAATGAGCCTCTCATCCTGCGTGTGTGTGTGTGCATGAATGTGCACCTTACACTTAGTGCCCCTGGTCTGAAGCAATTACTGTGCGCAGTGCCTCAGCTGCAGATTGATTTTTTTTTAAATCCCAGACTTTCCTAAATGTTCTCACTGAAACTGAAGGTTTGTTTGTGCTGACATCAGAACTCAGAAACGGTATGCTTCCAGACAAAATCTAAAGCAAGACAAATCTGTGAGACATATGAAGGACTAAGTTGGTATTAAAATTGGTTGGTGCAACCCGACGCTGACTAGAATAAGTGAGTGTGTTGGACAGGGACAGTGTGCGTGTGAGCTCTTACCCGCAGTATGTCAGTCTTCAGCTGTAGTTCACTGGACGGTGCAGAGTGCATGAGGCCCAGCAGAGTTCCCATGTCATCATCTCCGCTGGGCGACAGGACGAGCTGCTGGATGATGAGCAGGGCGTGTTCCCGACACTGGCGGTACTTCACGATGTTGTGAACGCAACGAGCGCCGCCAAACTCCCTGAACAGAGCTGGGAGACAGAGAGAAGAAGGGGCAGAAATGTCAGTCTTTAGGCTAGTTTGAACGTTTTTAAGGGAACACAATGACACCAGGCCACCAAATGATGAACACACTGGTCCGAAAAAGCAATGCAGAATAATGTGTGAGATCGCCTTTTAAGGAATACGCTGCACTGCTGTTGATCAGTCTGTTCAGTCTGTTTCACACACAGCAGATATGCTTTTAACGCTGCAGCAATGGTTCAGGAAGTTTCCATGGACGTTTTCAAACACTATCAGAGACACCTTTCAAACCTACAGACAGTCACAGACAGATTTTTGCTGTCATATTCCTTTAACTCCTGCTGAATGTTTAGTCCATGTTCACAGGTGTCAAATACCCAGATAGTTGTTTCCAAATCACTTCTAATCACACTTCATAGCTTGCTGTTCGATGGTGACATTGATTTCGATGACTCTTTAATGTCTTGTTACTTCTTTTGTTTTCGTAAATAATAATCACTTCAAATTGAACGGCTGAAACTGCCTCTCCCAATTTCACCACTGTTCCTTCAGTGACATTTTACAAAGTGAGAGTGAGAGGTTTTGTTGAAATTTTGTGAAATAAAGATTCAATCTTTGTTTCTTGTGTTTGCACCCGCTGCACGACTGACTGTAATAAGTGCTTTACTTATTTCAGACCTTCACAAGAGAGTGAGGGATCTGATTTTCATTCAAACTGAAGGCCGTTATGTTTCATCATCATCATCATCATGGATGCTGTAAAGTCAAGTGAAAATGTCTTAATGATCTTTCTAAAACCGGTTGTTCCTGATGTTTGTTGTGATCTTTGTTTAGCTGACAACACAATTTCAATCTATTTGACCCTGAACTTTTAACACTGCACCCCTGTAATCTCTGCGCCGCTGAATTTCCTTGTGCTCTTGCACTCGTTGCCAGTCTGTGTAGATAAGCCAGCGAGTTGAGAGCCTCAAGAGGAAAAATGTAAATGTAATCAATGTGTCAGAATGGAGGGCGACAAACATCACACACATCCTCCTGTTTTTTCTGATGAAAGCCACCAGTCATCATCAAGGTCGAACAGAGCTCTGAGCTGTCTGTTGGTTATCTTTGTGACTCATCACACTTCTACAGCTGACTGAGACACACACACACACACACACACACACACACACACATATATAGGGTCGGTAAGAGACTGAGTGACGGGGGAGCAGGGGGGTTAAGGAAATTTAATAAGATACTTTATCGATCCCTGGAGGAAAATTCTCTATCCTCTCCACCTCAACAGAGAGGTCAGAGGTCAGCAGCCCTGGAGATGCTAAAGAATGAGTGCTTTGCTCAAGGACACTTGTGTGAGGTGGATACATGCAGACGCAAATGGTCGATTGCACCTTTGACAAATCAGATCACCAGTGAGTGAGTGACTGTGTATCTTTGCGTCATCAGCATTCATGGTCAAACCAGAGGCAAATAACCAAAGCCAAGAAGTACAACTTGTGTGTCATCGGTGCTTCTAAAGGCCCCAGCGATGTGTGTTAAGTTTGCTTTAAATGCTTTGTAATCCACTGAACTGCAGGATCTCAGCATGCCCTCAGCTGCTGTGGAAAATTTTGCCCAATCAAAGCAAAGTAAAGTAATCCCTTTAAAGTGAGGTCAGTTTCCTTTAAAGCTTTTTTTTATTGTTACTATTGGCTGGAATTGAAGAGCTGAAGAAAGTTCTGATGATATAAACAAAAAAAGTACCTCAAAGTTAATTACTAACAGACAGGAAGTCCTGTTGTGTCCCCTAACTCCCTATTAATTTATTAATCACGAGGGTCATCATATAATTAAAAAACATACTCTTAGAGGATCAATAAGGAAGACCTTGTTGACATTTAATAATGAACCACCAATCCTGTGAAGGTGTGTGTGTGTGTGTGTGTGTGTGTGTGTGTGTGTGTGTGTGTGTGTGTGTGTGTGTGTCTACCTGCATTAGTGTTGGTGGTGTTGGAGCCCTGCAGGAGCACAGTCAGCGTCTCCATCACCAGCCACGCCAACTGTTTCTGTTCTTCTGCTACTGTGTTGTTTTTACAGTCAGCCAAAGCTGGAGGGACAACAAAGAGAGAGATGAGAGGTTAGACAACATCATGAGCACACTAAATACACACAGTGAGCGAATCACACTAATGATATAATGAAGGGCATGCGCTGAACAGCATGAGGAGGTGGAATACTTCTACCATAACGCAGTAACACGATAAAAAGAAAACAGAATTTAATTTTCTGACAATCTGTATTTGAAGAAATGCACATTTTTGGCTCTAATGGATTTATAATCTGCTCTCGGTTCAGCTCAGTGCGTTTCAGGTCAAGCCTGTAGTTGGTTAGATCCATTTAGCCTGTCGCTAAATGAAAACAGCCTGATTTGTTTTTTTAAGGCTTGGACTTTATGCTGAATGGTGCCATTGACATGGACTTGTCTTTTGTGGTTGGCTCAGTCATTACAGGATGCTGTTGATTTGACTTCTTCATGCGTATTCACAGATCTATAAGGCTGACTTATTAATGACTGGTGTATTTTTCCAGACCACAGCTACTAAACTAAATTATTCAAATAATTCCAACTTGAATTAATAAGGATTTTTAAAAAGCAGCTTGACAGTAGCTAAAAAACACTGCTGACTTTGCTGACTGAGTGGTATGACTTCTCACTTTTCAGCAGGAATGCAGAACTGGTCTGCAGCATATGTCAGTGTGTCACCATGACACCATCTTTGCATTTAGCAAGAATTTACAGTGTTTTCCACCACTGAATTCCAATCTGCAGCCCTGTAACAGTCCACTCCGCTCATTTTCATTTATCAAACTCAAAGAAGCACCTCACCTTGGTCATTATTGTGTGGTTGCTGCTGCATGGCTGGGTCTTTCAGCAAGGCAGCGTACTTGTGCAGAAGATTGACAAGTACCTCCAGCAGGCCGACCTCCCGCAGCACGTCGCTGAACACCGGGTCGTGCCGGGCCAGCTTTAGCAGCGTCCGGACGGCCGTGATGCTGCAGGCGTGTGATGTGCTGGACTTGAGCAGCACGCTGACGCTGAAGAGCTCCTTGCACGGCACGTAGTTCAGGCTGAAGACGACAAACTCCAGCAGCTCAAAGTACTTGGCCTGGGCCTCGGGGAGCTTGGCCACACGCTCTGCAAACTGCGATAGGGTGTGCTGGGACTCCAGGATGAAGTAGTTGGCCGGCTCCGCTGCGTAGATGTTTCCAATGGCATCCAGGAGCATGCAGGCCAGACGGCTGGTTTTAGCCCTCAGGAAGGCGTTCTGAAGCACCGAAAAAGCCTGGATATTACGCAACGTGTGGCCTGGAGGCCCAAGAGGTGACAAGGAAGAAAATATAAGAATGATTATGACAAATATGAATGGCTTCAATTGAATTCATTTGTAATGATCAAAGTTCAGGCCCTAATCACGGTAGTACAAAATAACTGCAAAGAAAATAATACTTAAATGTAATTATTTGAAAGTATTTGATACATAAATAGGATGGAAACCACAACCACAACCACTGGTAACTGCGAATAATTATTGCACATGAATGGTAAAAAATATACCAAACCTATGGTCTCTGTGTATGACTCATTCTCTATGTTCTATTAACATCATGTTAGTGGAAATGCTTGCTTCTAATTGGCTGGTGTGTGTCCACTAAATTCATTAAGGACACCTCAAGCATAATTCAGTTAAACCACAGTTCATTACACTGCAGTAAGCACAACAACAATACTTAACTTGTCCATAACTCGAATCATGAGTGACAAAAAAAACATGAGAAATGACGAGAGAGTCTGTGGTGGAGACATCGCTCAGAAACACGTCTGCTGGCCTGCAGCGTTTGTTTGCTCGATCCGACAATACAGAAGCTGATTTCTCGGCCTTGAAACCTCCCTGGCTAAACTGAGAGGAGACATCTGAGACCATTCCTGATGTTACATGAGATGCAACAAAAAAGCCTCGAAGGTGCACGTAAGCTTAAGAACAGTAACTGCATTAAGAGCAACACTGAGGAAAATAATCTCATGTCAAGGCGCTGCTGGTACGGAGGGGAATTATGCATCTTTTCACAGCTTTTCACGGTATTCAGTGAAAGGAAACTCAAGGCCCAGTTATGACGTTTAACCTGCAAAACAAACAAAAGCTGCTCTAATTTGTTTTAATAGGGCAGCATCAGCAAGCCAGGAGAGCGTGTAGCACTGTTTTAAGAAAGACTTTTCTACCCTGCTTTATTACACACCTTCGTTAGATACACAGCAAACACATCTTTGATTCATCGATCAGTGGAGGCATGCTGGGCTCGGCCGCCCCTTTTCAGGGAATCAGTAGAATAATTCATGGTTTTGTCTGACTAAAGCATTTTTAGTCCGTTGATGGTTTTATATGCTCTTTTTGAAAGGAAGGACCCAATTATTGTTGAACTTACAAAGAAACTGATCGTCACATCACTTCATACAAAGGAGCCTTGTTTTTTATTGCCATGAAATTGTTCCTCGAGATCTTTCTGAATCAAAATTGATGAAAAACGTAAACATTTTTCTTCTATCCTGAAATCTGTTCTTTCAGACTGTTCCTTCACATCGGATTTATCACTCCACAGTCAACAAGAACGATCCAATTTGTATTAATGCTCCTTCAACATATTCCATTATTGCTGTTATACATTTTTGTTGTTCAATGATTGTAATAAAGCTGAAAAATACTTATAGGAGGTCAAATTTCACACATTTCAGGTGTGTAAAATTTAATCTTGTGTGTTTTGGAGATTAAATAACAATTAATAATCCTGAGAGTCAATTAACTTAGAAAGTCCTTAACTTAGAAAAAACAAAGGATGAAGTGCGAGAGCATAAAGAGTGGATGTTATCTATGAATTACACTACACAATCTGACCTTTCCGGGGCTGAGCGGCTAACATAAAACTCCAAACTATGACTCACACACACAGGAACACATACAAAGTTACACTGATGTGTGTCATGACACACACTAAAACACACACAGCCGTTAAGCGAATGTGGCAAACTAATTAGGCATGTAAGCAGCCCCCACACCACGATGGCTTCTGGTAATGACTTTGCACACAGCTGGAGCTGTCATTAGGTGGGTAAACACGAGTGTGTAGATGTGGCTGTATTAGTGCCAGAGTGTGTGAGGTTAGAAAGCTGTCATCAGCCACAGGGCGGGGGTGATAAGTCAGGCTGCATCACTGTGCAGCTACTAGAAGTGTTATAACATGTCTCGTGGAAGCATTTCAGCATTTCCTGAAGCAAAAAAGTTTACTCCAAACGAAGTCTTCATCGTCAGCACAACCAGGCTAAAGATGAGCTGACAAAGACAGAATTCGTGTTTGTACATTTTGAGTTAACACAAACGTACATACCATCATGTACTATTTTTGAATTTTGACTAGGATTGCTGGGTGTTTAATGAATTGCTTTATTACAGTTACAAGGATGCATGACAGCAATATAATACAGATGAAACATAGATCTGGCTGCCATATAAAGTTCAGCGTGCTTTTTAATGACACACTGTAAAAAGAGGAGGGGGCTGCAAGACAGAGGGACAAGGACGGGCTCTTAGGGAGCAGAAGTAAACATGTGGCCCGAGACAATTCTCTGAAGCACCAAAGCGCCTCTGAACTCCAAAGAGCCCATTTGTATGCAGGAGGCTTCAGGCATTCATCTCCAGCAGGGTGACAGGCGGCAGAGTTGCCATGGTGTCTGTCAACAGGTTAAGCTTACTGGGATCAGCCAAGCATCAAAGTCATTTCAGGGATTAAGATCTGAAAGGCAGATATGGCAGCTGGGGTGTACACAGAGACTTTTCCACAAGTAATTCTTCTGTCTTGTTTCAGTACTTTGGGCAAACCCAGTTGGTTGAAGTGTGAAGACTTAAGAGGCGGTGATCAGAATCACTGGGCTGTGTCCTGGACAGGGAGGGGAGAAAACATCTTCACTCCCTTAACGTTTCACATCAGTGTCTCTGAGTCCTTCTTTGGATGAGGACAATGGATGACTTAAGCAGAGAGAGTGAGTTGCTTTTTTGCTTTAGGTGTTTTACCTCCATTGAACTTCACTACAAAACGACACAACCTGTATTAAAAAGATCTGATACCTCCCTCTCCTTGTTCCACGTTCTCTGATATATCCGGAGATGCTTTCAAACAATGTCAACAGGACGAGTTTAGCATCAAAGGATAAGGTTTGTTCATCATAATGAAGAAACCTGAAAGCCGTGCAACAGTGAGGCTCAGCAGTGTGTTACTAATTACACTAATTAGACAACAAAGCAGCTTCAGAGGAATAAGAATGATCAGGGTTTTGGCTACATACCATACGTGTTAGTGGGATCAATTTATTGTTGTTTTGGTGTTTTCATGAGATATGAAATATCTCGCCAGACTTATTCTTTAAAATGATATTGAGGTGAAATGAAACAGATCATTTAGGGTCTCAACACTAAATAGACTGCTGATGCTCTTCGGGAAAATGACTGCTAGACGAGATACCACCTAAATTGTGGTGTTTTGATGTTATATTGCGATAACACATGAATCAGAATGCATGTCACCACCTTAAAAAGTTGGCAAGTTGTGTTTAAGTTGCCTGAGTCTCTGTGTGTTGTTAAGAAACAATGCTAAGACTGTACAGCCATGGCAGCAGCTCTGTCGTGCTGCAATGCTCCAAACTGTAAGATGTTTAAGTGGATTCGGGGCTGGATAGAGCACAGATGACTGAGCTGAGATGTTGCTAAATGCAAGGATGAAGGAGATCTCAGGCAACTCAGGAATGAGGATGTTACAAATCTCTCTGCTAGGTTTGGCTTTTTATATTAAGGACATTGCACTCATATCAGAGAGATCTTCTTCACGCAGAATGTCAATTAGAAGAAAGCGGCTGCAAAAGACGAGACGATGCTTCACTCACCAAAGAACATGACTGGTGCATCAATGAAAGTCTGGCTAGTGATGGAAATAATGAAAGCAGCTGATGAATTTAATGATTAACTAGCTACGATTACAACCATTAACACACCTTTCCCAGAAGGCTGTGGGAGAACAAAACCGGGCAACAGGAAGGGGGCTCCAGTCGTCAGTCCAGCAGGTTTCAGTTCTGACACCCCATATGTGGTCAAACAGGTGACCAGGTTGACCAGGTCCTTCAGTGCATCTTTCGACTCGTCCTCCTTGGCCTGCTCCAGTCTGCATACAGACAGAGAAGCATGCATGAATGATCACATGACAGTTGCGGAGCAAGGCATGTTGGATGTCGGAATGAAGTTCAAAGTGGAACCTGAGCATGAGATCGCAGAGGAAGGCGTAACCCTGGCACATTCGAAAATCATCCAGCAGGGTCTGTGACACGTCGCTGGAGTCCTTGAGGAAGCAAGAGAGCCCGGCGAACATCTCCACAATCTCCAGTGGTGACAGATCGTCGGACTGCTGCATGTTCTGAACACATGTACCCAGGCATTCCTTCTCTGTGGATGGAGGGGTTGAAGGCAGAAGAGATTAACAGAGAGGAAGAGGAGGGGAGTTCTGACAAATGAAGTGTGTGTTTAACGATGATCTGCAACGTAAAATTGCTGATTTAGTTAAATGGAGTCTAGTGGCTTTGAGGAGAGTGACACAATGGTTGTTTCTGGTTCGACAAAAAGGATCTTCCTCTATCTCTGGAGCCATCATTTCCATAATGTAGTCAGACACAACATAGCAATCTGAGCCTGCCGGTGGCAAAGCAAACACTTTGCGTGGACGTGCTGTGATAGGCGCAGTTGGCTCTAAAGATTGTAGCCATTGTGGCCTGTTTGGCGCTGCGGGCTGAGGTGATCTACTGGACCAATTCCAAAACCTTTGGTACCTCTTAGACGCCAAAATGTGTAAAAATAGGGGCCAGGTTTAAAAATACTGGAATATCATTCTCTCTTCTCTCTTCTACATAAACACAATGAAGCATTGTCTGACCACAGCTCAACCACGTCTGCATATCTAATAAAGCCACACTCGTACACAGATGTCCCTCACATGCTGTACTGTAGTCCATACCATGTATGTATTTGACCACGTTGACACTGAGGCCATGCCGGGAAATGGTGGTGAGCACCTCCCCTGCGCTCCTCCTCCAGGGCAGGTTGTGGGGGGGACACCAGGACGTGATGGCACTGAATAGCAGCTGGAGATCGTCCTTTTGGGCCAGCTCCTCTGCCGGAGACACAAAGGTGCACAGCTTCACCAGGATCTAAAAGAGAGGAGAGGACAGGAAATTGACTACAGCCAGAGGCATCCACCTGAAAGTAAGCTGATAAAACTGCTGCTGAGGGAAAAAAACAGGCAATTGCAAATTCAAGTCTTTCATCGTGGACATACAGGAGCAATTGCTACATATGACTTTTGTAACTGCCATTATTAATATGTGAAAAAGATTCAGGGACTGAGGTCATAATGGCAGTTAGAGTACACAAAGTAACACTAATCAGGGAGAATTTCCCACCATGAATCCTTTATTTTTATGGATTTAAAGTATCAAAAACATCAATACAGAATAAAGATCTTCATGCTGTGGATCCTAAAGGACCAGTTGTAACCTGTCCAGTCGTCTTTTTACCTGAACAAAGACCTTCTGGAGCAGCGCCCTGCGGTCAGCCAGGGGCAGCTCCTGCTGGGTGTGGCCCTGGCCTGGGGTCTTCTCCTGAGTGGCTGGTGGTGGAGGTGGTGGGGGTGGCTGCTGCGGGGTGGGGCCTGCTGGGGCCTCGGCCATGTGAGGCAGGTCGAAGAACAGGTAGAGGCATTTGACCAGCGTGGAGGGTACAGACATGGTCGTCATGCAGTCCACCGTTTTCTGATGGGGGGGATTTACAAAGGAGAACTTTTAAGACATCTGCTGGATGGAAGGTTTGCAGTAGCCTGATGCATCGTCACATGTATCATGATTCCACTGAAAATACAAATGCAGTTTGAACTGCAGAGCAACATCTACTGAACACATATAGATGGAAATGTTTTCAGTGTAAGTTTGGCAAATGGGTATTTTTGATGTTGTGTTATGATTCATGGTTGTTTCTGCGAGGGGAAAAAAGCAGCAGGAGGAGCTTTGAGGGGTTTATGTGTGTGTCTTTCTTGTGTATGTTACTGCTTGTGTGAGTGAGTGAGCGAGTGAGAGAGAGAGAGATTGTGAGTGTGTGTCATCATGGCAAGGAAAATGACTGGAGAAAGAGATGGGGCTTGTGCTCACTGAGGCGAATGATTCAGATAATCAAACGCTGCCTCCCACACACGCACGCACAGAGAAAAGCTCACACTGACAAATTATCTCGCTCCTTCCTTCACTTACACACATGAGCTCTCATATAAGACAATAACCACGCACGCACGCATGCACGCACGCAGTGACTGGTTGAAATGACCCTCCCATTTACTCCGGCGCTGTCTTCACCACGGAGACAGTGGACTCATAAGGATGAATAACAGCCCAGCAAGCGTCAACACACATGCACGTACACACACACACACACACACACACACACACACACACACACAAACTCACTCCCTCAGCTGATCGATGGAGAGAAGGAGTGGGGGAGGGAGAGGAAAAAAGAGCAAGACATTGACAGTGGAAGCAGGTCTACAGAGGAGTCTATGCTTAATAGCGAGTCAGAATAATGGAAGACAGTACCCGTGGGGTACACCAAGCAGAGTGTGTGCGTGCGTGCGTGTGCGTGCGTGCGTGTGTGTGTTTACAGGCTGTGACATATTGGCCCTGCTGCAGCCTTAAGGTCAAGGTTACTGAGAACAGTCAATCAGAGAGAAAGCCAGAGAGAGGCAACTATATTTTATGGGATGTTTGTGTGTGTGTGTGTGTGTGTGTGTGTGTGTGTGTGTGTGTGTGTGTGTGGAAGAGAGACAAAGGGAGACAGAGAGATAGAATAAGAGATAAAGGAAAAGAGACAGACACAAGTACAGCAAAAGAGGAAAACACATCAAGAGTAGCATGTCTGTCTGTCTGTGTGTGTGTGTGTTTCAAAGAGTATGAACAGCATGAAGGGCATCCTGTAAAAAAAGACAGCGTGCAGGTAGAGAGACAGCGCTACAAACAAAAACATTGCTGTTTTATCATCTGAGGGAGGAGAGCGGGAGGTGAAAACGGAGCGGGAGAGAGGGGCACAGCTTTAAAGCGAGGGGGGTGACGTCAGGTTTATGGAGGGCCAGCTGCCAGGAGAGCCCTTTGTTTTACTGTCTGAGACACCAGAGGAAAGGAATACAAACCCGTTACACCCAGTCACTCACACACACACAGACAGACACACTCAGGACTGTGAGCCGCCCTGCGCAACAGGTCATTCCTTTTCCTGTCAAGTTTGTGTGTGCTGATATCAAACAGTTGTGCGGTATAATGAAAACTGTCACCTGACTATCAGGATGACACAGGCGCAGGCTGGGGAGTTTCCAATGACAGACGAATGCCTAAATATTTCCTGTGGTTAAATACGTTTATTTGCTCGATTGGAGCGCACCAGCAGCACTGTGTCAAAAAAAGCAGGCATTTGTTAATTTAAATGGGACTGCTGACTTGGAACAGGGTGTATGTCCAGCAAGAAAACCAGCTGTCAAACAGAAAGATGTGCATTTTTACTCATGTGCTTCTAATTTTAATGTTTACATTGTGAAACATCAAGTACAGTAAAATGATCACTTCAAAGCTGAATTGTGGTTTGTGGTATGTTTCTGGTGCATGGAGGGTTAACTATATTATGAAAGCTTTCACATTTATCGTGATAAATATGTGCCTTCTTGCACACAAGAAGCTATCCATCTACCATTTGTGGCAGCCATATTTAGTTCTTCAAGAGTGAAGAAGCAAACTGGGCACAAGCAGCGATAACGGCTACGACTGAACAGAGAAACGAGTGCCGCCTACAGAAACAACAACAGAAAATCTAAGAAATTTACCTCGCAGGCGGCACTGTCTGCTTGACAAGTAATCTCTGGGTAACACACTGCAGAACCACAAGAGCAATGACGGTGGTGGATTTAGCGGTGGGTTAACATCTGAACGTCACCATTTTAAACACTTCAATTCATAGCTCTGAAAATGAACTATCAGCTGTATGTTTATGGGTACGATGTGTTTTCTTTTGAATTTGAATGAGTGGGATGTCGGAGAGTTGCTGAAATAAAACTGTGAAGTTGTTAAATCTTGTGTTGACACTTCTAACTACCATCAAGTCTGCTTAGAGCAGAGCTGCAGAAACGCCTTGAAATGACAAAGACCAAAGAGCTGCAGTTGGCCTCTCTGGGTCAACAAGAACAAAAAATGTTACAACCTGCTGGCATCTCTCCGACCGTAAAACACAGCACAGTCTATCTGCCTTCACTGAAAACTGACACAGTCATGAGTGGTTTAAATCTTGACGTGTTTGGTATTTGCTGTGGGCATGAGAGAGGCCACTTCAGACAAGTGTGAATTAAAGCAAAAATGACAAGTTGGAAAATAAACCTTGGTTTTATTCCCTGACAGTAGAGCATTTGCTTTGTGCATGCGTGCAAGCCTGAAAGTGTGTGTGTGTTTGGAGGGCTGTGTACACAGTCAAGAGTGGCATTTCAATGTTCCCCTTGAGGCATTTATCCTTTAATTTAGTTCTGCACAAAACTCTGTCCTGAACACAATGCAGCAGAAACAAACCAGTACAAACACAAGCTGTACTATATATCACCTTTCTCTCAAGCTTCCAAATGTACTTTTCCATAAACACTTAAAAGGGAATTTAATGTATGCGTAGCAGTGCTTGAGTAAACTTATAGTAAAAGACTTCTACAGTGTTTGTTTTCATGTGTAACGCAGAGGAACAGCAGAGTGGATTTGAGTGGTTTTAAAACATGGCTGCAGAGGGAAAGAGGAAGCGTCTGACTCGACAACAGCAGTGAATTTCTGATGTGCAGCGGAGCAGGAGGAGCAGCCAGCCGGCTGACAGCGATGCTCCCCTCAAGACCTCCAGAGGAATGCAGGCCGAAAAGTTCAAAAGATGTCTGCTGGCCAAAGTGCAAGAGCACAGACGCGAAGACAAACAAGACCTCCCAGTACAACCTTTAAACCAGGAGCTGCCATGTTACAGTTCTGAATTATGTGCAGTGGTACTGCGTGCAGACCAGACACTCAACACACAAATCCAATTTCTGACTTCTTCTGAAAAATCAGGAGCAACATCAATTCCTTCATTCAGAGCACTCAAACAGATTTCATAAATGAGAATGAGGTGGGATGGTTACTCGTGCTCAAAAGCCTGTTTCTCCGCTCTTACAGAGGCTGATGCTATTTTCTGCTGGGAGATCAAAGAGGGGAGATGCAAATGGGTCAAAGAAGAGACAGAGCGCTGAGAGACCTCTTTTTTTCAAGGCATTTCCTCCCATTTCATCTTGCATCTACGCTCACGTGTGTGAGGGCAAGCCTTACAAAAAACAAAATATCGAGGACACAAAGTAAAAAATGTACAAATAAAAGAGCCCAAAAGGAACACGGTGATGCTAATGAGCACAGTGTCGTTCTACCAACCTGTCCGGAGGAGGCCAACAGGTTAATGGTGGTCAAAAGCATCCAGCCACGACTCGCCTCCTCACTCTGGTTCACCTCTAGGAACTGGACTATAGCTCGACTGGCTGCCTCTGGAAAAACAAACACACACACACACAGTTAGGTAGATGGAAAGTGACAGCTCATTGTGGCAGGCAGATGGGCTACTGGAACACTGATCAGTTATGCAACGAATAAATCATCGTGGTGGATGTGACATGAGTCTTGTCTACAGCCCACTTCTGCAGAGATGTTATTAGCATGTGTCGTAATGAGATGTGTGATTACCGTTAAATGGATATTGTGTATTACTGTATATCCTGTCTGCATATTCCACTCTTCAAAGAACATGTTTAAGATTATAGTATGGAAAAATGGTGGCGAGGTAGATGTCCAGCTCACAACTGGCTCCTGCAGCTGGAGGACACTGAAACCTTTACATAAACCAGCAATGTACTAGCTCCAAGACATGCATGCCCCACAGAGGACGTTTATCCAGCTGTCATCAGTGAATATTAGAAACGATCTCTCTGCTCCACCAAAACAAAGGACACTGCCTTAAAGCCTCACAGCTTGATGGTAAGACTGATTTGCCCTTTTGTTCCCACTCCATTCTTAAATCTGACATTGGCTTCATGGTGGAGGGGGAGTGTTTTGTCCTACTCCTGTCCAATTTATTACAAACAACTGCCAGATCAATCTAGCAAATATGTTATGATTCTCATCAGTCAGAGCGTGACAGACTGACAGGCTAACATTTCCATGCCTGATAGTTCTGCTCCTTAATGAAGTTGCCTTTTTTCTTATGTTTTCTATACTTTTTTTAGGAGGAACAGACATTCGGATAAATTCAGATTCAGAATTTCAATTTGGATTGCATTCAGAATGGCAATATTTAGAAGATTCACTAATTGTTGTGATAACATGAAGTTTATCAGTGGTTTGGGAGAGGAGGAGCAGAGACAGAACATGCCTAGCATGTTAGCTGAAACAGCTATCCAGCAAATGTTTTCGTCATCAATTTTTTAAACTGACTGCAACTGACACAAACACTGTAGATGTTCCAGTCTAGCTGGTTCACACCTTAACCGCCAGCCACAAAGGCTCTGATTGGCCTACACTGATCTCCAAACACGGAGCAGCACATTGAGATTTTGATCAATTATGGACCATCGTGATTTTATCACTGTCATCTGTCATCACTGACAGATGTAAGGTATTGTCATGCATATTGTGGGACTGTAAAGCATGAGGCACTAAAAGCCCCGTTAGTTCCTTGATCTGTGGAGGGGGCAGCAATGGAGGACTGACTGTACCACATTTTTATTATTAATTGATTTAGAGCAAATCAAAATCAGTTTTGATGATGACAGACTCAGTTCAGAGCCAACAATTGACTCAGTCTACAGAGGCCTGGTGACCAGCTGGAGGAGTGTGTGTATGTGTGAGTGTGAGTGTGAGTGTGAGTGTGAGTGTGTGTGTGTGTGTGTGTGTGTGTGTGTGTGTGTGTGTGTGTGTGTGTGTGTGTGTACGTGTGTGTGTTAAGACGGTGGTGTTGCGAAATCAGAGCTGTTCTCTGCTCCAAAACAACACATCACATGCGCAGACAGAGACAGAGAGACAATTGATAAAGAAGGAGAAATCAGAGACAGGAAGCTGGAGGCTTACAAACTGTGAGTGTGTGTGTGTGTGTGCGTGCATGCAAGTGTGTGTGCGTCTGTCAGTCTGTTTCACATCTTGCCTGTGGAAAAGCCACAGTAAAAGCTGCCTCTACTGTCAAAGCTTTGAGGAGATGCTGCTGGCTCACCTGCAGTGAAGACTAACCTCATGTCAGATTCAACACACACTGCATTGGGCCTTTGTACAAAAACATCCACTGAGTAACATTTTAGTCATTTGTGGGATAAGACAGACAGAAACCACACCTGCAGAGGGGGGAGGGAACGAGTAGATCATGTAGGTGACAAGAAGCAAAGTGGTTACGGGAAAGAAATGATAAATCAATGTTTACAAGTACTTCCTGTAACATCTTTACTGTGATAACTCAGAGTGTCAGAGGCCTCACCTGTGGATTTATTAGAGGCTCTTCGCCTGATCTCAGTCACCATGAGCCGTGAGACCTGTGTGGTGAACTGCAGCAGGTCGGAGAACTTCTCCGTCATGCTGCTGGGTGGAGCATTCCCAAACACCTAAAGCAGACAGATTAGCTTGTGTTAAATCAGAAAAACCTAAAAATACAGCAAGAATTTCAAGACGACTTAGGTAATAAAAATTACCCAAAGGCAAAGGCAAACTAATAATATATGTCACCATAAAATAAAATAAGAAATGTTCATCTCTAACATAACATTTATAAGGTTAACTGGAAAATTTTGCTGATGGAGGAAAAAGAGAGAATCAAATAAATTAGATTTTAATTGCTATCAAAGCCTGCAGTACCACACAATTACAGCAGTAATTGACACAGGAATCACCTGGGTGGAGGTACACTGGCCTACATCTCTCTGGGTTTTTTATGGTGTCTTAGTTTTACAACCACAGAGCACACCGCTCTGATCCTCTGGGGTAGCAGGGCAAAGATAAACTACTCTTAAGTCAACAACAGTTCATCATGTATTTATTTACCCAGCAAATCTGACACGAAAGTAGGCCTGGAGCCTGGCGTCCTGCTGCACCGCGAGAACTCTACTTTTCAGTTCTGACATGAATTATGCCACCAGTGAGTGAATCACAGCCAGCGCTGGATAATTAGCCGACAAGTCAAGAGACCCTTGTTAAGGCACTCCAGTCTGACAAGAACACTCAGCAGCTACAGAACAAAGAGGCACGCTATCAGTGTAATGTAAAGAACGACTATAAACAGAGACATCATTTCACCCAGTCCTGCATTCTGTTGTGTTGGATAAACACACACACAGACATTTTAATACATTAATCTGTGCCTGATTCTATTTAAAGCTTGATTGCATGATTTCCCATTCAGTCTCTCTGCATCAAAGAATTTCATATATATTTTTTAGTTATTTAGACATTTTATTTCTGATTCATAATTGCTTGACTCATTAGTGCAGAATCAATTAGTCAATCAACAGAAACTTAATTAGAAACCAATTAATTGAACAATTTATAAAACACAAATGAGAAACATTCACAAATTTGATTCTCAAAAGTCAGGATCTGCAGCTTTTCTGTGTTTTACATTATTACACAATTCACGACATTCTGAAAGCAAATCACTACTGGATTGCTTAACACCAATTTAACAAGTGTTTGTCGTGTTAGCCAATAGCCAATATTCCACCATTTCCACCATTATCAAACTCGGCTCCTGTAAACCACACACGGGTAACAAGACATTTTTTCAACACGACATTTCATATTTGGGTCAATTTCTTGCATTTGTCATCCTTAAGAACAACAACAAAAGAATGACGTGACGTCATCTGCAAACAACTTTAAACTTTAAACTCCTTAAACTCTGAGATCTGGATGGAAAATATTTGCTAAAACTGACTTCTTTTCTTTTGCTCATCCAGTACCTTCTATCTTTTTTGTATTATATAGTTTATGGATCTGGAAACTGCACAGACATTGACTGCTGTCTGAATGTATGTATATATTTTTTCATCAACTGACAATAAAGGTGCTTCATGTGTAATTTAAACCCCTTTTTGATGCAGCCTGTGGCTCAAGTGTTAAGATGTTATATATTGTGAGTTTAAAGCTAAAGGTCAAAGGCCTATGAAGAAAACACTTTCAATTAAACTTGTGTTGACAGTATGTGGGTGTTCACTACCTTTGCATGACCTCATTCTCCTATGCACCTGTGTACCAGGTGTGTATTTGACAATACTCACTTTGTCAAATATTTATGGGACATCAGGTTGATCCCAGTAGGCCTGTGTGTCATCAAGGAACTCATGATTTAATTCAGAGACCAAAGCTAAACTCAAAACATGTATCTCATCATGCTCTGTTGAGTTGAACTTCAGCCAAGCCAACATACCCGCAGAAGCAAACAGGCTCATTTCCATCAGACTTAACTGCAGGCTGTTGAAACAGAATCTGGGAGGTGACTAGTCAGGTGTGTACGGAAATTAGCTGTTTGCCACAGGATTTGAATTCCAAATGGTTCCCGGGTGACACCTTGTTTATTTAGTTCACATTAATCCATCCACAGTATCTATTAAGTCCATGATGTAAGAGGCACTGTGTGCGTTGATGGAGCACCAACCAGGTCTGAATGCCAGCTCTATGCACCACAGAACCCAACAGAGCTTTTATGAGCACTGATATCTGTTCTGTTCAGATTCGTAACAGAGATGGCGAACGTTAATCTGCCTGTTTGGAGCGCCTCCAGCCCTCCCTCCGCCCCTGGTGTAACTTACCCTGTTAAATACAGGAAGCATCATGTAGAGCTTCTCCTCCTGCTCCTTCTGGGTCATGTGGCGAGGAGGGTGGCACAGTTCGGAGAAGAGGCGTCGCAGGTGCATCAGGCCCAGTGCATTGTCCTGGGGGCTGCACTCCTCCTGCCTCGGCCGCCCCATGATCCTCTTCACCATGTTCATCTTTAGTGGCTTTGTCAGAGCAAAGGCAGCCCTGCAGACAGAAGAGAGGAGGTTTAAGACGCATCTTAAAGCAACTCAACACTTAAATGTCCTGTCGGGTAAGTATCGACCTTGACTGATCGCCTAATCATAACGCTTTGTCCTAGTTTACTTAGCTTTTGTTGTTGTTTGGTGATTAGCATTTTCAGCCATTAGCCTCTGCGCTATTGCGTAAAAAAGTGCTCAAAGATGATTGGGCATGAGAGAGAACAAAGCAATAAGCACCGCATTAAGAAAAGTGTCATTCACTGACTGGCCACAGGAAGTGAAACAATATTTTGGTTAGTCTGGACTTTACGCCAGAGTAGTTAAGATGGACTTTACATCTCTGTGGTGAAACCAAACATCGACACAGCTTTAGAATCTATCTATTTTCAATGCATCATTTAGTGTGGACTTTACAAGAAAACATATGTATATCCCTTCATGTAGTGTGGATTTGTGGCATACTATCTTAAGAGAGAAATTAGGTTCAGCTGATGCAACAGGCCACAGAGGTGTCGGACTGTGTGTGAGAGGAACAGGAACTGCAGGGAAAAGCAAGCTGAGCAGATTAAGCTCATTTGTGAGTAAAAACTAAAATAAGGTGGAGAATAAGAATTAAAATGGTGAAATAAGAAACAACCTACAAGAACAGCTGATTGCATTTCTAAATAGCATTTCTAAAATGGTCATGTTAATACATCTGATTGACATGTATGGTAACTTCAGTTACTTCTACCTACTTTTACTCCTTTGACATGCTAACTAACCACCTCTGTCTCACTGAGATCGCCTCCTTGTCAATAGCATGGTATATTACCAACCGACCAAAATGTGTCAATGGCAGTGTGGATCGAAAAGTATTGAAAAGTGGCATCACCTTTTCAGATTTGTGGTCTCCTTTCTTTGCTTTTTAAAGTGCTCATATGCCTGATGCATGAAGCACTGATGCACTGAGAAGCTTAGCATATTCTATTATATGAAAAAAGTTTATATTTCCCAATTTAAGAAATGGAAAAAAGCCTCGTGTTGGGATCAGAACTAGTGAAATGCAGCTATCAGGACTGGAATGACAATACACAATAAAGTGAGTCACAGTATTTAAAACAGAACTTGTGACCAAATAAAATTGACATTGGTTGTTTTTCCTAAATATTGCAGGTTGCTACCTCATTGGCCAGCTAATAAAGGTAAAGAACCCCTTCACACACCACAGTCTGCAGCTTGGCCTGCGTTGGAGTACAGACTGCGTCCCACGTTTAGGTTTCTGTGTTTCTTTAGGCAATTTGAATTGCATTAATGTCATGTCTCATTCCTTCGTAGCATAGTTGGTATATATTTAGCAATTACTTCCACGCATCCAATTCTCCTCAGACTATCTTTAAGATGGTTGCTAGGAGACTTTGCAGCTCTGCAAAGCCTCCATACACAGATAAACATCAGCTGATAAAAAACAGAATCAACCGGCTGGATCATTTGCAACAAAGATCGCCATCAATCTCAAATCCTTTTCGGCAGCCACACTGAGACAGTGTGCCTTGCTCAAGGGCACGTCACAGTGGTAGTTGCAGGAGGGAAACTCATTTCTCATTTTTTTCCCCTACATCACAGAGCATGAGCCTCTAGGGCCACATGACATTATAGAAAGGGAGGGGGAGGGAAATCACATTGTTTTGCTAAATGAGATACATAAAAACCTTTCAACCTCTTCCCTCAGCTCTTGTTTCCCGATCACTATCGAGTTACTAGTACACTCTGTTACTTCGTAATGACAGCTCATTGGCTCTGACCCTTGGACTCTGTCATACTGTAAAGGTGGAGATTTAGCAGCTGCAGCCTTGTCCTGCGTTTGAAATCATGTGCTGCTTGATTTATGTGTAAATTAGTGCACTGTACAAGACATCTCAAACAATGGGATTTCCTTTAGGTCTCAACATCAGTTATATAGAAACGTTCAGGCCAAGGTTATATCCCTGTGTTCATCAACTTGCAGTCCTATGTTAAGATGAAGGGCGGCTAAAAAGCACTGACAGCACACTTTCAGTTCTCTGAGAAAGTCAGCCAGCACCATGGACAGTTAAGGGATATGACAGTGTACCATGTAGCCCCTCCTTTCCCAGTGGGGGAAGCGCGCTCTTCAGGAGTACTCTCACTTTAGACTTTGACAAATCAGGCCCTGGCCTGTAGTCTCAAAAATAAATGCAGTGAAAGATTGAACATCACACATCAGGCTTCCTCGGGTCCAATTTTAATCACCAATTTTCTTTTTTTTAGTGACTGACCTAATATGATGTGATCACTTGCATGAACAAAATCCTCACTCCCTTGTGATAAAAGGTGAAAAACAAAAGCTCAAAAAAAGTCTCTATGTTGAACTAACTGTTTTTCTAGCAACAGGAAAACAGGTAAAGGAAAAGAAACATCCTTAGCTCAAAGCCAGCCAAGGGTCTCTTTCCTGACTATTTCAACTAAATAATAGTAGAGATTAGTAGTCAGAACCCTAAAATGAGTACTTAACGACTAAACCATGCAATAAACCAGACACGCCTTCAAAATGAACTACTAATTTCCAAAAGGCTAGTAAAATTAGTTTTTGGCCAGCAAACACTTACTTGTACTGTGCGGTACACTCTGCGAACCAGGCTTATATAAGAGTTCATTCATTTAATATTTAGGGGCCCTATGTACACCAGCTGGGTGCTACATTTTGCAAACTCATACAGTATTCAAACAGGAGGGAGGGTCAAGCTAAAAGGTAGAGCACGAACGTCCCATCAGCATCGCACTCGAACGTTCACATGATGCAGAAGGGACTGTCTGTACCGGCTCTGACTTGTCTGCAAATTTCAAAGCCTTGAGCAGGAAAGTGTGCAGTGTGCAGCTTTCCTTTCATATTTGTGAGTACTCCTGATTTATTTTTCCATCAACACTGATGCACATGATTGTGCGCGCAGCAAGTGTGTGGCTGAATGAGAGAGAGTGCCGGTGGCTACACTGTCCGCTTTGAGACAGGTGTTGGCCATCGGAGCAGAGGGAAAACAGCGAAGTTGTCTAGTGGCAGTAAATGGACATTATAGGTTACAGTTTGAATAAACACTGTACCCTCTCAATGCCCAAGAAGACTTTGCAACCTGCTCTGCCAGGTTGCAAAATGTAAACAAATATATTTACTCATTGCCGTTTCATTGATCATCAGCGTTGTGTCTACATGTATAGAGCCAAAAACACACATAAAGCGCGAATAAAGGGGACGCAGTTGAGATGCATGGAGCCGGCACAGACAGGCGCATGGATTACAATGAGCGCATCTCACATGCATGTGGCCTACAAAAGGGATCAGACAAACATCCCTGGTGAAAGTTTTCAACGAAAGAAAAAAAAAAAGGCACATCATTTTTCAGAAGACACACATGTAAACAGTGCCACACATTCCTGACACCTACCCGCCACCATGGGTCAGCATCACGCTCCTTGCTCAACAGCACCTCAGAAGCAGCTACTGAGAACTGGGAAAGCATTTTTCAGCCCCTCTCCTCAGCCTCCTTGTGTGAAGTCTAAACAAATCTGGAGTCAAACCAGCCACCAGCTAATTCACTCTTGGCAAGCGTCTGTTGGCTGTGTATGCTATATTTGATTCTATTGTTGTGACATCACAACTACTGGCACTACAAATATGTGAGGATATTTTTAAAACAGTTTGTAGACTTGACTTCATGCCAAAAACAGACAATATAATGTCAAATCTAAAATAATTATTTCTAATTTGCACCATATTCTCCAAATCATCGCCAATCAATCAATCAATCAATCAATCAATCAATCAATCAATCAATCAATCAATCAATCAATCAATCAATCAATCAATCAATATGCTGATTTATTTGAGACAAAGACAAACTGAGTGGCCAGATTGGAATGAAATTACTGAAACAGACTGGTCTCAGTGACCTCATGACCTTTTCTCTTGTCACACCGTCACAGCTTAAACAGACAATATTTACTATGAAAATGATCCTCCAAACCGGGGAAAACTCCCTAATTTGACGACCTTATGATCATTCCCCCAGCTCCGCCAACACACCACACTTTGCTACCATTTCCTGACTATTTTATCATACAGGATGTAACCATAATGACTAAGTGGGAGGATTATTAGGTGTTCCCACAGGTCTGCCCAGGATTCACTGCTTTCTTGTTCAAGGTCTGCTTTGCCATGACAGGCATCCAAACAACCCACATCTACTTTTGCCTCATCCCTCTCGTTCCTTTAAGAACTGTCATAAAAGACAGCAAGAGCGTGAAAAGAAACATAATGGCACAAGACAGACAGCTACAAAGCAGCTTCAAAGTCTTATTTTGGTTCACCGGAACATGGCTTCTGTGGAACTAACAAAATTACTGAGGACTGAAGGACTTAGTAACTCATTTTGCCCACACGGCAGGGCTGCCCTCTGCATGAACTCACACTCAAACGGCAATTCCATTTCACATCTGCCATTTGGTACCACCTTTCTTTAAAGTGTGCGACACTGTCCATGAGTGTGGCTATACGTTCTTAAAATGCATGATCTCAAGGGATTGAGCCCTTTCACCTGATTAGGGCTTTGCTTTCTGGCTGCCATATCATGCTGCCAGTTACATAACTAGTTCTGTCACATCAGTGGTGTGGGTTTCTTTCTTCTTTCAGAAGAAAATAACCACAGACAGGTATGATGGATTAATCTCAGGCCCATTTTAGACACATGATGGAGATCAAATGAGAGAAGGCAGGAAAGGCTTTGACGTTTATAACAGCATGTTTTGGAAGAGATACACTCCCCAATTCAGCTTTTACTAAACATAAGCACTGCATGTCTGAGATAAGACATTAGAGCAAGCCCTGCAGTATATGTCCATCCAAAACAACAAAATGATGCCACTGTCACTGTCACTGCCACTGCAGACACTGATAAAGCTTGGTGAACATGCGATTTTTTGTTTTCAACTGAATGGCCATTGTAAATTGAAGCAATCCCATTTTAGTGCCTGCTCTCTAAGCTGGAGGTGACAGTGATTTTGTTGATTTCTGAAAGGATAAATTCCACGTTGGCAGCAAAAACAATAAACAAAATACAACCATATATGTAAGAAGCTGACTATATTTTCATTATGCTAGAGGGTGCATTTAAGAATGATCAGGCTTAAGAAAACACCCACTTCTCTATATGTTGACTGATAACACACTACTCCTTTACTTTCGCTCCATTCAAAAGAGGAAGTGACTTGTCTTTTCAGCCCCAGAAAGTCCAAGGCAAGGACTAATTAACTAAGCTGTTGAGAGATGGCTTAAAACAAGTCAATAGTCAATATGTTCATAATCACAAACACCACCATAAAACTGTGAACACCACATACAATATATACTGACCTAGAGAGTTTTCCCCAGGCACAGTCCTCCACAGAACCACCGTCTTTTTCAGGAGAAAATGACCTCTGACTTTTGACTCCACATTAGAAACTGATACTCAGCTATTTCTCTGGTAAACGCCACTGTGGAACATACAATTGAATGTGAACGAAAGATTACCATTCAGAGACCTTACATTAAAAATTAAGAATAAAAAATGTTTGAAGCTAATCAGTGACAGACGAATAACTACTGCCCTATGAACTGCCTTATGAAGTTACTTGTCCTTATAAGTCTTACTAGGATGAAGTTTTAAGGAAGTACAGGTTCATCACTATTCTGACACTTTATATCACTGATGAGAGGAGCTATTCTCAGCACTGCTGCAGCCCAATCAGCGCTCTGCACTGCTAATATCCTTCCCATTTCTGTGTTGACACATATATCACATTTGTGCATTGCTTCTTGTTCATAACACTGTAATCCATGGCCAGTGACCAAAAGTCCTTCTCATAAATAAAACAAATCAGATCCTCCACTGGATGAATGGGCAAACCGTAGCAGTAGTAAAACAAAGCGACACATATAAACCTTTGAGAGAAAGCCACAAACCCAATGAACATTTGGCTGAGCCAACACGCCAGCAGTGGGGTTATTAAGTGATCAAGATGTACCACCCTCAGCAGCATCAGCAGAAAAGCCAGCCTTCAGCTGGTGGCTAAAATGGAAACTCAGACTGAGCCACAGACAAGCCTGTTGAAAAGCTGCCAGTCAAGGAGAAAATCTTGCCGGATGTCAGAAACTGAGAATCCAAAAGCAGAAGCACTTGGCTTGTGGCCGGCTTAAAAATATCCAGTCCAGTGGCCAGGTTCCTTAAAGTTCACAGTGTGAAGAAAAAAAAGTTATAGACGAGTTATACAGGAGAACTGACCAAATCTAATGTCTAATATACAAAATTAAGTGAATTGTTGTGTAAACCTCAGAATTTCCTGCAGTTCTTTATATAAAGTAACAAATTATAACATTTTTATGAAACCAAATATTGTGCTTATCAAGTTTCAAGGGAAAAAAGCAGCAGTGGGGTGACATCACAGAGCAAGGACAATGCAATGTTTGAACATTGATCACTTTGCAGGAAAAATGAAAACCTTTTCCAGGGAGGAAATCCCGGACCTCATTTTCATGGATTCTGACATCATTTCTATGGGTTATAATAACAGTGTAGGCACCAAATAGCTGAGATCTGGGAACACAGCTACAAAATTTAAACAAGGTCAGACAGAACAAGAGGTTTAAATATTTGGACATGTTGCAAAGAAGCCAACAGTTTAGCCAAATTAGCCACCACTTTATCTGAAGATTGAATCAAAAGCAAGCACTTATGAAAGGTACGTAATAAGCCCATTATTGCACAGAAAGACCGACATGCACAGCCCCAGTATGGTAGGTAGAAACATCCTTTAAACTGCATTCAAACTGAAACAGCCCACCCATCTTTGTGCCATAAAGTAACCTTACATCAAAGCCAGCATTTATCTCTGAACAATGCTGACTGCTAACACGGCTGTACTGGGCCCTATGTAACAGGGAGTCACTGAGGCGGACAAGAGCGCTGAGCAAATGGTAGAGTCGGAGCGCAGCAGGGCCGGGACCACAAACTGGGGCAAACACATGTCATGCGACTCAGCATAAGGCTGAGCTGGAAAATCAACAAGAGGAGAGGCAGCGATCCGCAGACAAATGCAGGATTACAACTCACTCCACCTATTTGGTAAGCAGTGAGCGTCACAAGACCACAGAGTCTACACCTCGGACACATCCTTTAGAGCTCTGTTTGTACCTCATTATCAGCAGTCGGCTCCGAGGTGTACTTGATTAATATCACAGGGAGCTTCACCTGAAAGCCACAGCTCGAAGTGTAGTATCAGAAGAGATGGTGACTCTAACTGATCCAGTCCAGTATGAAAACACAGGTTCCTATACTCAAAATGGCATATACAGTACGCCAAACAGTAGCTGGACACTCCAGTGGTTTGAGGTGGGTTTGATTGTAAATTCAGGTATGAATAAACAAGCATGAGCACACTGCACCTGAAAAACAGTATCAAATCACAGTGTGTTCTTCTTTGACTCCAGTGTTTGGATGATGGCCGAGTTGCTAAGGTTTACTTGTCCCCTTCTTGGCGCCTTTGAGACACTGTATGTAACACAGAGTTATATCTTAAGTGACCGTCACTAAATTAACACAATCTGTTTTTCAGAGTTCTGATCTGGAAACAGAGCCAGATGAAACAAGATGCCCGCACCTTTGGCAACTGAGCACTCCTGTTTCCTCCAGAGACACGAGGCGACCAAATCTGTCGATCCAAAATGTGTTGTAAGAGAATATATGTACCTAAAGAAGCTGGAAGCAGCTCAAAAGGACAACTTAGATTCTTTGCACAACTCCCACATGACGCCGTCATTACCTCCGAGACTGCCATTGAGCAGCCGCAGATATTTTAATAACTAAACAAGTTTAGACTTTGTTGGCATCTTCTTCATCTCTCTCGCCCAGATGTAAATTTGTCCAGGCGCTGACATATGCAGGCAGACAGCTCACTACATTCTCGATCAACCAGTGACATAACAGGAAGGATTAAGACAGCAGCCTTGATGAGGATTAGAAACAGCAGTAGCATGATCATACAGAGTGATGACCAACTTGCAGCTAATGATACTTCTTAGAGCACTAGACAGAAAGAAAACATCCGATCATGCTGTGCTACAGCCAAAAGACATTCCATTTGAAGCAGAAACAGCATCACACCATGTCTTGGCCGTACCAAAAAAATACAAAAAAACAGTCAATGGCATCAATGGAATGTCGGCTCCTATGCAGTGGGGAACTGAGCTGGCTTTCTTGGCCCCCCAGTCTTTTTCAAAGCATTCTCTTTAAGCGGACGCCAGCTTCAATGAACATCTCACAGAGTTAGCGCTAACTCCTGGGAGATGAAGGCAGCCAGTGCCCTGGAAAGGCCCAACTCTTCAAAGACTTGTGTGGTTGTTCCTCTGGAGGAAGTGATGTAATCACAGAGATGTCTCCTGTCTGACAGTTTACGGGGGTGGAAGCTGGGGAGCTCCACAGAGAAGAAAAAACAGGGGTGACAGGAGTTGGATAAAACCAAACTTGTGAAACAAAATGCAAATTTGAAGAAAGTAAAAGGCTACGTAGGCAGGGATGGTGACTTCACACCAATCCAAAGCCAAATGCTGATACGGGTGATTAACTGTCTCCTCTGCGAGCCACTGTGACACACAATCCACCATTAGATACTTCTTTGTTCGCTGCCAAGCCACGAGCAGAAACAGAAAATATCATCTGACACCCTGAGCAATCTCAAAATCATCACAATAAAAAAAGGAAAATGAAGCATCCTGGATTTAGAGCGACAGAGCTGCAAAGGAGCAGCTTCAACGGACCAGCAGCTGATACATGACCTGTATGAGAGGAACGGGAGCCAGAAGGGCAGGAAGTGAGCTCATGCCAAACAAGTCCGGACAGGATCAGCCTCCTCACTAGATATCTATTTAGGCCGTCAGTAAACAATGCCTGCGGTGTCATCATCAGAGGATACCACCAGCCAAATGCTGGAAAATTCTACCTTTTTCGCTCCTCTTAGCTGTTTTGACATTTATCACTGTAAATGTTGAGCGGACAAAGCTACTGTGAATGCAAGACAAACTCCTCAAAGATCAGCAATACAAGGCTAATCCCTCCATTTTCTACCAACTTGAAAGAGTGGTTTGCCTTGCAATATTTTTTCAGTAATGTGTTGCTCACATCACTGAATGGCATCCATGGCAACAAGTCGGTCTCATACAAAATTGCTGGCTGTCAGTAACTGTAATTACGAAACAAAATTCTGTAATTAAAAAATATTAGCTCTGGTCTGTGTCCCACAACTATAATCTTCATATTGATATTACACAGTTGGACTTAAACATAAGTGACCTATTTCTATATATTTGTCCTTTTTCATGGAACAGCGATCAGCAAATGTGTTGCGGTCCAGCTACAACTCCATGGAAAACTTTTCACACAATTTGAACTTCAAGAACACAAGAAAAGGTGTCAAAATGTGGATTTTTGTAGGCCAGGCTGTTCTTTGTTATTTCTGAAGATGGTCTCAGTAATGCTCGTGCTCCGTCAGAGCGCCTACCTCTCCACCAGGCTTTGCTTTGGGTCACGAGTCGACTGAGTTGTTGTTTTGTAGTGGAGACAGTTAATAATGTAAAATGTGAGCTTTCAGACGCTCAAAAGAAGCCCTAATCTCTGCTCGTTCAAGCAGGACTTGGACGCTTGATTCGGTTTAAAGAACACTGTGAGTTAATTATAAATGGGGCTCCTAAATTTTAACATTTGCTACTGGATGAGTCAACATAAAAATCAGTGACACTCATGAAGAAAATACATCAGGAACAAGCCTGTTTCACTACAAAATGAGGCAAAGATATATACATATATATATATATGATGAAAGACTTTGCTTCTCTTTTATCCAGCACACAGCGTCTCTGGAGACATGAGGGTGTTTTGTTACATACAGTATACAGTAGGTCCGACTGTTGCATCCCTCTCTGCTTGATGGTGGAAATCGAAGCTTATCACACGACTGCACTCTCACTCTGCATGTAAACATCCACCAAACTGCTTCAACGTTAAGTATACATATGAATGAGTCTGGCGCGACACTGAGAAGCTTTACATTAACAGTAACAATAAACAGGCTGTACTGTATCCACCAAGGTCAGGCTCACCAGTAACAGTAAACAAACCCCCGGTCACGGCGGAGACAAGCTCAGCACCCAGCTCTTGATTTTCCCTACCTGCTGTTCTCTCTACGCTCCGCCAGCATCTCAACTCAGCAGCAGCAGAAAAGACAAAAATATTCCACTGTATACCAAGACCGACTCCTCTTCCCCCACAAAACTGTCGTCTTTCTGATAAGGGAAGGCGGCGACAATGGTGTCCCCTCACGGCGGAGTGAAAGGAGGAGAGGCTAAGAGCGGAGGCATGGCTTGTCTTCACTGGCAGTGCCAGGGGCTTTGTTCGCCAGCCAGCGCGCTGTGTGTGTGTGGCCTGCCGGGACTGGCACAGCTGATCCCCCCTGACACCGGGTGGGGTGTACAAGGCTTTGGAGAAAGGGGGGAGGGGGGGTGCAGGGGTGGATGGGCAATGGCCGTCATGGTGAGAGGAGCATACCATTTAGACCAGAAAGGGCGGGGGGGAGGACGAACCTGCACAAGCCACAGTCGTGAGCAACATTAAAAATTCATCTTATGGGAATTCAGCTATCATTATGTACACGCAGGCTCAGTGAGCTCACATTAACTTTGCATTATTATGACTTGAGACTCATACAGAGAAAGTCTTAACCTTGATATCTGATGCGTTTTCTGTAAACAACAAATATCTGATAATTGTCATTTCTGTCATCTATTTTGAGCTTAAAAACAGAATACTACAGCTGAAACAATTCATTGTTTAATTGATTTCATTACTATTTTGACTCATCATTTCCATTAATCGCTAAGAAATGCCAAAAATTCGCTGGTCCCACATTCTCAAATGTGAGGATTTCCTGCTTTTATCTGACTTATAGCATAGCAAACTGAACATCTCTTGGTTGGTTGGACAAAACAAGCCATTCACATTACAGCTATTCAATTTCTGTGATTAGGAGAATTTCTCAACGTAAAATTAGTCATGGCCCTACAAAAGTTCAGAAACCATCCCTGGAGAGTACAGTGGAACTTCCTGAGAACTCTGGTTCACTAAGAAGACACTGAAGTGTGGTTTCCAGCAGAGCACACGGGGCCATATGGAAATGAGACCAGCAGGGGATGCAGGACATCCACCATCCACCTCAATGAAGCCTGCTATACAATCTCCTACGCAGCATACCACCAGTGGCAAAGCTGAACACACACTGGAAAGTGGAGAAATCTGCGGCTAGAGAGACACATTGTGATCTGAGAGCCTGAGCAGTTCTCAGTAACTTGTATCACGCTGCAGTTACTGTACAGAAGTGACTTCAGCTCTGCTTAAAACTGCATTTGTTGTGCAAACTCGACAGCTGCTAATCATATATCAAATTGGACTTTCCATTGGATATGAGGGAAACTGACAACAGAATCCCATATGTTCATAAATAATGCAGTAAAATAGTTGTTGATCGACACTAATAACCATAAACCACACATGTGATCATAAACATTGAAGACTGTCGAGAGTCCCAACAGTTATTACCACCCTGTGCCAGGTGGAGCGCCGCCTGTGAAAATCACAGCCCATCACACTGAGAAAACATCTCTCCTTCAATCTGTCCAGTAAACCAGCACCATTACAGCATACAGTAAATAACCTCCTCCTCCAATCTCATACATGATCTGACCTCTGACCCCAAGGCTGACATAACCAACCACAAACAATACTTCCTTTAATTTGGCCAATGTTTGAGGAAAAGTAGGAAATGCTACAATATGCTCCAAAGGCTGAGGCTTTTGGCTGAACTGCTGTATAAGTAATTCATGAACTACTGTAGATGTTGTGCTGTGTAATAAATAAAACAAATTAAAAGGATAACGCTGGCATCATTCTTTATTTTTCTTAGTGTCGACAAATCTCAGGAAGAGACCAAATCCAACAAAACATCTGTCAATATCTTTCCATCTTCCATACCTTGTGTGTGACTCTCAGCTGTAAGCCCACTGGTATTTAAGATGTAGGTCTACAAAAACGGCTCACAAATGTATAGTTTCATTTTCAAGAGAGGCTCACTATTTTCCTATATAAAATCTAAAATTATCCTCGTACCAGAATAAATAAATGGATTCACTCTTACTCAATAAGCAAGCAAACAAAAATACTGTTTGTGTGTGGATGTTTGGTTGCAAGTATATTACAAACACTCCCAAAGCATATGTGCATACTTAAGTGTGTGTGAGTGTTGACACTGATTTCAGTGCTCCGCTGGCTTTCATGACGCGCAGGCCGTTTCCCTGGGGGCTCATTAAGAATCATCCTCCTGCTTCTTGACTGCACGCTCCTTCTCAAGAAAGACGACAACTGGTAAACTGCAGCTGAAGTCTGGTGTCTGACATAGCTTCTTTACTTAAGAAACACCACACACAGGCACACGCGCACGCGCGCACGCACACACGCACACACGCACACACACACACACACACGCACACACACACACACAGAGGCTGCCTCTTCCTTTGTGGTGCATTTTACATGGCCTGAGAAAGCTCGTTTGGTGCATTCAGAGGGAAATGAGCATTGGCCTTGCATTGCATTATCTGCAAGATTTTAATGTAGATATTTAGCCACACTTAATCAATGCCGTGCCTCACAAAGCACAGACTACACAATGCTGCTCCCACCCCACCACAGAGAGGAAAATGCATAGATAAAAAAAGGAATCTCAGCCAATAATCTTTGGTTTGTCCATAAGTCTTTCTCTGCTCATTAAAGCTTTGGTTCAACCCTAAACTAAAACCTCTGTATTTATTTGTACTCTACAAGTCATTTTTTTTCTAAGCAGGCCTCAGGTGTATCACTCAAAATGTTGTCATGGTGCCTACAACAAACAGTTATTTACTTTTTGTTCCCAATCGTCCACAGCAATTACTGTGTCATCTACATGACCCAAAAATTAGGGACCATCATTTTAAACATGTTGTAACCTGAGGCTATGAAAAGGTTGTTATCTGCGTTGCAAAATTTGTTTTTGTTTACCAGGTTCTATGGCTTTCCCAATATATCTTTTACATATACCCAAGTAGCTTTCAAGAAAAAACTGTGCTGGATCTCCAAACTACACTTAGGAAAAGCAAAAGCTGGTATAAAAACAGAGCCAAAACCTCAGCCATGTGCTGAATCTATCAGCTTTTGAATGGTGGCACAAAGTGTCAATGAGTGCATATTCTATTGCTTTACTACTGTTAATCTATCACTGAACCTAGGTAATGTTTAATCACAGATGTCACAAGAAGCAGCTGATAAATCTGGTGAATGAATTTCATGTAAGCCAGCAGACATTTCTGACATTCGTCACGACACATGCAGATTAGAATAATGTGCATTTATCTCAAGTCACATCTGCTGGACCAACTACTGTATGTGCCCTTAAACTGTAAATATACAGGAGAAGAATACTGTACATGCAAATAACAAAGAAAACCACAGCTGGAGATGGAGCGACACTGAATGTTACATGTGTTTAGTAAGTCACAGCAAACCTTGTTGTAACCCTGGAGGCTAAAGCCAGACGAATGACTGATTGCCAAACAACTAATTGCTGCACAGTTTGGATGCCTGTCCGAGATTTATGACTTTACTTCATCATACCAACTACCCACACCTCTTAAGTAATCTCAGTGAATCACAGCAAAATGAGAACTCAGCAGCTGATTTCTGTAGAGGGAAAAATGCGTCAATTTGAAAGATAATATTGCAGTAATAACTTGGATGTTTGAGGCTTTTGGTTTGATTAATAGGTTTAAAAAAAAAACACTGGGTTGTAATTTGATGAGTTCAACATAAGTAAAATGTGTTTGAACATGTGTGAACAACATTTGTCAAGAAATGTACTTTATTCTAGAACTAAGGGCTGTAACTCCCTGATTGGACAAGCTTGTAAACAGAACAAAGTCGGCTGATGTGACACCTTTCTCAGTTCCTGCAGATTAACAAAACTCCCATTTTAATGCTTTTGTGTTTGTGCATAAATGTGATTTAGCTTCATGCTTCCTCAGTGATTATTTAAGTTTGGTTTTGTCTTTTATTTGAAATCATGAAGAGTGTGCATTGTATCAGTCAATGGAGTAATTTGCCTTTTTCTTTCTTTCACTCTTTCTTTTTCTTTTATTGATTTTGGGTTAGGACTGCAACAAACAGCTATTTGAACATTTAATTACAGCATTTAATTTCCTCAAACAAAGGACCAAGATTATGTCTTCAAATTGCATATTTAGTCCCACACGCAGTTCAAAACCAAAAGATATTCCATCTAGTCAATCAACTCATTGTCTGAGAGGTATTTCTACTGCCGCCTAATTAGATTACATGCTCTACTTTACTTTTTCTGAGAGAAAATACAACCTCAAACACATGAAAGTACAAAAAAATCAGAGCTCACAGCACAAACTCACAGGGCCCTGCATGCAGACGTAGAGGCAGCCCACACGACAGCTGCCACTTTCATTAACCATATTATTATTTTACTAACTATATTAGATTGGGACATTCAAATGATGATCAGCTATCTTCAAAGCGGCTGACAGTGTAAACATGCTTTGTGCTTAGATCCTGCTTTGCACTGAAGTGATGGTGTTGGCATGCTTACTTAGTTAATAAGGCCAAAAGCACTGAAATGGAGTGGCATCAATAACTTTCCCTAATAATTCAAACTTCAAAGTGGCTTCGGTTTTTTCACCAATCCAGTGCAATACCTTAACGGCCAATACTTAAATGGCCAAAATCATCTATCACATGATGTGTAATTCTGTATCACAATAATGGTATATATCACAGTATACTAAATGTGCTGTAAATTATACTAGATGTCTTTGGATGTATCCGCAATTTCAAGAAAAGAGTGGAAAGCTCTACAAAGGAAAGCGGAAAAGAGTACACAGCAGCTACACTTCGTGTCATGCTTAGCAGGGCAGACACTGTGAATCACAGTGTGTAAGTACAGCTTAAGGGACAGCTCACGCGGTGGAAAGGTTTTTGCCAAATCTGTAGCGGTGGACACATTTCCACTGTTGCACGGTTTATACCATCATATCACCCAACCCTAGTCAGGAGTGAGGATACCAAGATGGGTAGCCACCAATATCTATGATGCATCTATTAATTACAGAAAATATGTTTCTTATTTACATGTGTAACTTTGAATTGTTGAGTCAAAGGTGTCGTTGATCATGTGAAATAGTCTTTTTTGTTAAAGGTCCAGCGTGTAGGATTTTTTAGTGGTGAGGTTCCACACTGCAACCATCTAGATACCCCTCGCCTCACCGCATCCTAAAAACGTGAAAGGTGCTCACTAGAGCCTGTGTTTGGTTTGTTCATTCTGGGCTACTGTAGAAACATGACGTGCAACAGAATGAACTCCGTGGAAGACCCCCTCCCTCCGTAGATATAAAGAGCTCATTCTAAGGTAACAAACCCAAAACTATTCTTATTTTAAGGGGATTATACACTGATGAAAACACAAGGATGAATACTATCTTACATTACTGCCAGTAAATGCCCCTAAATCCTATACACTGAACCTTTAAATAACTACTTTCAGACTTTGTCTTTCTCTAATCATTGACGTTCTTCATTATCCTGTTTTAATTACATGCATTTGTTGAGTGAAATCCTTTAACTTTCATTCTTTGGGACAGACAGAACAGCATTAAATTCTTACAGTGCAGTAGCCCTGCAGTAAATACCAACATGCCCAAGCTCAGTTTGTGCTTTAAAAGGTGTTTTTAAGGCCTTAATGGAAAGAAATTACCAAACAAATTATTAATATTGTGTTGGTGTTGGTCAAAGCTTCACCATTGCAGGTACACCTGAAACAAGGAGTTACGAGTCGGCGTGATGATGTTTTTGGCAGGTGAAGCCATAAAAAGGATGAGGCAATCAGAGTAAACAATTGAGCCGCGTGTAACATCTATTACAATGCGATCAAGTGTGACTGAATAGGATGTAAATTAACGTTGCCAGTGTGAATTATTAAGGGAAACGGGGATGTAATTGGAAAAGATTAAGATGTTACCCACGGCCATCGTAGCAGTAGAGCATCTCAGACCCAATTAAACAACGTGATACTGAATATCAAAAAAAGCAAAAACAGTGGGGAAAGCAGGTAAATGTTGGCTCCGACTAAGTTTGTCTACAGTCCCCTGAGCGAATGATCAATTTTACTTTGCAAAGCTGGAAAAAATCTAAACTGTTTGATGGACTGTGTTAGCACTGGGTGTGATTGCTGTTTCTCTGCCTGCAAACATTGACAGCTGCAGCCTTCAGGCACTGAGTTCAGAGCAGTTATTACACAGGTGGAGAAAACCAGCAGCCATGCCTGAAATGCACAAACGACTGAAGCATGAAGACGTGTTTTACAGTATTTCATCAAGTTATTTTGTCCTCATGTAAGGAAGTTCTTATTTCACAAACTTTTTTACCTATGTACTTTACAGTCATTTCAGTAGGCTTAAAACAGATTTGCATGGAAACACACTACATGTTAGTTAACCGTAGCATGTTTTTGGATCACATACAGCACCTTTCTTTCTCTAGGTCTATCATCACCATTACACCCGCAGAAGTGAAACCATTTCTATCATGTGACATGCGTCTATCTTGTTGTTCACCACTCACACCCCTAAGGACACAGTAAACACTGCAGGAGCGTGACAGAAGTTAGCAATAACATGAGTTGCACCATAGTGCACATTTAGCCCCAGCGTGCAAACAGGACTGAGCTGCTGTTAGGTGGTTAGGTGACTATCGAGGCAGCCATGTAATCAGGAACAATGCGCTGGCCACACACAAATGACATTAAGTTTCACATCAGGATGAGGCCGGTGGAATCTCTCTAAATATGCCAGTCATTGTGACTTCAGTATCAGCAGACCTTGGCTATTACTGGACAGTTGTAAAAACACAGCAAACCTGCTAAAGCACCCATAATAATTACACTGAGTAAGACATCCAGCCAACGCCACAAACTGTAGCTGTGCCCCGAACGGGTAACTTCCACCGGTCTGCGTCCCCCTGTGTTTTCCAGTCACTGCAATAAGTCTGATTCCTTCAAGCAGCACAGTGTAAGGACACTGACTGAAAACACAACACAGCAGCAAACCTGCGATGTGTGACCAAAATGCTGCAAGCAATGTTAGCTTACATCAGCACCGTCAGTTAGCTTAAGACCAGCTGATCACAACTGTCAGGCTAAAGGGTGACGTTGGCCTTCAATAAATACACTGTAAATAAAGAGGCTGGTTTGTGTGTCAGTATTGAGACTGGATATGTCACTAATGTCTCTCTGGACGTTACTGGTGACATGCTAACGTCAGCTTTAGCGTTGCGGTAGGTTAAAACTACCGTTAACGCGAGCCGAGATGCACATTCCTGTCTTTGCTAGCTAACTCGCATGCTAGGCAGCTAGCGGCGCAGTGCTAGCTAGCCAGTCGGACCGCTGTGTCTGTCGTGGATCCGCCATTCCCTTACCAGTAAGTGGTAAAATCCTTCGTCTCCAACGTCGATGATCACCCCCAATGTGTCAGTTACGTGGGGCACTCCGAGTGTATCCATATGGCACAAACCATGCTTTACTTTGCTGCTAGGTGGTCACTGCTTCCTCCCCTTCCTTCTGGTAGCAATTTTTCCTCAACATCCAGCTAAACCCAGTTCTGATTTTCCTCCAAACAGCATCCAGCACTGAACGCCGACGAAGGATCACATCTGAAGGACAAAGCTGACATCTGTTGGATAGATGGAGGAAGACACTTCATGAAACGGATTTAAGGGATTTAATTGAATTAAGCTTCCCTCTTATATCAGAGCTAACAGGAAAAAACATAAATGTTGGATTAAGACATCACCTTTGTCTTTTATTTTGTTTTTTTAGTCCATAAATTCACCAAACTAGAATTTCTGCCATACTTTAAACTTATATTTAATATGCTACAATAACATTTCGTTTAAAATTCGTTTACTGTACTGTTGCCATCACCAGTACAGACATGTGTTTTCTTGTTGCTGGCTCCCCTTTTTTATGAATTTTCATTTCACTGTCATCTTTCTTTTTCATTATAATTGTGTTTTTTGGAGAAAAGAAGACAAACGGGAATCTTGTGGGAATCTTAGATCTGAGTCTATTATAAAACCAAGACTCGTAACCTCAGATTTAATCCAGGGAATTCATTTCCGCAGATTATTAAACACCATTTCTCTCTTTGTTTTAGAGCCGATCAGTGCTGTCAAACACTTGCTTTAAAAATGCTGTAAGGTTAAGATGGAGGAGATGGAGGAGTTGGACTAATAATGTAATACAGGTGAATTTTCCAAAGGTTACATCTTCTTTACAGGGTTTGTTGTGCTCATCTGTGTTCACATCAGCAGCAATGCTGCCTCTGGTTGAGATTATTTTCTCTGTGAAGAAGAATTAAAGTTCTTCACAGTTTGATGGAGAGAACTGAGGACGGGTGGGGGCGGTGCTGAGCAGCTGGTCAATAGTGGAGAATAATATGCTGGAGTTCCCAGCATTCTCTGTAGTAATCCTGGAAAAGCAGTCCTTCTTTGTCAGACACACTGCTTTGTTATAGACAGTCATGGCTTCTTTGAATAAAATACAGTGAATCATGAACCCAGTTTTCCTTCATTGTCTTTCAGCTGCTCGACAAATTCTCTTCCTCTCATTAACACTGCTGCTGTTTAACCACGGGGAGATTCTGCCAGTCGACCTCTTTTTAACATCTAGTGGAACAACAGTACTTAAAATATATAAGACAAGTTTAATGGAAAACTTTCCTTGGCAGAAGAAAAAAGGTTTGGTTCTTGCTTGAGGAGTAAGTTCATCCATTCTTTTAGAGAAATATGATTTTGTATAGACTGTGCATGTAATATATATTATAAATACCCAAAATGGTGCCAAAGAAATATTGCTGTTTGGCTTTTTTTGTCTCTAAATGAAGATAGGACCAAATAGTGTGAAAAACGTTCATGACATATTGATTTAACCACCTGACAGTATAACAAACTATTGTTATAGAGCAGCTTTAAGGAATTAATATGAGGGAGGTCAACTCACTGACGATGTGTGTTTATTTTGTTAGGTTGATTTTCAATAAATTGGATGGTCCAGATTATACTTATTCTAGCGATTGAGGTACCTATAACATAATGCACAATGTCATTACAACCTGTACCTTAATGCTTTTTTTTTTTTTTTTTTTTTTTGACAAAAGTAAGTGTGATGTTCTCATTTCAGACCCACTGCCTCTGCGCCGGCTCCACAATCTCAAGCAAGGGGCCGCTGGGGTTCTCGTCCCAACCTCACCTTCAGCAGAGAGCTCAATAACTTCACTTGATAACATTGTAATGTCAAGTATGAGGCACTAGGTGACAGCAGTTCTTGTCTGAGCATGAAAACATACAGTCAACCACAGTCGCTGTGTGGGTGCTTTGGTTTGCTGTGAGCAACATAAAAGACAAACTACAAATAGTTTCTCGGTAATTTAAAACCGTTTAATGAAGCAACACATCCTGGTTCAATTTCCACCCATCCCAGAAGAAATAGTGACTCTTGTCGGTTGGACAGCTTGTCATCGTTTGTGCACTGAGGGCTATAATCAAAAGCTGAATCTTTTGTGTTGCTTTTCAGGTTTGGGCCTGGAAATTTTCCTATGTGGGAGATTCAATTATTACTCAAGTGTCAAAGATGTCAGACCTGAAAGTCTACCTTTCATTGACGGTTGAAGATGGAGCTCATCCCCTGTTGCTCAGTCCTGGATCAAAAGCTCACTGCTGTTGTAAATATTGCCTGCCTTAATCTGCAATTGACCCATTCACACCATGACTCATGTGACACTAACGACTCACGTGATAGGTGGGTCAGTGATCCTGCCGGAGGATAAATGCCCTGGACTCCTTACCAGTTACAACTGAAGCTACAGCTCTTGGATGAGAGGCGAAATGTCTTGTAGAACCACAATGTAGTCCAGTTGGCTTTGGAGAACACTTAGAGAAACTGTGACATGGATGAATGAGATTCATCACAGACATCTGCCTTAGGGTGACTCAGGCGAGTTAGGGTGTGGCATATTTATAACTATAAATATGCACAGATGTGCCCATATAATGTGCAACAAAACCAAGAAATCATATGTTCTATTTTTACTCCGAGGTGACTTAAACCTTTGTTTTGGCAGAAGTGCCTATATTCCAGTGTGTACTTATGGCCAGCATTACACTGAAATATCATAATTCAAAACCCTCAGTAGTGTTTAAAAATTCCTCACTTTGGCCCCATCAGGTGTTTCTATCGAAAAGGACCGCAGCAGACAAGTGCACAACTCTACAACAAGGACGTAGAATGCACCAACTTCCACCATGTCTGCACACTAATTACCAAATCAATACTTACTGGCATTGTTAAACTAGAACAGGGCCTTTTAAAGCTGCTGATAGTAGTAAGAGTGGTCTCATGATCTATAAGTGATGTATCCATGCCAACCCACTTTGTCTTTGTTCAAGTCCAAGAACAGGTTAAGGCCTGGTCCAAAGTGTCTGAGACTGAGGTAAGCCAACAACCAAAATGGGCTACAAACAGTGTCTGGCCAAGGCCAAGAAAGATCTACTGTGTGCTGATCCCTTCAAACCTCCAACCAAACAATGTGCAGACATTTGAGATAAAAATGCATGCTACACAGTTTTAATCTTCACATTATTTGAGTGCTGAGGAGGAAAATGCCAAAGGTGCACCAGTTAGATAAAAACATGCAGGTGCTTTGAAAATTTTGTCGTGACCAAGACCAAGACAAGTTCATATGACAAGTCCAAGACTCCCAGCAGAAACATATTCTCAAGAGCCAGGACTAAATGCACTGCAGCACCACCAGCTACAGCTGCAACTGACCCAGATTTGGCTGGTGGATGATGGAAATTTCCCACCCTTGAGATAATTGAGTAAATACAAAAAGAACAACATGCTGCAGTAAACTAAACCAGACACCACTGGCCACACTTCAAACCTCAAAAACAAGCCCAAACATGAAGCTTACTGTAAATGTGCAGCACTGATAAACAATGACAGAAAACGAAACTTAAGACTTTTGAATGGCACTCAAAGGAGACGTTGCTACTGTCTGTCAATCACGTGCCACTTCTAAAAATTGTGCATGTGTTTAATTGTAGAGTACCTGTGATCAGTGGATTTTCTCATCAGCAAACAACAATGGTGTGGATTAGCTGCTGGGAGGAGCTTAGTTCCTCTACAGCAGTGACTCACTGAGAGTGAAGACATTTCAAAACACATCAGTGAAAGTCGATCTCCTTTCCAACGAAAAAGCAAGTGGGAAATGAAGAGTTTCATTTCAATGTACAACATTTAGCAGAAGACAAAGAGAACTACTATGACAAATGTAATCATCATGTGAAGACCTCCATATGGTAAAAAAATAAATGAAGAAAAATATAACGTTTAAGTAAAAAATAAAAATGAAATATTGCATTTCAGAATTAAACATTTGTTTTCAAAGGGAGCTTTGTATTGTTGGGCTGCACGGTGGTGCAGCAGGTAGTGCGCGTGCCTCACAGCAAGAAGGTCACAGGTTCGATTCCCTGGTCAGGCCTTTCTGTGTGAAGTTTGCATGTTCTTCCCATGCATGCGTGGGTTCTCTCTGGGCACTCTGGCTTCCTCTGCTCATTAGGTTGATTGGTGACTCTAAATTGCCCCTAGGTGTGAGTGTGAATGGTTGTGTGTATGTGCCCTGCAATCGGCTGGCAACCGGTCCAGGGTGTACCCAGCCTCCATTTCTATACCACCTATCCCTTTTCGGGGTTGTGGCGGGGCTGGAGCCCATCCCAGCTGTCAACGGGCGAGAGGCGGGGTACACCCTGGACCAGTCGCCAGCCGATCGCAGGGCAACATTATACAGACACAACCATTCACACTCACACTCACACCTAGGGGCAATTTAGAGTCAGGCATGTTTTTGGTCTGCGGGAGGAAGCCGGAGTACCCGGAGAGAACCCACGCATGCACGGGAAGAACATGCAAACTTCGCACAGAAAGGCCCCACCCGGGGATCGAACCAGCAACCTTCTTGCTGTGAGGCACGCGCCACCGTGCTGCCCGTGTCTTCAGCATTTAAGGAAATATGTTTGCTTTCATGCCAAGAGTTACTGTAGATGTATCTTTGTGTCAATCTCTAAGCAAGAAAGAAATGAAGCATATTTACCAAAATATCAAAAACTTGTCATTCAATGCTACTTGTTTCAGACACAAGTCCAAAATGTTAAGAACTGTCTGAAAGCATTAGTATAGGTCACAGTGACTGCATTAATTAAGACTGATAAGTTATTCTAGTAGTAGTAGTATAAGTAATAAGACTGCAGTTATTCTGCATATAGTGGATTGTTCCAGATTCTGTCTCTTTTGCACTGAGCTCTGCAGGGATGTCAGACTACCAACGGTGCAGCTGTTAGACATCACTAAAATACATCAGTCAACTGTCTGTACATACAAACATAAGCATGGCTGTGGTCACACTTCCACTTTACCATTTCCTCAGCCCTGAAACAGAGCTGTTTGAAATCCTCCCAGCTGAGTTTTGATTTCTTGCAAACGGTTGGCCTGGTAGTATCATAACCTCAGGCCTTTGTTCCCTCACCAACACTGCATGAATTCATTCTCTCCTGCTTCCCTTTTTTTCAGACTTTTATTTTATAGGCACTTAAAAATGACTAAATGCTAACTTTGATGAGTCTGTTCCTGTTTTCCAGAAAATCACGTGGTCCCCCAGACTTGATTACACTCCCTGCCTCTTCCCATGTGAGAAAAATGTATTCGTGGAGGGTTGACTGTGCCAGCAGAGGATGTGGTTGTCCTCAGGGTGAGAGCGGTAAATGCATCCATGGATCAAGCATCATCATGGACCTAACCCAACAAAGAATATTGTAAATGCATTTTATATTTAGACATGGAGGTGCACTTTTTTGTTGAACACATTAAAGATCAACTTCTTTTTAACGTCAACAGCTAATCAAATTACTTAATCTTCAAGGGGTGAATTTGCACAGAATTATCACCCAGCACTGGTCTATGCAGCTTTTCATCCTCTTTTTCGTTTAGTGTGTTAGCATATTAACATTTGTTACTTGCACTAAACAAGTGTCTTTCTGTCCTCATTGAGGCGTATGTCTTTTTCTCCTATGCAAGTACAGTGAGTGCATTGTTTAAACTGGAGTCAAATTGTGCACACATACTCGGCAAATAAAGCTGCTTCTGATAATCCATGGAATAGTTGTTAAGGTAAACAGCGGTGGACTGATATATATACTTACTATTCCAAGAGCTCAGCTGCTAGTATGGCTAAAAGGCTCAGTAAGAGTTCTTTGATTTGATATCCAGTGTGTGGTCTTTATTGGGAGAAATGCTTTGTTGCTCAGAAAGTGATGCATTTGACATATTTGATAGCAGCAACAACAATGGATGAAAATGATGAGAAAGAGAAACTAGCAGTTACCATGGAAAGTATTTCACCACTGTGGCTGGACAGACAAACAGCACCACCTCCAAGACGTGAAACTTGAATCCAAGATGTGATGCTGGTAACAGTTTGATTGAATGGTGATCTTTGAAGCACAGCATAGAAATACACTGGACCCCTAAAGGCTTTTTTTAGGTGATTTATGTGGATATTTGCAAATCTTTCAAGTTTCACTTTCATTCCCTCCACAGATTTGATGTCTGATTCGATATGTCAGTTTACAGTGATCAGTGATTCACTCATTTCTCCACAGAAGAGCTACATGAGTCACGTTTAGTGTCACAAGGAAAAGGAAGATTGTAGCAAGATTTGGATATACAAAAAGAGATGTGTGGGAATAAAAACAAGGCAAATCTTGTCCTGAATTCATTTGTGATTGGGGTAGTGTGGATGTCTAGCCATGCATATGCGGTGGAAACACAACGGTGGGTGAGTATAACTTTAGTGTTTCCTTAATCCGTTATCCTGCAATGATAATCAAAAATTGGCTCTCAGCCATTTATCTACCAGAGTCATCTCTGAAATGCACTTTCACTGAAACAGAAGCACAACTTCATTTAACCAAACTGTTTTTTTAGGAACAGAGCCAAAGACCAAAACAGTAGATGAGTAAAAAGAGAAAGCTTTTCAATTTGAAGTTAGCGAACCTGCTTCAGTCCAAACCTTCACTTAGTTTTGCTCTGAGACATCCAATTTCAGATCGTTACCCTCGATCTACAATAAATCCACAATCACACCGCATGCAGTATGTTGACATAACTGCCTGTTCAGGTATCATCTGATTGCTGGATGCATTAAAGGCCTCAAGCCCTGCGGCTGTGTCTGGACTAAATTTGTCTGATGACAGTTTAGGGTGAAGGATGTTTTAATATGCATTTAATTCTGGCGTGCAATCCAGATTTCGAAGTAATGTTTTAAAGATCTTTATATCCAGCAACAATTCAGTTATGTTTGAACTTTTTTTTCATTAAACATTTAGGTCCTGATTTTGCTACGTGAATGGTGGTGGTCTTGACAGTCAAAGCATTGTTGTAATTTTTGCTTCATTGTCATTTTTCCTCATGTGCTAGTTAATCTCTCAGCAGTATTTACAGTAGAAATCTTCAGTGGTCAGTGGTGTGGGGGATTTTCTGTTGTTCACTTCCTCACTGGTCAGATGCTCAACTATGAAAGGAACTATTGTCCTATGAATCAAGAGTAAAAGACGCCATAAAAATGACTTTTTCATGAGTCATTTCGATGTGAACACATCTCCCGCCTGAGCAGATTGAATCCAATGATCATTAGTCAAACATGGATGACAACTTGTTCCACACTGCATGTGTAGAAGTCCACTGTAGGTCAGTATTATGAAAGTCACAATCATTTCAGGAAGTAAAGTTACAGATTGAAAAAAAAACAAATTGTTTGTGTTAAAAAGGATCATTGCTCTCATGTCTGTGTGCTAAAGGAATAGTTTGACATGTTGCGCAAACTTACTCACTTTCCTGCTGATGGTTGCCGGGAAGTTATTGCGTCTGTTCAAGAAATAGTCTTGCACAGAACCCTCTGTAAAATCATGTTTATTTGTGAGCTCCAGAGGTGCTTATAGAAGGATTTGTTTCTGTTGGACAGAACCGAGCTCGCTGTTTCCCCAGTTTCCAGCTTCTCATCCAGCTCCCAGCAAGGGAGAGAATAAGTTAAAGTGTGGACTATTTCCCAAAATATGGAAGTTTTTCCTTTACGTACTGAGTCGGGATGTGTTTATCTTATGTTAGCCTTGCTCTTCTTTAAAGCTCTTATCATTAAATAACTTATTGCATCTTGGTTGTTTAATCTATACATTAAGAGAAGTGTAAAAATGGCATTTTGACTATGGACAGAACCAGGCTAGCTGTCTCCATTCGCTTCATTTAAACACTAAGTGAGGCTAACACCTCACTCCAGTGCTGCACTTAAAATAATGGAAAAAAGCCGTGAATGCAATGCTAACATACCACCATTAAAGTTGATATGGCAAACTTGTTACTGTACAGTTTTACACAGCCAACAGATATGTAGCAACATTAGCATTCATCTGGACAAGCCATGTTTCTGGCTATGTGACGGATGGAAGTCCATCTCTCCATTTACTCTGTTTTTGGTCTTGACCAACTCCTGAGAACAATGTCTAACTCTTCACTGCTAAATGCTCCACTGAAGTGAACGTAGTACTGGCCAGAGTGAAACACAGTGCTAATTTTACCTAATAATCTCTGATGATCCGATCATATTATACAGTTATTTGATGATAGGCCTATTGTTAAAATAATTATTAGAGCTGCCATAAAGCAAAGACACGAGACTGATATCAATCTTCTCTCACTCTCTGGAAAATAAAAAAATAAATACATTCCCAAAAAAATTCCCAAAATGTTCAACCATTCCTTGAAGATAAAGATGTAAACTCATCTTGGACCACTGCACATTGTCTATGGAGAGAGAGGAAACAGACGTAACCGTCTGATAGTAAATCAACCCAAATAAAAAGATGGAACTTCCTGTGAAATGAGTTTACTCTCACTGTCCCTCACAGCTTTACCGGTTGCACCATTCTTGGCAAAACCTGTGCTTCTTTCGGGAAAAGTTTGTCTCCTGTTGCTCAACACCCACACACAGATTGTAATCTTGTACTTGGATGCATGCACACACAAGCATGAACACAGACACAAACTCTGCTGTCTGCATGCATTCCAGAAAAAATCCCCAAACTAACTGCCAGTCCATAGATATCACATCAGGAAATAAGGGAGTGCAACTGACAGTAATTTCATATTTACACCTCTCTCTCAATGTTCTCATGGGACAGTCACATAGGTCATAAAACCTCTTTTTATAGCCACAGATGCACCTTTCAAACAAACAGTTCAACTGCTTTCAGCTCTTACACTGCTCTCACTCTCTCTCATAAAAGTTGACACTTGACTCTTTAAAGCGCACATGCTTTGGCGTTCAGCGTTTACATTTGCACTGATTGTGCAATTACTTTTGTCTCTAACTGTCCAGCTGAGACTTCATTTCCTGTCAGTGATTTCAGCTCAAGTGACACTTCAACTCCTTTCAGTGCTGACACTTAAATGAACACTTCAGCTCGTTGAGTGATTAAACTTCAAATGTAACTCTCATGTAGCGGTTCACAAGAAAAGTTTTAAGATTTGAGACAGTATATGTTTAGATGTATTTAGACTTTTGTATTTCTCCCATCAAGTCCTTGTCCCAAACATTGCAAAGTAATGGTCATTGGTGATTGCAAAATAGTCAAATGTAAAGATTTTGAATGTTGGCACAAAATATCGGTAGCTAATGTACAATAGAAAATAAAAAAGAACATGCCTTGGACAATCTCAATCTATAATGCACGGAAGGTATTTGTCAGGAAAGATGAATGCCTGGATAAAGAGCTGCCTCAGGGAAGCATCTGAAGGAGGATTTTGGCAAGACGCCAAAGGGAGAGGAGGACTGACAGGATAATTGACCGGGCACGTGTGAGTCCGGTGCCAACTTTCCATGATTTCCAGTCAATCAGTAAAGCTGACACTTTCACTTTCTCTTGCACAGGTATAAATACACCTGCAGCTCTCCTCCTCACAGCAGCACCTTCACACTCCTGAAGAGACTCATTGAAGCAGCAAACCTGAGCTCACACCTTCGAGGAAACGCAGACATGGCCTCTCGAGTTACAGCTCTGCTCCTGCTTGGTGTCGTCTGTTTTGGGTTTGCAGCAGGTAAGGCGCATACTTTGCATTACATTAGCAGTACAACAGATTATTTTTTTCAGAATGCTCAGGTGTGTCATGCATTTCACCTGTCATGCACATCAGCCTTTGAGGTTTCATAGATAGACGAGTAGAAATCCACCTGTCTATTGATTTTATCTTAAACACATTTGTGGACTCTCCCTGATGAATTTGTTGCTTTATCTTCCTGCAGCTGAGATTGTGGTGGACTGCTGTCTGAAGACTACTGATAAGCGCTTGCCACTTCAAATCCTTGACAGTTACATCATTCAGGATGCTGGGAAGGGCTGCGATATCAGCGCTACTGCGTGAGTGGCAACCAATGTGCACAAATGTGCAAAAGTAGAAAGATTAACAGAAGTGGGCACATGTGTATTTTCATCTCTGTAGTCTGCAGCCTAATCTCACTTCTCTGTCTCTCATCTGCTGTTTCAGGTTCATTACAAAGGTTGGAAAGAAACTGTGCATTTCCCATCACAGCGAGCTTGTATGGGTGAAGAATTATATTGATTTTCTGGACAAGAAAACACGGGGACATCAATAAATCAGGTAAATTATATTTAAAAAAAGAGCTTTAAAGCCAGCGAGAGGTTTCTTGAACCTTTTTTTTTATTTTTTCAACAGTACTGTGGAAATCACTCCCAAAATGTTTCACTGCCAAAGCTTCAAGTTTGCACTGACTCATCGCTGCACTTCTTTTGGCAGGTGTGAAGTGAACTCTAGGAAAAGATGGCTGAAGCTGATAAAGAATGGCCGACTGAACTGAGAGCTGAAGACAGAAGCCAGACTCACTTCCATTTCTGTTCGGTCTCACAATGGCCATGCTGTACTGTGGGAGATCAAGACACTTTGCAAAGATCATCTTATTTATGGTGATATGTTATATGAGCGTTCATGCCAGTGAACCAGAAAGTGGCTAAATGTACAGTTCTGTATGTGTTTCTTCTCATTTGTGGTGACTGTGGTATGAAACTTTCTTTTTTATTATCCTGGTGAGTGAAATGTACAAAGACATGAGAAACAGATTTGCCTTGACTTGCCAAAAAGACTCTAAGGTGTGCATGGAACATTGCATGAATGATTGTCGACTTTATTATGTCTTTTTTTATGTTATCATGTTCTAAAATTTCAGTCTTGCTTTTGTCAAAACTTGTACAAAACGTTGAAATCATTTGTGTTAGTCAAAACTATTGCTGAGATGTAGCCTGAAATAAAGCTCAATATTGTTTTTAAACTTTCAGTTGCTGCCTTTCATTACTTTCAGCATCACATGACTGCATTCTCTGCACAGGTTTTCACTGGACCTTCTCTAACATGTATGAAAACACACATGAATCTCGCTCTTCCGATTTTCATTTCATCAATGGAAATATGTTTCTGAATTAATGACATTTTAAATAGATGCATGCACTTTTATCGCCAGCGCTGTGCTCATAAGTTAGCATAATTTACACACTGTCAGTCAGAGGCACTTGAAATAACTACTACTACTTCTACTAATGATAATAATAATGAAGTTTACATATATATGGCACCTTTAAAAACCATGTAACAAAGTTCTTTACAAAGGAAGAACAGAATTAAAACAAATCCACACCAGAATTAAAATGAGATCCAGCAAATAAAAGTAGAGTGAATGAATAAAATAAATAAATAAATGAATAAATTACCCAAAGTACATTAAGATAAGAGCGGCACGGTGGGTAGTGCGCGTGCCTCACAGCAAGAAGGTCGCCGGATTGATCCTTGGGTCAGGCCTTTCTGTGTGAAGTTTGCATGCTCTTCACGTGAATGCGTGGGTTCTCTCCGGGTACTCCGGCTTCCTCCCACAGACCAAAAATATGCTCATTAGGTTAATTGGTGACTTAAATTGTCCCTAGGTGTGAGTGTGAGCGTGAATGGTTGTTTGTGTATATATGTTGCCCTGCGATCAACCGGCGACCGGTTCAGGGTGTACCCCGCCTCTCACCCGCCGACTGCTGGCATAGGCTCCAGCCCCCCCCCACAACCCCCGAAAGGGATAGGTGGTATAGAAAATGGATGGATGGATGGATGGATGGATGGATGGATGGATGGATGGATGGATGGATGGATGGATGGATGGCATTAAGATAAGACAAAAATAGTAATTAACAAATAAACACATCAGTACATGAGGACAAGATTGAGTTGGTGCAGGCGTAGTGAAAAGTGTCATAATGCAATAATGGTTGTGCTCTTCACCCATATGAACATGACTGGATGTCAGCAACGAAGCAGCTGATGCCGATCGGCTGTTGCAAGTGTGAACTAACGCTAAGCTCAATATCCTACAATTACCAGGAGAGTTCAGTGCACAGCAACTTAAAAAAACAAATATTCTCAAATCACATTTAGAGATAAAAAGAATGAAGATGAACAAAGTACAAATTAATAACACAGTATGACAACACATGGAGCTTTCATCCATCTCACATGGTCTTCATCACTTTTGCTCACTGATTTCAGAAATATAGATGTTCAAGCTTTGCATCATTCTGAGCTTTACAGTGGCTGATGAAGACTGTGTGATACGCTCGAAAGCCCTGAAACAGGTGAGTAAGGGGTAATCTTGAGTCGTGAGTTAAACTGAACTGAATGTTTTTCAGCACCACTAATAAACGTGATTCTCATCAAATTGCTGGATTTCACTGTCTCTTGGAAATGACAGCGTTTCTGTATTTGAATCCTTTATTCTGATTTTTCAAACGGCTGAATGTGTTTGTGAGCTTGCTTGTGTTTTATTCTAAATGTGACGTAAGTGATGTCAGAGTGGTTAGAGATGTTGCTTCACTTGTTTTCTTAGCTTTGTGAGCACTCAGCTTTTCTAAGCTAAGAGTGCTCAGCTCTCTCTTCTCTTGGGATACTCTTCCACTTGGGAATTGGCCAGCACAGCAACAGTTGTCTGCTGTGTGTCACACACTCTGTCCCTTGTTTCTGTTTTTGTCCAGGAAAACAGAGGCCATAGAGAGGAAATAACCACAAGATGAACAGGTTCAAGAGACAGTGAGTTTACAAGAGATTTAGCAAATGACTGAGACACTTTTTAAGAAACTGTTCTCCGATGCTTTATTCTCACAGGAAGAAGTGAACTCTGATTCTGATATTGTGAGTAAGCATTGATCTCAATTCTGAACATTTGTGAGAAGAAGCCGTTATTGAAAGCTGCGGGGACTTCAGAGCATTTGAGAGCAGGAAGTGCCTCCAAATTCTTTTGGCCATTTGACCTTCATGACAGGACAACGAGTCTGTGCTCACAGCCAAAAACTGTCCTCAAGGACAAAGAACAAGGCTCCTAAAAACTCTACAAGCATCCTGTGGAGTTTCCCACAGTGCACATGGGGCCACAGACCACCCAAACATACTCACTGCAGATGTCCTGTATAAGCTAAACACAGCAAAGCGCCATGACTGATTGTCATTATGCAACATTTGAGTGCAGCTGGATAAGGTAGATGTTAATTACTTCTATGCAATCAATCAATTATATTAATTGTTGATTTAATCTGTAAAGATGTTTCACATATTAAAAGTTAATAGTACAATACAAACGCACGCACGCACATATGTATATACAGTATACACATACCTTTTCATGAGAAGATATAGTACCTGTTACTCTACACATTTACAGTACATTTATTTGACAGGTTTTACATGGTGTTACAAACAAAATACCCAGTGAACTTTTATAGGTGTGTGCTTAGTTGTAATACATTTTCATCATTCAAACTTTAGTACAACTGGTCAAATAGCCTGGCCGTTCGTGAGAGTCGACTTAAATAGAGATTTGAATATTAAAACTGCTCCAATCGATATGTTTTTACTGCTGTTGTAACAATGGGTCAAATGACTCCATATAATGTAAAAGGGGTCTCTTGTAGAATCGTCACCTGGCTCACCCGCAGTTCTTGTGAGCTCTACAGAGCGCTTTATCTTTTATCTTTCAGCACTGTTTTCCTTTTGCGGTCTGCAGCTTTGCTGTTTGCCTCACTGCCATCGTTCACATCTGTGTCATTTACAGCTGCTTTTGTGCTGCAGCAATGAACCATTTAGCAATTGAAGAGTTGGTGGAGATAAAAAAAAAAAACGGAATGAATGAATGCTAATGTTGTCTGAAGTCTGCTGGATGTGCAAAGGAGCAATTGAAATAAGCGGCTGTCTAACTTGCTCTTAAGGTGATGTGTCAGTGTTGTGTAATTGTTCACTTCCCCAATGGCCAAAATATCTTTAGTACCTTTAAATTAATTTCAATTAACTTCATTTCAAATTAAGTGTTATTTTAACAAGAAAACATGTTGATTAAATAAGTAAAGAATTACTTGAATTTATGTTCACACAGCAATTATTGTAAAATATTCTAATAAACACAGTCTTCAAAGGCACCTGAGGGAAGACAAAACATGTCCTCTCTTGCCAGTTCAGGATGCAGGTATGCAATAACATGCTCCCTGCTACAACACTTGGACAAAGACTGCTGTCTGGATTTCTGCCAGATTTTCCTCCTGCAGGGGATAATTCAGGTCCATCAACTTCTTTACTTTTCCTGAAACTGCCTCATGCAGGGAAAGTCCAAGACAGTAAATATTTCAGGCAGACAAGGAAAGCGTCCAACAAACGATTTACAAGAAAATGAAACTTTCTCTGATAATGTTCCACTGCCACTTCCGGCTTGTGACAGCTGAACAGCTAAACAATTGTGCCTGATGATGTAATCAGGCTGTAACAGAAGCTAATCTGATTTCAAACAAATTAAATATTGGTTCATTTCATGTCATCATAAAGAGACCACAGCTCAGCCCGATTGTTGTCAACTTCCTCAATACAGTAAGTGAGGAAGAGAAAGTGCTTCTTTACACTCAATGCAAATGAGTTCGTATGTGTTTCACTGGAAACAATGTTTTTCCAGAGAGGTGTCACTCATCTTCCACATAAGAATAAACAAACAAAGGAAGTACAGTAAAATTGTGCAATAATGCAAGTGTTTGTTCTCACTTCGGGTTTTGATTTGATGTATTTGTGGTCAAACAACTGCTGTACAAATAAAAAGTACAACAGACCCAGAGGGTATAGATTTACAGTCATAACATCTAATGTCATCATGTGTCAACCTTCTCTCCTAAGTCACTGTCAAGATCTCTGCTTAAGGTGCAGTGTCTCCTCTTTTTCTTTAATCTGTGTTTATTTGGGGCGGCTGAAACTCAGGAGGCAGAGCGGTCGTCCACCGATCAGGAGGTCTCTGGTTCGATCCCTGGCCTCAGCAGTCCACATGCTGAAGTATCCTTGGGCAACATACTGAACCCCAAAAACTGTCCCCCATGCTGTGCCATCATTGTGTCTGTTCTTACATACATCGCTTTGGATAAAAGCGTCTACCAAAATGACTAATTGTAGTTGTAATGACAGCATGAAAGAGACAAACCAACTTAACTTGCTATGGTGAGAAATGTTTTTTATGATTTTACAATGGGAAATTACAGAAAACAAACAATTTTAGCATGAAAATAAAATATATATTTTTTTTACAAGAAACCACACACAAAAACAGATGGGCAGGCCAGAGTGAGCAGATCCGAGAGGGAATCCACATTGAAAAACTCATGAGGCAGGTAGACAGCGCATAGGTTGAAGCATGAGGCAGGCACCTGAGCGTAGGGAATAAAGTCAGGGAGGCAGACAGACAGGATAAAATAACACAAAGACTCCTGGAGGACTTCTACTACTTAGGTGAGCAGAGGATATACAAAGACTGGTTTGAATGCAGGTGCTTATACACTGCGGCAGCAGGTGGGTCTTGATTTAATAATTGATGTCAGGTGTACTCAGGAGAGGAGGCCGTACCAGACATGCCAGCCACGCCCTGTTGTAAACACATACACACAAGACAGACAGGGGAGAGACAGACAAGAGACAGAGGGGACAGGAAACACAAGAGCACACTAGACAGTAGAAAGGGCAAAACTGCGGATCTCAACAACTTGGAAAATATTGCCCAGTTTTACGATGGCCAGCAGCAAAACAAAATCAGCTTCATAACTGTAGAAACTCAAATAAAGGTTGTCATGATTTTGCTTTCTTTTTGGTCATGTGGATCCCACTGCTTTAATCTGCTGCTGCAGCCCATATCCCAAATACTAGAACTACACACCTCACCCTACTATTAATATTGCACATCCACTGTATAGTACTGCATATTGAAATGCCCTGTATAATTCATATTTCTGTTGCACACCCGACTCACTTAAATTTTTGCTTATTGTACAGTTTTGTAAATTGAATATATTCTTTTTAACATTTAGTAGGTGTCTTTCTTTAGGCAGCTCTCTTCGTGTTCTAAGCCTTTTTTTAACATTATGGTATTTATTTTTTACAGATGGCAATCAGAGAGAACAGCAAGAATCTTAATTATACGGTGCAACTTGTTCTCTATGCATATTGCAATTAAATTTAAGATTTTAAATCTGCTTTTGTCGCAATGATCACATTTTGCTTTGCCAGACTGGAGATTGTAGGAAGACTCATTCTGTGACTTGGATGATGATGAAGCTATTTGCTGTTGCAGATTAGTAGTATACAAATGAAATTCCTACAATATTTAACAGCACAGCAGCCTTGTTAAGGGCTAAGGAAATGGCTGAACTCCACCTGCACTAAACAGACAATAGAGGTTTGAATTATAAAATGTCAAACATAAAATGTGACATTGGCACAAGAATAGATAATGATCACAGGGAGATCCTTGTAGATCCAGACAAAGAACAGGCAGGTAGATGGAATGAATCAGCAGGCTCTTGTGGTGGACTGGAGCTGGACAGATGTAGCAGCTTTGAGACACAAGGAGATGATCCTGAGACACAAGGAAAACACTCAAAAAACCTCAAAAAGCCCAGTCCAGACACACATGCACAAGGGGAGACGAACATGACCCAGGGGGAAACACACAGAAAGGGAGGCGGAAGAAGGAGATTTCCTAACAAGCCTAGGTAAGAATTTTAGTTTAAAAAATCAAAAAGTAACTAAATTTACCAACAGAAAGTGAAGAAACAGTTTTGACGTCTTTCTGTTGTGTTACAGAAACTTTTGCTGAAGTTAGCATGCTAACCTGCTAGTCCGTCTGTCTCATAATACCACTTTGTGCTTACAGATGCCACAGTGAGTCACTGTAGCATCCAGTCTGCCTTGGTCTGACCTGGTTTTCTTGCCAGGTTTGGCTCCTAGCACTCCGGGACTGACCCTGCTGTAAGCCCCTCAAAGGCTTCTTCAGGGGGTTACAGACCTCCCTCTCGCTCCTTTCCCGCTTCAGACCTCTCTGCAGTCCATGAACCCATGGATGCTTTAAATCACCTCAGTACTAGCCTCCATCTTTCTCAGCTGCTTTGTTCAGTCCTGGTTTGGCCATGTTCATTAGGGGGCCGCTGAGTCTGGTTCCAATGCCACTCGCCCCCCAGCACCGCTCCCCTCCTGCATTCCCTGTTGGGTCCAACTCTCCCCAGATGTGAAAACCTCCTCCTCCTGATGGCCCAAAGTTCCTGTGCTAGTGTTGTAAACGCCAACACTACCGCAGTGCTGTGAGCTCCCAGTCCAGGCACGGTCAGCTAATAGGATCACTAGCTGCACAGCTAAATGAGCTAATTAGCTAATGATAGCTATAATCAGCGGCAGTTAGCAGTTACTCTGGTGATATGCTGCAACCTATTTGTTTGGAGTGTGAATTCAACAGGTGGCCAACTCCTACTTCCTTTAACAAGTTTTCCTACGTAAATTGCAGTTCTTGATAGGTCTGACATTCCCAAAATAGGTCCTCGATGTCATTAGGAAACTTAAGCCATTTCCTCAAAAAGTTCACTTTTTGGAGACAGGAGGGGAAAGTTTTGTGCAAGGCTCACCTTGATGGGAGCCACCTTCTGAACTCTTGAGATTCAGCATTGCCACATTCAATTTTGTCTTACCATTTTGCTCACGTAATACCTAACAACATCAACACTGCGGTGAGGTCGAGTGCATTTGTGGCTGACGTGTAAAAAGAGAACCAGATTTTCCTGAGAACTGAGTCAAAAGTTCAATATTGATTTAGTTCCTTTTACGCTAGAATATATTAAATACTTCATCAATAAAAAACTATGAGTCATTTTTAAACTCCATAACAACAGTTCATTTGTAGTTAATGCTTTAACAGCTCTGCTAGAAGACTGACCATGGACTGTTACAGCTTTACCATCTGACTTCCATGGGAACATGAGGAATGCAGCACTGAACACTAGTTTATCATAAAAGGAAACATTTGAATGCTGTACCTCCTACAGCGAAAGGAGTGCACAGTGTTTTCTGAAGAGATACTTACAGTAGAAGCCGAAAATGCTCCAGTGGGACACTAAAAAAGATCTTAGCAATATTAAGTTTGTTTTGCTAAAATACAAACTAGCTGACTTACATTGAGCAAGAGTCAGAGCCTAATGCCCTAATAAAGATTCGATTTCAGTTTACCTGTTTTTATTGAAGTGTAAATGTTGGTCAGTAGTTGTTTGAGGGTTAGATCACTAAGTGCTGGTGTACTTTGTATTTGTTGAGATTAGAGAAGTGCTCCTGTGACTGTGAGTTGGCCTCACCCAAAGTGTGACAAAATGTTCCTGTTACCTTTCAGCTGTGCATGTCTGACAAGTGCTGGGAACTGAAATTAAAGTAAATACTCACAAAAAGGGTTTTTTTTCTGATGGGGGGGGGATTGAGAGAGTTGTTTTGGCTTGTTTGCGCTTTACAGTTTGTGATGGACATCATAGAGTGACTTCTGAGCAGAGTGATGGGGAGGAGGAGGGAGAGGAGGTGGAAAGAAAGATGAAAAGTGAAAGTAAATGGACACTGCATATAAAGGCTGCCAGACCAAACAGAGGCAGTCACATCACTTCCTTTGCCACTGTAGGTGCTGAGAGGAAGGACAGGCTCTTCACCAGCCAATCAGCTTCCAGAGAGAGAGACAAAGAGACGACCTTGCCAGCTCAGCGACCAGACATGGCTCCGTGGGGTGATGCCAAGCTCTTTTTCTGCATCCTCTTTATCACCTGCTGCTGCACAGGTGAGATTTTGTTTTTCAGGTATCCTCCTTGGCTCATTGTTGGACTCATGTCTAATAGTGATGCTTTGTGAAATGAGATATAGCCGAATCAATCTTTTTGAGCTGATAACGATGGCAGGATGTAATTTATCTGAACAGATCCACTTGGAAAGGCTCCAAAAGGAAGCAGTGGTTGACAAAGTGAGCAGAGAAAAGAGGAAATTCTTCAAAGGGCTGCATTTGAGGTTTAAATACACGTGTGGTCCTTCACTTGATGTGAAAATTCAGTTTTCTGAGTTTGCATTTAGTGTCTTCAAGTTATTTGTCTTACTTCTGCAGTCCAAAATCACAATTGTGTCCGAGAGAGCTTTACAATCTGTAGTCTGTACCGCATATGACACCGTCTGTCATCAGACTCTTTATCCAGATAAGGAAATACTCCACAAAGAACCATTTAGGAGAATAAAACCCCACAAACTTTCAATTGGTACCTGGGAGAAAGAAGTAGCCATTTCAATATTAGAATTACGATATGATGAAACATAATGACTACAGTCTAATCTATAAAATCAAGTCAAATAACTTGAATAGTTTCAAGTAAAGTAAATTAAGTTTTTTAATGCTGAAATCTACACAGCACTTCACAACAGGAAAATTAAATAATACCTTTTTTCTGTCTGAATGTTAAGTATCAGTGCAAAGGAGCAACATAAACACAGTGAGGCTGTGATTAATGACAGTTTTCTTCATGCAGGTTGTGCTGCTGGTATTCCCCCTTAGAAGCAGGTGAAAGTTTAGGGTTAATAGCTGGAAATCCCAGTCAAGTAACAAAAGTTAATGATGAAACTTTTGTTTGGTTAATGATGACTCAAAGGTGTGTGGGAGCGAGTATGTGGGAGTGTTCAGTAATGTGTGTTGTACACTTGTCACTCCATCCTGAGTAAGATGCCCTTGAGCAAGGCTCTAAACCACTGATTTCCTGCATGAATGTCCTCCTGGAGATCAAATCCAGTTGCAGGAGTGCAATGCATGAAAAATCTTGACAGTATCCTTATTGTACTAGCTCTTTGTGACTTTATGGTTTAACACCACTAAAGCTGGAGAGCTCCCTTTTTATAAAGTACTTTATTGCAAGAGTGCACAGGCACTTTCAAAAGGAGAACAGTAACAATACCTTATTGTACACTTCATTTAGCTTTTGCTGTATTTAATTCATTTAGTTGTTTTGTTTTTTTTTCCTAAAATCCCATGAGTGAATCAAGTCATGATTTGAACTGAACTGTGCAGTGATCAAACCATTTGAGTGTGAAACTCTCTGTAGCCATAAAAAATGGTTATAAAACCCTTTCTCTTTATGAAGAACAGCTGTAGTCAGTGTTCTGTAATCCCAACACTCACATGGTCTCAAAACATCTGAAACCACCACCACACTGTCTTGCTCTATACTGCCCATCGATATGCTCAGTATGTTCCAGTTAGTCATCATTTAGCAGAAGCATGGCTCATCTTCCACTGTTGGAGCTTCCTGATCATATAGCATATTGTTGTGGAATGTGAAGGCCGAATGCACAAACCACAGAAGGTCATACACAGTCAAATTCAGCTGTCCAATTGTTTCAAAAAATCTTCTTAAAAATGTTCAATAAAGATCTGCAGGAGTCACAAGTCCGAGGAGCAAAGTACTTTATTGCCGGCAACAAAGGGGAATGCTTTCATACTGTTTACCAAACAAAGAAGTAGCTGCCAAGACATCTGCAAGGTCGTGAAAAGTCCCAGAAAGCCCTGATATGGTGTTATGCTCAGCGCATCAGCTGTTACTACAATATCACTCTCAGCAAGTCAGCTGCTATCACGAGATCACATCCTAATGGATCATTTCTACAGCAATATCATGCTCAACAAATCAACTACTTCCAGCTACCATTAATCATGATATTTTCTCAAGTTATCACATATCATCACGTATTTGTTAGAGAAAATTACACTACAGTATCTCTGTGAAGAAATAAATCTTCATAGTTTGGATTTTGGGAGGAGTGTAATTCGTTGCTGATCTGATCTTGTCTCTCTTACAGTGACACTGGGACAGATGACCATGGACTGCTGCTTGACAGTCAAAAACAAGACAGTTGAGAAAGCTGCTATTGCAGACCACCGTCGACAGATCAGCGGGCAGGGCTGCTCTCTTGATGCCATGATGTAAGTTTAGGTGGTGTGAAGTGGATGATGTAGCCCATCAGTAGATGGGATGTAGAAACACCACCTCTTTGCAAGTTATCCCATTCTCAGCCTGACCTGAATGACTTGTGTTCTTGCAGCTTGGTGACCAGACGTGGCATAAAACTCTGTGTGCCTGCTGATGAGCCGTGGGTCCATGACGTGGTGAAGCATGTGGACTCCGTGAAGAGGCACTGCCAGAAAAACAATTACAAGGTACCTTGTCTTTATGTTATACTGCTCGGCACTTTAAAAGTCCCTGCTGTTAAATGAGTTCATTGTGTGCTAAAATCTGGCTTTTTTTTTTAAAGCGGTAACAGATTAGCTTAGCATAGAATGAAGACTGGAAGCAGTGGGAAACAGCTCCCTGCAGTTGAATGCTTCTTATTTGTTCTCCATCTCACTCCTTACTATTGATCTGTGTCCTTTTATTTTGAAGAGCACAAAGCGCTTCCTTTTCTGCTCTTGTCCTGTAAAGCAATTTCCAAGCATGATTTCTTGTAAATTCAACCCAGATGCATACAGTGTGTCACGTACTGTATGTCTCATCATTTTAGGGCAGGAAATTCAGTTTGAAGCAGTGATGATAAATATTTGTGTGTCTACAGGGCAAACGCTGCTTTGGAGTGAGGCGCCAGTAAACTGTGACCCCTTCAGCAACAACAACACAGTGGATCCAACCATTACATAGATAAATAGATACAAATCATAAAGATTATCATAGTGATTCCTCCTAATATAAAAAAGCCATTTCTCTATTTTGACATTTTATTTTATAAAATTGTGTTCACGTTGCAATGAAAATAAAACATTCTGAAGGATCTTAATGTTTTTTGTGGTATTTCTGTTTTAGAAGACTTGTGAAATGTGAAAGAAATATCAAAGATGAAAATGTGAATATTTGTATGAGTATGAGTGTGCAGCTCATTAAGCTAACTCAGAACAACTGAACTACTCAGGCAGCAGCAGTTTAATGTATGGATTTATTTGATTGTTGTTGACCTTTTTTAAAATAAAGCCTTGTTTTTCCAAATCCTGATCATGTCTATCGTTCTTTGCTGATGACTCTCTTCACTCCAGTGGGACTGAAAGCCAGTAAATCATCTTTGTTTATATTTTTTTAATCCCGGTCAACGCGGTCAACAATACAGAACTACCTTAGCAGACAACTGCTCCCAACATGCCTGCTGTGAACACACCTGAAATAACACTTTAGGAAAAGTAAGCTACATCCTTTTGTCTGTGCTGCTTCATGGCTCATAGTTTCAATTGCATGTCTTATTAAACTATTTAATTTGAAAGTAAAGTTTGAATTTGCAAATCCTTCAAATTAGGCCAACAGAAAAATTCCCAGACGTTGCAGTGCTGGACACTAGATTTCTTGTCCAAACTAACATAGTGAACATGGTCAACATTATACCTGCAGAGCATCAGCATGTTAGCACACTGTGTGCACTACGAGAATATTAGCATGCAGACGTTAGCATTTCGCTCAAAGAACCGCTGTGCTGATCTGAGCTGTATCCTTGTGTTCAGCAGCTGCACCACCAATTAATTCTTTATGCAGCATTTATACCTGGGACATTTGCTACACTCTATTGTAAATGAATGAATATATGAATTTGGGTTTATATTTTTGTTAGTTTAAACATGCTAAAAAATGTGCTGAAATTGTGCATTACTTGGCAAATCTCAACAGATTTTCCTTGCTGTTGTTGCTGGAGACACACAGAAACAGGAGCTTGTGAGTGAAGCTTCCATTAGTGAGCAGAAAAGAAAAAAAGGATCCAGCAGATCCAGTTTGTCTGAGCTTTTGGGGCTGGTAAAATGCTGCTGAGTTGACATGTTTTGCAAGCTTACACAACTCTCCTTTCATAGTAACCGAAACCTTGACAAACTTAAGTACATGAGATGTTAACTTGGCATCCCTCTTGACATAACTCTCTTACATAACATGCACAAAAGGACAATAATTCATGGATTGTGAGATGAATTTAAAGAACACACATTTACAGGGTGCTAAATATATTGTCAACATTGGAGGACGTGTCATCAGAAAGGCAGGTGGAGGTCCAAAGCCTCATTCAAAACAGTGTTTGTTAAAGAATGTTTTCCTCTTGCTCAGAATTCACACTTTTGGCTTTGAGAAAATGAGCAGGTAGATTTCCCACATGTTGAGGTTGACACCACCACAATAGATCCATTTATCCAGGGAAACTTTAATCTGGGAAGCTAAAAGGCCATTCACCTTTTAATCCTTCTGTAAACTTCCTGGATAAATAAAGGATTGCATTTCACACTTTGGCTGTTTAGCAATAGAGCCACTTGTCTCCAGTGAATGTCTACAACTGTTTTTCCAGATTTCAAGCCCAAAAGAAGAATCCAGGTATCAGGAAGTTCAAGGAAATTGCCAAATGGAAATTACCAGGAGAGCAATTTAACAAATGTGGGGAGTTTCATGTGAATGCAGTGGAATAAAGGACCCTTTATCACCTCTTTGAGCCACAGGATTTCTGGATTTCCATAGAAGACGATGTCTTCCCTGTTCAGGGGAATCTAATGTAATAGTTCCTTGGCATGACACTCAATTTGACAAAGAGTGTGCCAGCTAAGGCAGGTCTGGATATGTCACTGCAAGAAGGATTCAGAGAAATATTGCCAGCAAAAAAAAATATATATATATATATATATATTTATTTATTTATTGCAAAGAACCATATCTATCACATTTACTAAAGCAGAATTTGTTGTTAAGGGTTTTCAGAAGCGTATGTTCAACAGAAACCCTACTCTAATATAAATTTGGACCAATTATGGGAGGTTTGCTGCTCTCGTTGAGGTGCAGTTGTACTGAACTTTTGAACAGATGTTATTATGAAATTTAAACCTGTTGATGATTTGTCACAATTGTATAATCTAACTATTTTTCCAGGACCAGTCGCAGTGCCTGTGATCCAAGTAGTAATGCAAATATCTTCTAATATGATCTAAAATGCAACTTAATAGTGAAAACAATTTTAAATGTATTTGAATAAAAGCAAACTGCAATTACAAATAGATTCACCGTGCATTCAGGGATTGCATTTAAACTTTCACAGGTCAAACTTCTGAAAAAGAACCTGACCTGTCATGTTCAGATACATTACGAACATGTCTTTCCAAAACCATAGGCGCTGATGTGCTGCTGTTACAGCCTCCACTCATCTGGTTTCAGCTGCAGAGATTTGCTTCGCTTGAGCTACAAGAGCATCAGTGACATCCAGGTGAAAAGGTCTGCCTCACAGTTGCTGTTCCAGTTCATGCCACAGGTGTGATTGAGGTCACGGCTCTATTCTGGCAAGGCAAGTTCTTCCACACCAAACTGGGAAAACCCATTTTATGATCCTGGCTTTGTGCATTGCAGTGATGAAACAGAACAGGGTCTTCCCCAAACTGTATATGTGCAGGAATGTCCATATATTTTTGGTTGTATGAGGAGTTGAAAAAAAATTGCCACATCAGGAAAACCTACCTGACGGCAGCCAAATGCTCAAGCTGGTGCTCAATTACCCGTCGTGGCTTTTGTAAGACTCTTTTGTCAGTGGACAGACGATCAAACTTCACTGTCTGAGCCCTGATCTCTCTTAAATTTCCCCGTCTTTTCATTTAGAAAGAACTTTTTTCCCCATGTATACAGAGTATAATATATGGAGAGCTGTACGTAACTGGTGTTCCTGCTGATTGATGCAGTATCATGTTGTCATTCAGTAAAATACTCAAGCCCAAAATGCATAAATTTGTTCATGGCAGCACCAGAACACCATTTACACATATTCTATATGTTTGTGTGTGATTTTATACAACTCAAGTTGGATAAAGTTTGGAATCATTATTAGAGCTAAAAATAATGTTCTGCTTGTTTGTATTTGCATTTGAAATAATAAACCTATTGGTGGGTCCAGATGGGACAAACAGGTCAAGAACTATCTCTGCTAACAAAGTCTACATGATGGTGTGAGGCTCTGAACACAAAGATGACCTCTCCAGGTGATTCAGACTGACTTGAGTTTCACAGGAAGGGTTTCAAATGCTACACCCTGACTGAAAACATATAAAGGAGACATAAAATATATTACGATTAACACTGTGTGTCTGCACTGATTGTGCATAAATGCCTGAATATTGCAACTCATGCCTGATCTGTCTTTTCTTTTAAAACATCAGCACCATCTAGTGGCTGAAGTGCATCCTTCTCTGCAGCAAATAGGTAGTATGATAATATCAATATACTAGTATATTATTTATATTTTCCTTATCTTTTGAGGATGAAGCACAACACACCTATTAAAGTTAGTATTGTCTTTCATGGAGAACGCAAGCTGTACTCAGATAAGGAACAAAGCATCAAAACAGCCATAAAACCAAATCTCAAAGCATTCTTTAAACAGCCTGAAACAACCAATGAAATAACCATATTTGGCAAAAGGTTTTGAAGGGAAGAGACATTTCATCAGTGCGCTGTGTAAAGGACAAAAGACACAGGAGCCATTTCAGTTTGTGATCACATGAGCACTTTGTTACTGAACATCCATAGTAGTTTGATAATGTCATACGTATATACGCCATATAGCCTGGACACAGAGAGAAGAGCAGTGTCACTGATGCTGAAGGTATTTACAGGCAGGAGGAGGCAGCCAGGGAGAGAGAGAGCAGATTAAAACCAGACAAGAGAGAAAGAAAGAGGGCTTCTTTCTTTCTTTCTCTCTCTCTTATGTCACTCCTACAAGTGAAGCATTTTAAAGCACAACATTTCAATGCCAAATCAAAAGTGAATCTGCCTTTGCCTCTTAGCCCTGAGCCTCCACGTCGCTCTGCTTTTTATCACTACTATGTGTTGATTTCTGTCTGTCCCATGTGAACAGGATGTCAATGAAGAGCAAACTGCCTGGAGGAAAATGACCCGCCACCACGGCCCACTGTCATCGTGGTTGTTAGCACTGAAACTAAAGCTTATACCTGCTTCCTGTATTAAACGTAAAATGCATTAATAAATCAGTAATAACATTCATACATAGAACTATGGCAGAAATGAATCATTGAAGGATTTAAATATATTTACAGTTCAGTTAAATGAAGCATTAAATTGATTGAATTAAATGACTGTACAAACTGTACAATAATGAAAGTAAAATGATATCCTATGTTAGTTTTCCAAAAACTACACAAGCGTTCATTTATTTAATAAATGTACATTGATTTTTACTATTTCATAAAGTGTAATATTTGGACCTGGCATCTGTATGCGCTCACCACTTATCCAGGTATACCGTATATAGCTGTTATTTTAACTCCTCGTCAACTCATTTTGAATCTAAGGCCACATTTTACACCTGGGCACGACAGGTAGCATGTACACACTATCACTTGAATGCCCACAGAGCCACCACAAAATGTGTTGGGGTTTCCCTTTGAACATCAAAAAATATCACCTCTATATCATCTGTTTCCTCACAATACTTTGAAGTCAGCAAGAATCTCTGTAGACATAAATCTGGGGAAAATGTGCAGTTAGACATGTCGTAGCATATACAAAATATAATGTCAGGGCCAATATTGGGTCGCAAGCCTCGAAATGTCCAACAGGGCAATTTTCCCTTTTTCCTTAAGGCATAGATACGATCATTTAGCCCGCTCTAAATGCAACACATAGGACTAATTAGCAATAATTCTGTTAGCTTACAGTTTCCAGGGTGGATCCCCAACACATTCAAGGAGGCCTCCACACACCTCCACAGCCATGCTTTGCTTTCATTGGACATCCTTTCCTGTTTTCTGCAACAGTCCATTTAGACGCTTCCCTCAGCTAAATGGACTGGTCAATAAATAAATAGAACTCACCACATGTGCAAGTCACATACTGTATGCATTTACAGTATGTTCCAGAAGATCAAAATGCACATGTACAGTCCAGGCTGTAGCCACTTGTTTAAGTGTGTCCTCTTCAAACCGAGGTGCAGGATACTGAAGTGAAACAGGATTGAAGGGAAAAAGTCAACATTTTGGCAACGTTACATGCACTTAAACAATGTCAACCACTGAATCATCCCAGCTGTGGTGGGTCATGTGAGGGAAAGGAGGGGGGAAAAAAAGGCAATCTGCTTCTCAGTCCATCCATCCCTTCATCTCCATATAAACAGGCTGAGATGAGCGGTGATCAAATAAGACGGATGGAGAACGGACACATTCCTCTTGCTTCCTCTTCACTTGGGTTGGACAGCCATCTGAACAAACTCCTGCGTGGCTTCTACTCATCTAAGAACGATATGCTGAATCACACCTCTGCAACATGAGCCAATCAGAAAGGTAACAATATTTTGCTTTTACATCAACCACCTTAAATCTTACCAAAAAAAGCAAGGACTCACTGGCTTTAACGTGAATTAAAAAGATCGGCACCAAGTAAGCAACAGGACATAAAACCAACCTCGATGTTTGACCGAGGGCAATAACTGAGCACTGTGTTCAAAGTGTGGCACAGCTAGCTGTACGTATAGACAGTACAGCAAAGTGCAGCTAGGCATGGTACAGCATATACTATATTGTGAAGGTTCCCATCTGTGAGTAGCCCCTGTTTGCTTTGCTGAAAGTAGAGATGGATGATATATAGACTGGACAGTCACATGGTTAAGCTAGTGGCACAACTTCACGCAGAGAAAGAAGCGCGTTGGGCGTCTTTGGGTTTGTTTCTCATCTGGTCTTTTGGTTTTTGGATGTTTGCATGCGTACTTCTCTGGATGTCCCCTTGAAGTGAATGTGAGTTTGTGTTCGAGCCTGCATGCGTCCCTTGCATGTGTCTGTACATGGTCTTCGGAATCTTCTCATTTTCTACAATGTATTTTTCGGGAATCATCCCCAGTGTACAGTTGTCTCAAACAGGCTTTTGTTTTCAGCAGGTATGTGGCAGGAATAGCCTCTTGGCTCAGCACTGTCCAATTCCAGTGTCGTCCTGGCTCTCCTCCATGCTTTTCAGGGTAACATAGATGATGGGAACTAAGCCCTGCGTGGAGCCCAGGGAGCAGAGCAGCCAGTCTGGATCAGCCTTGCTCAGGACCCGCATGGTATCTCCCTTGTTGAAGCTCAGCTGTCCGGGCTCGGTGGCTATGTGGTGACACAATGCTCGTACTTCACTGAGAAATGACAGAGGATATGGAGAAAAGGTGAGCTGAATTGGGTAATTAAATAACACATCATCATATTTTAATTTAGTCATGTTTGAAGCAAAAATGCCAAACTTTTAGCTAATAAAATGTGAGGTGGGATAGATAATTTCTTTGTAGTTTTAGTTTTACAATTCTTACAGATGTATTTTTAAGTATAAAAACTGAATGAATTGATTTTTTCTGACACAACAGGACAGTATGAATAGTATTTGCTTACCATGGGGACTGCTGTTTGGCTTCAGCTGGTCGGGCTGACGTAGTTTGGGTGTGAGTGGGTGTGGCTGGAGGCTCTGCCTTTTTCCCACTCCCTCCTCCAATAGTCTGAGCTACAAGGCCAAGGACAGACCTATCCAGAGAAAGCCAACCTGATGGTGGCCTGAGAAAGAAAAAGAAATGTGAAATTCATGCACTGATGGTTAAAGAGCATCTGGTAAAAAGGCTGACACTGGGATTTGGGAATATCAGAAGACCCGTGAACCTACCTGGTTGTGGGAGCTTTTGCCCTCTGTTCAGCTCCCTCCACCCTGGAAGGAGAACCAACACTCGATCCAAAGAGCCTGCCCCAGCGCAGCCCCTGTCCTTGAGAGGGGCTTTCCTCTTGGGCTGCAGCTTGAGCTCCAGTCCCTGTAACCTTCAGAGGTTTAACCTCTTTCTCTTGGTTGACAACAGACTCTGGCGGGCTGCCCATCCATGACGGCCTTCCTCTGGATCCAGCTGAGTCCCCGCTGGAGCTGCTGCTGCTTTTCCTGCTTCTGTACCCCTCCCCTTCTTGGCTGGACTCTGCTCCCTCCACCACTCCCTCTCTGGTGGGCGGTAGCTGGCCATGTCGTCTCTCTGATGACTTCTTCCTCTTCTCAGTCTTAACAAACTTTGACCCCTCTGTGGACTGGTCGATGTAAACCTGGGAGGACTGCATGAGCTGATACCACCAGCCTGCCTGTCTATCTTGCCGCTGGCGACCTTCATCAGCCATGTCCTTGTCTTTATCCTTTCTTCTGTCCTTCTCCTGTCCATCCTCACCTTCTCCTTGGCTCTCTTGTCCAACACCTTTCACTCTCTGCCCAGTCATCCCCCTCTCCTTCCAGAGATTTGCAAACCCTACTTCAATCATTGTCTGCCTGCTCACAGACCCGGCTGTCATGCTCTCAGCTGTTGCCCCCTCTTTCCTCAACCTTGAATTCACTCCTCCTCCATCTCTCCTCGACCCGACCCCTTCCATCCTCGGCCATGTCCCCTCTCGTCTCAGCACCCCCCTCTCTTTCTTCCTGTCTGCACTCGAGTCTCTGACCATTTCGCTCACAGTGGTGCTCCATCCTCTCATGAGCTGGAAGGTGGAGCGAGTTGACTGGTCGATACTCTGGCCCGCAGAGCACAGCTGCTCCTTGCGACGGAGGTGCTCCTGGCCCTTTTGGAGGAGGTGCGGTTCAAAAAGCAGGTCCAGGTCAAAGGGGAGGAGCGACAGTGGCTGCAGCAGGAGGAGGAGCTCCTCAAAGAGTGGCTGACAGGCCCCCTGTGAGAGGGGAAGGAAACCCCACGGGTTGTAGTGTGCTGCTATGATGTCTGAGGAAAGTGAAACAAAACAGGCAGAATATCAGAACAAGATCTGGAAGAAGCAAGACTTCACATACGGACATCAACTGACTATCTGGGTATTTGAAGATGGTTAAATGATGCACAAGCCAAGTCCTACCTTCATGTGTGTAGAGGTGATTGAACCAGAATTCCAAAGATTTTAGGCTGAAACGTGGGGAGAAGAACAGCAGGATAAATGCATCATTTAGCTTAACTTGTGACCTTAGCAAACAACGATTTAACCACTTGGTGAATGTAAGTCCATAATTAACTCTCTTTTGGCTTTTGGTCTCTTCCAACTAATGAAGAAAATATCTGGCTCCTCAGCTGCTAAACGTTCCACTATGTTCACCAGTTAATCTCTAACTGTGTCTGTCTATTGTTTGGTTTTAAGAGCTTTTTCCCTGAAAACAGCGGCTTGAGTAGTATGAGTGAATCCAAGCAGTGGGCTGGACAGCTAAACAAAGGATGTGTGATCGATTACAGCTGCCTCAAAGATCTTGACCCCCCCAGATGAGGACCATCATTGCAAAGAATATGTGGATGAGAATGACAGTAAAATCCAGGAAAAAGAAAAGTGACTCACTTGAGCAGGCCGAAGATGAAGGCGTTGAGTCTCATACTGTGGCTGGTGAGCTCAGAGTACTGGCTCACCTTAGAGAACAGGCTGTGGAGAACACGTGTGGATGGGCCTGACGGAGACAAACACACAAACATGTTACCCATACGAATCCTAACTCCATTACTAATGTGGATGCTATCACTGCACATACACATCATTTTACCAGAAATCATTTTGCTATGTGTTATGGAAACAGGAATTGTCTACTGTGGATTGTGCAGGTTGTCCTTTAAACATGCATGAAGCATAAAGCTGGTACTCCTTACTGCTTGATGCTTAAATGGCTCTTAACGAGTTAACAACCATGTTAACTGTCCCTCAGTGTGATGGCACATCTGGAGAAATTATCTAACTGTTCAAAGTCATTTTCTGAATAAGGTTTGTAGATTGGTCTTTAGATGAAAAGTGTGTTAAGTGGGTTTGGGGCCAGCAATTGTTCAACTCAGTGAATTAATCAGTTTCAGTAAAAGTTGATGAGGCCCATCAAGAGAAGGAGTAGGAGTATATAAACCACTGTTCTCACCCAGCTGTGTGGATGCCTCCACCAGGCTCCAGGGCTGACAGCGCCGCTGTCCGATGATCAGATCCAGAACGTAGGCCTTCAGACCGTCCTGCAGCACCTCATGCAGGGCCGGGCACAGGTACTTCAGGATGAGGTGACCCACGTTGGGACTCACCCAGCTGTTCCCCAGTTTAGCCTGCCAGGATTTTGGATAAAGGTAATGAAAATGAAACAAATCAGGGAACTAGAAGGCAAGATGTGAGATCAGAGACACATTATGACGCCAAACGCCTGCTCCATTTTTGCTAAAACTGCTTTTGTTTGTGCAGATAAGTGCACAATTGTTTGTACTTGTGAGTATAGAGTCATAATGAATTAACAGAGAGCTAATATATCTGTTATTTAATCTGTTTGCTTAAGCTTTGAATCACTGAATGATTGAAGGCTGTATTTGTTTGCCCTTTGGTTCTCTGGACTAGACCGATCTGCAGCCTAGTTTATTAACGGTCTTATCAGCTCTGTGGACGTAAACACATTATGAGACAGAAACGCTGTTTCCTGAAGAAAGCAAAAGTCACAAAGGGCTTATCAAATTTCTGAAAATGTCTCTGGTGGTGGTCCCATGCCTTATGTGCTGTGAAATTAAGAAAATCGCAATGCAAATCGAACCAAGACAAATGGTGAATGTGAGGAAAAAGACTGGGCCAGATTAGCATGAAACGGAAATAATTTTCCAACTGGAAGGTTTTATGTTCTTTTGTACTTTACTACACTGCAGTGGTATGAATAAGCTGTTATCCAAAGGCTGATATAGCCTCTAAATCTTGCTGTGTGAGCTTTAACGAGCCAGTTCAATAGGCCCTCCTTTTAACTACAGAAGAACTGTGTATTAGCAGTCATTAGCAGTCATTGATCTGATCAACAGAAAACTCCTACCTTCACGTCTGGATCTCGACTGGTGCCGAAGTGTGCCACAATCAGATCCACTGCTGTGTTCACGGCTTTCACCAAACCTGACAGAGTTAAGGGACGGAAGAATGAAGAAAGAGTTTATCAGTTATCCCTTTGGCTACAAGTAACAGTGTCTTTGCAGCGAATGTCGATTGATGCAACCGTCTGTTTAAATCCATGACTTGGTTTCCTGTTTTACCCTCCACTGCGGGGAGGTGAGAGGCATTAAGATCCAAATTTAGCAAACATTTTCTATATCCTTCACTGGCTTTGTGCTTGCAATCTCCATGAATTCATTGCTTGATTTAATAAGGCAGCAACTAGTTGTGCCATGAACAGCTGGGACACAGTGTATCTGAAACAAAGGTGAGAAGGCTCAATAAATCTGTCCTTCAGTGTCCTGCTCAAGTGCACTTCGGCAGTGTAGATGCTGGTCCACACTGCGAGGTAAACCTGGACGATCCAGCTGAAGGATGATCTTCTTGCTCATTATACAACACCCTGCTGCCTCAAGAGGCCTTGAAGAGGCCTCTCCTTACAGTCAAGTAGCCTTTCTGCAGTGAGAGGCACTTGATTTAACCACCTTTCACCAGCATCACATCTCCTTGACAACAACAACACTGCATGCTCAGCAAATGCAATTGTCTAAACGGTAGCCTGAATTGCTATTTGATTCTGTCTGCTGTGTAGTAGCATTCTTCTGTGACTCACAGTACAAACCAGCGAATTCCTCTACTGGCAGCTTGTCTGACATTTATTAGCACAAACTTAATAGGACAAACCAGTGAATGCAGCAGAGGTTTTATTCTGACGAAGGCTCTTCTGTGCACTGGTGAGGAATTAAAGTCTGTCCAGAGTCTGACAAACAACATCTTTTAATGGATTTGTCTGTGAGATGCAACCTTTGCAAGTCCGTGCAGTCTTGTTAAAAAGTTACTGTTGTGGTGCCTGAAAGGGAATGTCTGACATGAGACATTCAGAGGCGGAGAGAGAGACTGAAGACACCCAAGAGGCTACGCAATCTTGTGAATGTTTTCTGGTCATGTTAATTATAACTCATCATCACTAGAACAATCTCTCTTCATAACCTGTAATCATGACTGAAGAACAATACTTAGGTCACGCAATTAAAGTCTAACTGAGGAACTCCTCTTGCTGAGAAAGACCACGAGATGAGGTTGAAACACAAAGTAAGGGGATTAGATGATTCTGTTAAATCTTGATTTAACTTGCACGATTTTTCACTGTTACAGAATCAGCTTCACGACCTTGTTTAAATTAATAACATTGCAAAAAATTCCCACAAAAAGTCCTGATATTGATACCATTAGCCAGTCTGAACACTGCACTTATGCTGCGTCTAGAGTCTTATGCAGAACTTTAGCATGAGATGAAAATAACTAACTCAAACTAGTTTTCTGTGCTTAAATGCACATAATTCAGTTATTAGACTCCTGAGTTCCTAAAAAGGTTCCTTGAAAAGTTGAGAGTCTCTTGGTCTGTTTTGACCAAGAGACTCAACTCTTCAGACAAACCCTGCATCAGTACTCACAGCACAGCAGCGAAAGAATAAAACTAGCTCCCAGAAAAACAGCTCACTGTTTGACATTTAGTTGTTCAGCATTTAGCGGTTAAATATTTAAAGACCTCCCATTGACTCCCACTGTCAGTCGATCGTGCACATATACACACACACCCTCACCTCTCTTCTGCGTCAGGTCCACAGAAATGTGGGACTGTGAGGAAGAGCAGGAGGAGGAGGAAGTTGAAGCGTCAGGGGAGAGGCAGAACTCCTCCGGAGGCTTCTCGGTCAGGGAGAAGTAGTCCGGCAGGAAGTCGCTGTAGCTCTGCTGCAGCTTAGCTGATTGGCCCACTGCTGAGAGAGACACACATACACATACACACACAGATGATCAGACACATGTAAGCACACAGCATCGCTGTTAAAAGCATGAGGAGCCTTTAGGGATCCTTTAAATTGCAACTGTAGTTGATACTTTGAGGAACACCTCTATGAAGCAACATACTTGCTCTGCAAGGAACCCTGCAGCAATATTTTGTCAGTGACCCTCAGATAATGCGTTCTTTGGACCTTGAACTCTTAAAAAAGTATAAGGACTTAAGAGTCCAAGTCCACCTTTCATATGCATAATGCTGCATTTGTTCCAAACTGTCAGTAAAATCATGAGCACCATTGAGCCGTCCCAGCGTGTGGCTGGAGAGGGCTGAAGGGAAATCGAAAACGTTCCGTCTGGCAGGTCGTGGTCCCCCGGTCCTTCGGGGTTCCAGGGTACCAGTGTGGGCCCCTGAGACCCTCTCCACTCCCAGAGGGTTTCGACGGCGGTACTCCCTCCATTTGAGAGCCTGGGGAGAGAGGTGGTGTGCTGTTTGGGAGGGGTGGTGTTAGGGTTGAAGGATGGATTATTGAGTAGATGGATAAAGCAAATATAAGGGGGATAAGAAGAAGAAGAAGAAGGGCAAGTGGAAAAGGTGAAGGGAGGACAGGAGAAGATTGAAGTCCATGCATGAAGGGAGAGAAAAAAGAGAAAAAGACAACAGTAAGAATGTAAAAGAGCTGAGCTTCAACATCTGAATTACAAAGAACTTCACAATAGTTCAAGATATGAAGTTAAAGTGAAACCTCAGGTAGCCGTCTGTAAAATGTACAATACTTTGATCAATAGTCATTTGGATACAGTACAAAGACAAACTAATAAACTTTATTGTTTTTTGAAAAGACACACTCATTCTGAGTTTGATGCCTGAAACATAATAATAAGTTGGGACAGCAGCATGTTTGCCACTGTGTTACATCACCTTTTCTTTTCTTTTAACAGCTTTTCTTTTCCCATTCTCTCGATATACGACTTCAGTTGCTCAACAGGTCAGCCTAGTACCTGCACTCTTCCTATGAAGGCATGCTGTTGTAGCTTGTGCAGAATATGGCTTTGGGGCTTTGCTATAAAGGGACATTATTGTCTTGCTGAAATAAGCAGGGACGTCCCTGAAAGAGACGTTGTCTGGGTGGCAGCATGTGTCGCTCCAAGACCTGGATGTACCTTTCAGCATTGATAGTGCCTTCACACATATGCAGGTTACCCATGTCATGTGCAATAACACACCATCATGCCATCACACCTGCTGGCTTTTGAACGTTGTGCTGGCAATAATCTGGATGGTGTGTTGTTGGCATCAATTTCAGAATAAGCAGATATTTACAGAAATCAATGAAGTTGATGAGGTCAAACATTAAATATATGATCTTTGCACTGTTTAGAATCGCGTATATGTCAAAAAGGATTTGATCACGTTCTGGTGTGTTTATGTTTTACACAGCGTCCCATCCTGTTTGGCACTGTGGTATCATCAAGAGACTGATAGTTGCAAGAAAGCAAATGTAAAGTGTAGTGATAAAGAAGAACAAAACAGGCAAGATGACCACAGTCATAAAGCTGGAAGATGAAGCAACGTACATACGAGAAATCTGAACGCAGTGGCAACATACTGGAGGTCATATTATATGTTGTGGTATGTGACTGATGACAGTCATTCAGTCACTCACCAAAATTGGTGACAAAAATACTTTGAATATTTTAATCCATTTCTGTCAATCCATCCCCCGAAATCCTACAGTCCTTTCAGATTTCAACCTTTCTTTAATTCAACAGCATTTAATGTGAGAACATCCACTGAACAATTCTTCAAGGACACGCTAGAACTCTTTGAAACCTACCATTATGTGTCCTGGCTCCCGGTCCTTTGCTTCCCTCCACGTGGTTTCCAGAGTCCAGACAGCCTAGAGGGCTCAGCGTGTCACTGTGGAGCGCTGGCAAACTGGCCAGAGCTCCATGATGGAAACAGTGTCCCTGCACCACTGGCAGCATTGGTGGCACCGTCCCTCTCTTCACCCCCAGGGATGGAGGTGGAGGAGTAGACGGTAACTGCACTGAACCCCCTGCCTGCTTTCCTGTCGGTGGGGTGTGCAGAGGGCCGAGGCCTGCTGAAAGCGGGCAGGAGAGGCTGTGTGGTGGCTGGGGGCTTGGGGTGCAGGTGGAGCAGGCCCCAGAGCTGGGTGCCCCCTGGAGCCGAACAGGAGAGTAGCTCCCAAGAGGCGAAGGGCGAACTGAGCCAGGAGGGGGGGCTGCTGCAGCCAGGGTCCCCTGGTACCTGTGCACATTTTCAGCTGCATCTTCACTGTCCTCCCCCACCGGACCTCCAGAGTCAGAACCAGAGCCGGAGCTGGAGCGGGCCTGCATCCCAGAGACGTAGCCTGTGAGCAGAGGCAGCAGCGGCTTGGGCTGAGGAGGTTTGGAGGCAAACTGGTGGTGAAAAGTGAAGGGCTGGATGGGGAGGGTGGTGGGCCGCTGGTCCTTCCTGTAGCGGACCACCGCCGGGCGGCTGTCTGAGGAAGTCGAGAGACCACCTGGATGAGCACAAGATGGACAGCAGGGATGGAGAAAAGGTGGAGGAGTCACATTTAACAAAAAAATACGGAGAAGAGAGGCAATCAAAGCTGAAACTGAGGATACATTTTGTGTAGGTGTACCTTATAAACTGGCAACTGAGTTTAGAATGTAATGTTTGCCACCGTAGAGGATTATAAATAATGTATTATTTCAGGTCAGGCTTTAATTTAGGGGAACAACTAATAAATATTTAGCTTTTTTTATCAATCAATTAATTACTCAAAATTTAAGATAACGTCTTCAAATTGTTTACTTCGAGGCTGAAACCAGTAAATAAACAATTAAATAATTATGATTAGTTCTATAGATCAACCAATGAATCCACTGGTCCTTCAGCTTTAAACCGTGTAAACATGAAGGTCAGAATTGAAAGCAAAAACACAGACCGACAGAAAAGTCATGAACCACAACAGTTGAGACACCTTATCACAGACAACCACGCCACTGTTGGACATTGCTCTAAAAGGCCCACGTGCACACACACACACACACACACACACACACACACACACACACACACACACACACACATTCACCTGAAGGCACTGCGTCAGGAGAGACACCAGCGAGGAGAAGTCTTTTTCTGCACTTCTTTTCCACTGAGTCAGTATCTGAGTATGTTTTTTCACTCTGTGTGTGTGTGCGTGTGTGTGTAGATCCAGTGCAGTGCATGACAGACAGAAGCGCATGTGACGTTGATGGTGTTGCGCAAGCTGTTTGTCACCCTAAGTCCGGCCCACCGATGCTGCCTGAGCTGGGTGCAGTGGCATCTATCTCCCACAGAGGGCGACATTGAGCTGAAGGAGGGAGGAGGAATGCTACACACCCAGCAGGTCTGAGCTTCCACTGAGGATGGAGCACTCTGTCTCTCTTATATCTGCTCCGTCATCTCTCTAATTGCCATTTTTTCCTTTTGCTCTTGCTCATCACCATCTCTCCTCTTCCACCTGCTTCTTCCCTGGCCCCTCTTCCTCCTCAGCTCCTCTCCTCTTTCACCAGTCCATTAGACGGCACAGGCCTTTCCTTTGCAGTTCTGGTGCACTTCATATTAGCATCATTAGCATGCGAGCTGCTTCCCAAAGGCTTTTAAAGAGGCCTGCACGCTGCAGTGAAACAACGCAGCTGACTCAAGTGAAGTCTGATGAATAATATATGTCGTGAGATGCTGCACAGCCTCTCATTATTACCTTCAATCATCGCAGCTTCAGTATGTGAACACAGTGTTAGAGGATGTTTTTGAGGCACAAAACAGACACACCTTGTTCTTAGGGATGACCTATTTCTTCACATCTCTTCATCAATCTGCCTTTCATTCTATCACTGCTCCTTGGTCTCACTGCAGCTCTCAGTTAACGAGCCACAATTTAACATCTTAAAGCTGCTCTTTTGTTCGAGCATCTGAGCTGATGGACTGTGGAAACTGGACATTCAGCAACAGCGGCCAATTGTTATGTATCTGTCATATATCTATATTGCTTTACTATTTCTTTTTTGTAGTCATGTGGCTGTAGGAGTACAGAGCATATGGTGCAGGTGGCATTGGGTCTGTATTCATGTGGATCATTTGTGGCAGTTATAGTTATAAGACCGCTCTGTGTTCCTCTAAGAATTTAATTTACATTAGGTGGTTGAATCCAAAATGAAGAAGACAAAAGAAACAAAGGATTTAAAGCTGGAATGTTGGATTTCATGTTAAAAATCTGCTTATTTTGGAGGTAAATGCTGACTTTTAGAAGCTCCTTCAACCCTAACTCTTACATTTCTGGACATCTTTTTGAAATACACAATAAGGAAGTGAATTATTGGGCAGGAGTGTCTTGAATAAAGGCTTAGTGGCTGAGTTCAAGTTTGAGTCTTTTCAAAAGGTAGGTTTTGGGTGGAGGAAACCCAGGAATGCATGCCTACATTCCTGCATACTGACCTACATATAGTCCATGCTGTATATACCATGCCTATTCAATGCTTGAGTTCATAACTGAGATTCATGACACAAGCTCGGAAGAGAATAAAGCAACTATTTCATAATCTAGTGATCCAATCCAGAGTAAATGAAGCAGAAAAGTGTTTGTTTATACTTGTGGAGGCTGGTAATAGTGACCTGAGGGCTGGATGGTTCATTTTGTATGAAGCTGGTGTGATGCATTTTAAATCATTACTACAGAGAGCTTTTAGTGAATTTAACAAAATCCACTTGTTCTTTGGATTTAGTTTTAAAATGAAAGTGTACCACTGCATGAAAATGTCTCCTTCATGTCCGCTCTTTTACAGGCATAAAAGCTGTTTAAGCAGTTTTGTCTAAATAATGAGCGGAAGTAGAAGTAAACATCATTTTAAGATCAGAATTCATTTGTATGAAGAGATTTATTTTCTTTAAATGCTCCTAAAATGATTTAGGAGGCTCCAGTCTGTATAAATCTGTAAAAGGGGACAGCTGGAGACATTCCTGACCTCGTGCACTCCCTCTTTGCTGTCACTCGTCTTATTCCAATGGAATTCCAAGCACTCGCTGTGTGTGTGTTTATCTAACCAGACACACACAGCAGGAGGGTGAGACTGAGTTTCATGAGGTGACGGTGGTGTCTGTTCATGCAAGAGAGAAGCTTTTCCACTTTAATTATATGATGGACACTTAGTGGGTCTTTCAGGTCCTGCAGCCATCATCAGTGTGTGATGAAGGGTCAGCCTTTGTATGCTCTGTTGTGAAAACGCACTCTTCCTCACCTGCTGCACACGCCTCAGGGCCCCATTCACACTTTACAGCTTGTTCAATTACATATGATATTCCCACGGCCTCATGCACTCGCCTGCACAAGTCTGCAAGCGGCTGTATTCTGAAGGCCTGTAATAATCCTCCTCGGGATACTTGTTCTTCATTTTTATATTGGTGACATCTCGGATACTAAATTATTTGTGGTCTTTCAGACTTTCACCCCGGTGACGCACTTTCCTTTTGAGCTTTATTTCGGACATTGAGCTCCCTAAAATATATATGATCAAGTGTGAGTTTGTGTATGTGCCACAGCTCATCGTGGCTAAAAGTACACATTTATTTACTTACTGAATATAATGATTTACGAATTTCACATATATGTACATATTGTACTGATTTACTTTTACATCTAATTGTACAGAGCACTTCCAGCATTCATTCCAATCTAAAACGCATCACTTCTTGTTTTAAGCTAGCATCACACTAAATGTATCATGTTTTTTTAAAATCCCTTTAGGAAATGAAGTTTTTCATTTGTCTCCCTCTGCAGAGAGGTCAGAGGTCAGACTCAGCTACAGCACAGCACAACAGGAAAAAAAAAAAAATCTGTGCTCTGTCTATGCTGTTCGGCTGCCACTATCTGACTATTTCAAAGGTGTTATGTGTATCATTTTAACACCAAGTGATACAATACATCAACACGTTTGCATTAATATTGGTATTCAGTCATTCTAAATACAATCTGTGACACTGGCAGCTGCTACTGGTCTCCATGCTGCTGAGTCAGACTTCACAGATTCTGTAATTGTGGGAAACAATCAAATGCTTGAAATGGATGACTATCATACAAGAAAGAGAGGGGACACTTCCTTCGACTGTCCCTTGCTTGTTGGATCTCTGGATTGAAACACACACACACACACACACACACGCAAAGACACAGCTACACATGCAAACACAGCGGACCCACACGCAGCTTGGCGTGCTGATGTAGACCTCAGCGGGGGGTTTCTCTGCACCTTTATCTCCTCTGTCACCTGATTGTTATTCAGGACACGTTTGGCCCACTTCAACCCTTCATTCCCTCCAAAGCTGAGGATACACACTCTGCGCCACTCTGTTCCAAGCACATCTATACATGCTGGCACAAGGGTATTTTCACACACACACACACACACACACACACACACACACACACACACACACACACACACACACACACACACACAAAGCGAGTCTAAACATACAGAATCAAACAAAACCACATACACACAGTATCAAAACACACATAAGCCACTGACACAGCACACAAATGTCCAAAAAGTGAAGAAACACTCGCATAAAGACATTTATTGTGGAAATGTTTGCATACGCCTGAACAATGCAAACAACTTCAGTCAATGTACTTTTTTTGAGTGTGTGCTACTTAAAGTGTGCTTTTTGTCCATCTGTCTTCCAAAAGCAATAACAGCTGCAGACTTCTGTACCAAATTGGATTTATTAAGTAGATTTTAAATTCCTGAGACCAAATACACTCTGCAGAGTGTTTCACTTATTCAGAATCAATATTCTTTATCTTTGCTCCTTCCATTCAACCAGCACCGAAGTCAGCAATATTCAATGATCACACGAAGACAAATTCAGTGAAGAAGAGGTGGATGACTGCATCAATGCATCCACATGACAGGTTATATTTTAAATGAGGGCTGCTGCTAAATTAAGAGTGAATTTATAATCAGGAATTAAAGCAGAAGTAGGTGAAGCAAGAAAAGCAGCCTGCAGTGATTGAAAAATATTGATGTTTTTCAACTGTTTATACTGTATTTTCTTTCAAAGCTCCACCAATCAGTATTTTTCTTATAAAAACAAAGATTCTGTATAAAATGACTGTATAATGCGAAAGGTACTGAATTATGCAGGTCTATAGAGCTTTTCAGCATCTACTAGCTGTTAAACTCATGTCTTGTTTTGTTTTTCCAGCCTGCCACTAAAGAGCTGGATTTTTTGGAGCTGGTGGAGACCAAAACAAAGCTAAAAGTAGAGTCAAGGTTTGACTCAATAATGTCTATTAGTGTGCACGTGTTAAATAAACCAATAAATAAGTGACATAAATAAAGTAAGAGGTGCCATACCTTCAGCCTTGGCCCTGGTCTCCTTCGCCCCCTCCAGGTGTCGCTCAATGCTGCCATGGCTGTAACATCTGGTAAAGGGTACAGGTGAGAGGCTGTGACTGTCAACCTCTGCACGCTGCTCTGGGATAGGAGAGAAATCCACCGAAGAGTGGGAGTGGGTGGAGTAAGTGGAGGAGAAAGGGTCTGCAGCTGCCTTCAGCGATGGCGACCCCCCTGCACCTCCGTTTCTCCGTTTGCTTCTCGCGATCTCTGCAAAGGAGGTGACTCGCGGAGGAGGAGGTGGGGTCGGGGCAGCGCCCTCGCTGAGCCGGACGGGGCAGCTCAACATACGCTCCAGAGATCCGAGCCGAGGAGATGGAGACTTGTCGAGGTTGCGGTCATAGCTACGAGAGCGAGGACGGCTTCCTGAGGAGGATCCGCCTCCGATAACAGCCCGGCCAACTACAGGAGGGGAGATGTTGACGTACACCTGGCCTTCAATCACGGCAGAAGCAGCTTCAGCCCCACTGGCTGCCTGCTGATTCTTCTTCTTCTCCTCCTCCTCCTCCTTGTCCTCTTGATCTTCATCATCATCATCTCGCTGAATGAAGAGAAAGAACACAACAGTTCATCAGATAAAACGCATTACCAACCATGATTTAGAGGTCAAATTACCTTAAAACTCTTTAGGGTAGCAAATCGGCAGCAAACCAGAGAGCTAATCTGCCTTCAAGACAGACTTGCTTTGACACAGGGCACGGTTACTATCTGCTAGTAAAAGCCTTCAGCTCTAACTGCTAAAATAATCCTTACACATGATAGCAGATAACCCGAGACAGTGGCTGTGATCTAATATGAACCAGTACCAGACTGGTTGTCAGTGTATCACTGCTTGCTATTTTGATTTCTTCTTATACTCAGACTCTATTTCTCATCACTTCAGTACTTGTTGGTGTACTTCTACACATGCTGCCTAAAATTGATTAATTATGCATACCACCTGCTGCAAGCTGTGCTTTTCAAGATACAGAAGAACTGGAGTGGAGAGAGTGAGAGAAAATGTTTGATGTTTGAATTTTTTGTCATTTGTTTGGATTATGTAATCATCTGGATTCTTTAAATGAGTAATCTTTAGTTCTCCCTTTTCACAAATGCTACATTTAGTGAGAAAATCAGTTTATCTTCATGGACTCTTGCGCTCCACGTTTTTCATTATCTGTATTACAGACTATGTGCTGTCACTAGTTTACATACAGAACAACTGCATCAAAAGAACCTGTCCATACAGTATTAGCCATTTAATGAACATCATACTGCAGAACAGAAGAATCCTGTTAGATGGATTAATAATTGTTTAGAGTAGAGACTTTGGATTTTCCACTCACCCTCGATGACTCTCCGTCTTTGTCTTCTTCTTCCACGGCCTCCTCATAAGCTCGCTGCTTGAACAGGAAGTACTCGCTGGGCTGGGTTGGGGTGGGGCTGCCTTTGCTGTGCTCATCGGAGCAGCTGTTGACCGAGGACCCTGCGGGACTTGGGGATGACTGGGACGAGAGGTCGCAGGTGACCAGCTTGTAGTAGTTCTGTGTGGCAACAACCAGGCGCGCCTGACTCTGTAGACAGGATGCAAGGTCTCCAGATGACCCAGAATGTGGAGGGTGGTAGGAGTTGCAGTTGGCGTCGAGGTCAAGAGCCCCCTGGTGCTCTACGGCACAGGAGCATGTGGACGAGGTGGATAGGTGTGGTTCACGGATGAGTGGGAAGGTGCTGCCGAGGCAGGAGGGCTGTTGCTGTAGCAGGGGAGGTTCGGTTGGGGAGGTGTGAAGGTCCAAATAGAAAGCCCCTCGGGTCGAGTCTCGCTGATTTCCTGGTGGATCAGAAACAGACGAGGTGCAGGAGTGGTCAGTGGAGCTGTTGAGGTTGGTGTGCCCAGAGACTGGTGGCTTCTCCGGGACGCCATTGTTCATCTTGTTGTAAATGGCGCTGAAGTTTACGAGCACTCCGTCCGAGCTGTTGCAAGAGGAGTCGCTGCCGTAGCCTTGCTGGCACTCTGAGAAAGGCTCCGAGAAGGCTTCAGGGAAGTGTTGAGGGTAGTTCTGGGAGAGTGCACAACAGGAGCAATGCTGTGTGGAGGAGCTGGAGGAGTACGAACCTGTCTTGCTGCTTCGTCCACACCTCATGGGATGATCTTCATCTTCTTCATCGTCATCGCCCCAGTCGTGCTCTCCGCAATCCATGGACATGTTGGAACCGCTGCTGAAGTGGCGCCGCTGACTTTTCAGTCCTAGAATATCCAGGTCCTCCAGATGGTTGGACAGATCCGAGGCTACGCCCCTCAGGGACTCCCGACTGCTTCCACCCACTGAGCTGTGCAAAAGAAAGGGCTCAGAAGCAAAGCCAAGGTCGTGTAAGTGGAAAGACGTCATCCCGTCATTGAGGGCTGAGTTAGAGTCACTGTGGAGGTGAAAAGAGGAGTCTTCAAGGTAACCACTGAGGTTGTCACCATCTTCCTCTTCTTCTTCGTCCTCGTCATCTTCGGTATTCAGCAGGAATGGATTATGACGCAATGGATTCCTGTTCCTCGGTTTGGCTCTGGGTAAAGTATGAGCTGTGATCAGCTGGTCCTCTGAATTGCTTGAGGTAAACGATGAATCATCGCTGGCTGTGCTGCCTCCTCGCGCGCCACCCTTCCTGTCTCTTCCTCCATTGTGGGAGGACCAGGAGCCACCAGAGGTCTGGATCAGGCTGCTGTAAAGCAGAGCCTCTCTTTGAAGGACATCTCTCTCAGGAAGGGAAGTGGTACGACTCAAGCCCAGGTTCTCTGGTGGGCTAAATGGGTTGCTCCTCTTCAGCGAGCCTCCGCAGCTACCCTGCCGCCCACCCGACACCTGACAGTGCACCAGGGGGATATGATGCACGATTAGGGTCTCACCTGACAGCTTAGGAGGGCTGTCCATGGTCCAGGAGGAGGGAGGGTGGGACTGCAGCAGAGGGAGGCCCTGTTGGGTGAAGGGGAAGGTAGACGTGTGCTGTGCTGGAGGGTTGTATTCACACTCTGTTTGCTGGGCCTAGCTCTGCAGGGCTGCCAGGGATTTGGAAGGAGAGGTCGGGGAAGTCAACACCGTGGTCAGAGTGATACATCTGGAAAATACAAAGAGGCAGAGAGAGGAAAGATGTTATAGGAGCAGGCTGTAAAAATCCTGTAGAGAGGCTCAGTAAACAGAGTGGGAGAGCGATCAATGAGATTATATTACCTAATTTCGCCACAAACAAAATGTTTACGTTTTAACCTCAGTTGAAACAAATATACAGCGCAGAGAGTTCTGTTGCTTTTATATTGTACTCCTCATAATTGCAAAGGAGTCCCTCCTTGTCATCTCATTAACTTCTTGCGAGTTATTATTTATTGTTTGGTGAGTTTTAGATCTTTGAAAATGAGATTTTAAAGTTCACCCATACAGCGTCAGTTCCCAAATCAGTCTGGAATTTGAGAATAAAACATTTTGTGAAATAAAAATAAAAAAGTAGTAACTTTAAGTGGTACTCTAGTAATTTAGTATTGTACTTCCATATAGTTGGAGGCCAAGTGAAGACAAATCTAAAAACACTTTTAGCCCCTAATGCAGGCCACGCTCCCAAAGCACAGAATCCTAAAGTACTGCAACTCAACAGCATCTTTGGTTGGACCTGCACCTCCCCTTGAAAATTGGTAATGTCCAAGTCAAAGCTGAGATAACCCTGATTACCTCACTTTACATCATTTTCTCTGGAGCTACAAAAGACATTACACAACTGTTTTCACATAATAGCATCCACCCATCATCACTGTCTCTTTAAGAACAGGGTTTAAACGCTCTACAGTCTTTTGATTTGCTTTTCTCTTTTGAATAAGTTTTATTTGTGCACCAAAAGCACCATAAAATAAGCTTATCTAAAATAGTTCCAGTATCAGTACAGAACTATATCCTCCTAGTCTCGCCCATATCCTGAGCAGGGTGAGTCAGCACCATGTGAAGTGGAAACAGTGACATCCACACACACACACACACACACACACACACACACACACACACACACACACACACACACACACACCAAACAGCTGACTCTTAAACAGGGCTATGATCTCATCCCCATTCCCACATTACACCCTAAATGAGACACAAATACCAACACACACAGGGTACAGGAACCGTTTCCCTCACCATCATCTGTCTGTTTAAATGAAAATACATTCACACTTTGTTGGGTTAATAAGGTATTTAGCTGATCATTAGTGTATTTTAAAAGCCAATTTGAAATCATGGCACAGTTTTAGCATCCTGCTATCTCATTCATGGACACTCTGACAATATGCTTGGTTGCACATAATCATAAACTGGATGCTCGTGCATCGAGCCTGTCGTCTCTCAGTTGCAGGGTAACACGGTTTATCTTGATGAAACTTTAAACTTTAACTTTAAAGTTAAAGGAGTTACATGTGGTGGTTTCAGATGTCAATATACGTACAATATGAAAAAATAGCTTTTATCTCAAGTCACTGGTATCCTTTAGTACATGTGTTTCTTACAGTTAAGACTATATTTACCACGATGCCTTCTTTTCATTACTTCAGTTTCTTATGTGGCAAGCTGAAGAAGACAAAAATGTTGAAAGTCATTTTTCCATCAGCCTTTAACTCGCTCCCTTATCTAAAATTTCATGGAACCCTGAAAGCTTTGTTTTGCAGAGGACAATGGTGGATGTCACGCCATGTCACAAACAGTAGTAAATACAGTTTAACAGCAGGGACACTCACAGTCTTCTTCACTGCTTGTTTATGGTGATTTTACTATTATCTGAAATCAATGTGGAAATGATGTACTGACATACCACGAGGCATCTTTCACCGCCTTTTGTCAGTACATATTTGTCAGTAGATGCTTGGATATTTCTGTTGCCAAGGTTACAGGGCAGCCTCAGTGTCTACTGGCCATCCAGCTACACTCAAGTGAATCAAATTTGGCTTGTGTAAATTAAATCATCCTTTGTAACACCTTTAATTTTCTCCGGTAAAGTACTATAAGGTACAATATGAGCTGGATTAGGAATGAAAGTTTGCATTAAATCATCTGCTCACAGGATCATGACCTGGACCAGGCGAGTGCTAACTAAGACTTAGAGTAATCCCTCTATCATACCTGCTCAGTAAAACATAATCCCAGATAAAATGGGTCGATTAAAAGAAAGAATAGAAAATCAGTTTTAGTGACTAAAAATGAGCTGGAGATGAGAGCCAAGCCAGCATTACAGTACATGAAAGAGATGTGCAAATACAGACTCACACAGATAATAATATGCAAATATAGATGCAGACGAAACCTTTATGAGCACAATTGCAAGCAGGTGCAGAGCGAGCAACGCTGCATCATTTTTATTGCTAAATAAAGAGAAGAGAGCGGCCAGCTAAGGCCGCAGACTGCAGGTCTAAAGCTAAATGTTAGTCGTATGAGACACGATGAAATTTACTCCGGAGGAACAGGGGAATAACTGAGACGTCACTCTTGACAAATGACCTTTTTAACAAAGGACTGGGATGGTATTGGGAGGGAGGCTTCAGCTTCACCTACAAAGAAGTGAAACTCAACCTTTTTAGCTCCAAGCAAAGGAGCTCTCTCCCAGCGACCCCCTGCTGCAGGCATAAATGAAGAACATGTATGAACTTTGACAGTTAATGGCTTTTTTAGTATTCTAACTTTATAAATTATTGAGAAAAGGCAACTCTTGTTTGTCACACCTACAAATACATATACTTCATGCTTCACCAAAGCAGCTGGGTGTCACCTGCCTTGTTCAGTTTCACCTCCTGAGAGCTGTTCAGGGGCTGAGAGAGCTTTTCAAATTCATCTTCACCATGCAGACTTTTCCCTCTCCCGTCTAAACTAGTGACAGCATCCACAAGTCCACTTTTTCAAGCCCTTATCTATTGCTGCTCAGATACAGTATCACTCCTACAATATGCATGCTAATCACAGCAAGCAGACTGTGAATAAGACCAGAATGACTTTGGGGAATGACATCTATGTGACAAGAATACTGTGATTGTATTGTGAAGCACCTTGTGACTTTGTCTGAAAGGTGCTGCACAAATAATGTTATTATTAATTAGGATATGAAGTTACGACATTGGATTTTGGATTGATTGTGTGGTAACGGACAGAAAAAGCCTGGCAGTCTACTACAGCGGCTTTAGTAACCTGACATCATGGAGGAAGTCAGAGATCCTCTTGTTACATAACACTAAAGAGGCGCATTGGGAAAATGCTCAACTGCAATTAAAAGCCAGTAGTAGTAACATTTTCAGACGTGCATTTCTTTTAATCATGCGCTGTTGCGCAAAAAAACGATTCAACATATGTAAAATAAATACCAATTAATAAGAAGAGTGGACAATACAAAGGTCCTATACAAGCAGAAGAAACTATATCTATGGAGTGTTTTGCAAACTCATCTGTTTGAAGAAACACTCATCTTCACCACACATTTCTCTGCCTCTCTACAGCTCCACATATCTCAGTACAAGGATGTCAGCAGCACTGGACGGTTCTGTAACATCCACCTTGCTCATGTCTTATTAAAGCGAGCATAAAATAGACTGTAAATATACTCAGTTCAAAACAATCCTACCCAGCAGGATAACTTCACTGTGTCTGAAGTCGGAGACTTCCTGTCAGTGCAATGTGACGTTAGTAGATTAACTTAATGGTTCTGATGAAGAGTGCAGGCAATACTAGCAGCAGACAGGGGAAACTAAAATTGGTTTAAGGGATTAGCTCCAGGGTCAGGCAGGCTATCTTGAGTGATGTGTGTTCAGACCAGACTGTTAGTGTTAACATGAGCTACGAGCAAAACCGTCTGAGGTTTCTTTCATCTTTGGCTGCATGTCTGTTCTGATGGAGAGAGTTTTAACACCCCCATGTGAACGCAAGAGTCAGGGTCCTGATGTGGATGTATGTGTGTTTTCCACAGAGAGGGATCAAACTGTTTGCTCTCTGTTTTCTGGTACAGAGCTTGGTAAGCAGGACTGCTGCAGACAAAATAGCTGTGTAGAGAAACACAAGTCAGACCACACGCAGACACACACATGCAGAGAAAAGATGCTGCATCCATTCTCTGTCAGTACAGAGCAACAGTCCCATCTCATCTTCCATGGTTCTGTGAGGAGGCAGCTCAAACCAGCCAGAGATTTCATGGATTAGCAGCGTACACAGCTGAGTACAGCCACAAGGAAAATTCACTTTCACTACAATGCTGTAGACCATGACCACCATCGCTTTAAGCCTGCTATGGTAGCAGTGCTTAGAGTGGTGGCTGCAAAGATGCACCACCTGGGGAGTATTGATACACACCCAGGACGCTTTCACTGATGTTCCAGGGAAGACATAACCATCAGTACCGTCTCGTTCTTTACAGCAGCGGATTACGTCTCCACTTTTTGTATTCACTGAAGGTGGAAAACTTGATTTCAGCCCAAACAATCCCTCTTGGTACTGAAGGTAAGTTTAGTTCATTCAGTGCCATGAGGGACTTCTACGAAAGCTCTGACTCCACATTACACACTCACTTGAAACTGATTTAAGTAGGACGTCCTTCACAGACAAAAGACTTGGTTTCTTCCTCTGCAATATGGCGCAATTTATTCCTCATAAATGAAAAAGCACTTTAAAAGATTTGGATTAGCTTCTTTAATTAAACTCTTCCAACACAACAGAGACTTCTGTAGGTTCACTGGTACTAAAAGTATATGACACTGCTCTCAGTGTCATAGATAGCAGCTGAAACCTCTCACCTCTCTCTTTGGCACGTACACCTGAAGATTGGTGCATCCCATCATGTGTGATATCACCAAGATGCTTTACTGGGCTACAGTTGTGATGTTGATGATGCAAGGCATTCCTAAAAGTCACTTAACAGCAAATTTGAGCAAAAAGAAATATTGTCCTGGTGAGTTACGTCCTCTCTTCTGAGGATATTCATAATACATTGATCACAGCTGCTGTATAGCACTGTGTGATGCTGGACTCCCTTACAAGAGTGGCACAGTGGACACATGCATACAGGGTATTGGCCTATTCAAGAATTCAAGTCCACACACAGAAAATGAAACAGAGAAACTGGTGAATGGGGCCATTGAGTAGGCTGAATAGCCATTATGCTCCACCATAGCCTGAGGAACCCATCCGTCTTTTGGGGACACAGCTCAATAATGGGACTTAATCAAAATAATAGGAATTTATCAAAAGTATCAGAACATAAAACAGGAATAGAAGAATAAAGATAGACTTGTCACCACACCTGCCTGCACCAGTACCACCATGACAAATTCTTTGACATCCAGCATACTTTCCAAAATCAAGTAATTGTGCCCAGAGAGAGAGAGAAGTTTCAAAATGATGTTGTTCAGGTCACACTCGTCAACAAAGAGCGTTTTACATAGCAGGTCTGGCTTCAAACATCCAGAAAATATCCTGCACCCTCTAAGCCTACAATAGCACCACTGGCATCTGTGTTATTACCAGATTACAGCAGATCAGATGGGATAATGGGTTAACAAGAACAAAGAGGCCGAGCCTGGCCAATCAAATTTCATTTCCCATGCCACATCAGAAACCCTAGTTACAATATAAGCCAGTCAGGACGGCCATGCTGTGCGAGGCATCATGTGCAAACAGCCATAAGAAGAGTGAAGGGGGGGAATGATGACTGCGTCAAACACCATGGAAGTCAGTGGAGGAACAGTGAGACAGAAAACACATACTGTACTCAGAGTCAACCTTTACTTTATTTTAACTGACAGATTTTGCTCTCGTGCTTAAATGCAATCAGTCCTGGCTACCATCCCTTTCCTTAGTCTGTCTTTACAACTAATACAATTCCTGTCTACATGAAAGCCTGCTGTGAATGATGATACTCAGTCTGAAAGCAAAGAACGGACCAGGACCACAAAACCTTCCTTTTAGCATCTTTTAAGTCAATGTTTTGCAACTTCAGAGCCTCACTGCTCTGATCAGTGTTGTTTTCAACCACAGCAGGCTGCTGTATTCAACGAAGACGCTCTGATACACCCACTGTATGCAACCTGCCCACCTCCAACTGGCAGACAGAGGAAGTTAAAGACAGATAAAATGAGCTGCTGCTGAACATAGCGGAGCACTGAGCAGTTAAAGAGCCAGATATTTTCTCAGGGGTTGGTGGAGACCAAACGAGAGGTAAAAGAAGTGTGACTATTGGACTACTATTTATCAAGTGGCCTAAGACACAACTCCAAAGTGCTGTTAATGTTGCTCCTGTGTGTGCTGGACAAATCAATACCCACTGCATGCTATCAAGTTTGTGGCCTTTTAGCTTGAAGACGCAGCATAAGTGTGAGTATAAGAAGGAGCAGACTGTCTTGGTCTTCTGCTTTCCTTTCAACAATGAGTCAGAAAGGAGGAGAAAAGGAAGACAGAGAAACATAATACCAGGATTTTCTATCCAAAGCAATACTCTGACAGCTAGGGATTCATTAGGGGTTCCTGTAAGAGCCAATTAGCTTTGATTTTTTTTTCCACAAATACATCCTTAATGGATTCTTTGGAAAACCCACATTACTGTATGTCATCATAGTGGAGAGCAGGCTGAGAAGTTGACCTATTTCTTAAACTTTCACACACACACACACACACACACACACACACACACACACACACACACACACACACACACACACACACACACACACACACTGAGAGGAAAAGGAAAGCAAAGACGTCCTCCCTCTTATATAATCAGGGCTGTACTTCCAGGAATAAGTCTGAGCCCGGCGGGGGGGGGGGCATCACAGTGAAGGCGCACCCTAGAAAGACAGAGACAGACGACGCAGCGAGAGGAGGTGGTAGTTACGATGATGAATGCAGTCCACACTCACAGGACAACTCATGTTTACTGAGTTCATTCTTGTGACTATTTGCTGAAAAATACAAAAGGTGCAGTGAGTCAAACTTCTATTGACCCGAAGACATTTCACATATTTGTGGAAGGTTGATAAGTTTGTTGACTGAACAAATGTTTGTCAAACATTTCAGCTACAAATGAATTAGACTACGCCGCTATTTCACCCAGCAACACCCAGTTACCCCTCTATTTTACGTGTCTGTTAGATTTAGTTTTGATTCAATCAGGTTAGATGAGACGAACCCAATGCGCTCCTTTTTTAAGAAGTTTAAAAGGTCCATATGATGAAGATAAGCCAAAAGTAAATAAGTAAAATGAACAAAATCATCCTTAAATTATCATTTTCTGTCTAAGCTGCTCACCTTGGCGCTGCTATGGATGCAGAACAACAACGCCACAAGACTACCATCTTCAAAATACAGTGAGGATGTGACTCTTTCTACCAAAATTGACTTTTTTTCCAAAATGTCTGCACATTTTGGTCATTTGCAGGCAGCTCAAAGGGCATCTTGGTTAAAACTAAGCAAAAATGTAGCTGAAATGTCGATGTTTCTGTTTTTATTTGGAAAACAGCTAAACTTTAGAGCTGGGACCTGCTTCACAATGACATGTAGTCGTTTAACTATCATCGAAACAGTTACTAGAAACCAAATACATCTGTCTTAATGTCTTCTGAGTTGCAAAAAACAGAAATAACCAATCTGGAGGATCTTGCAGCCATTGCTTTCTTCAGTCTGATGCTGCCAGGATTGGGACGCTAACTTGTTGTGACTTCTAATGCAAAAAATATTTATCAGTATTTTGTCAAATTATCAAGAATTTGGTTTTTGCAGAAATCCGCTGAAATATTCTTCAATTACTTTAGGGCCACATCGTCCATACACTTGTCACAGACATTTTTAGCCCCCTGCTTTCAATCCCGATGAATCCACAGCACTGCCACTGTGAACTCAGGTTTCATTTATCCTCTATTCACACAGCCTGTTTCTCGTCTCCTGCACCAGTGCTGCTGTCTGTAGCTGTCTGCTTGTTGAGTTACAGCTTAGTGCTCCGAATGTGTGTGTGCGTGTGTGTGTGTGCTGCGAACCAAATGAAAAGAGCTTTGTTTGTTGCACACATTCACAGTCTCACAGCGGTGTCAAATAAAGCCTGACAGAAAGAGAGAGTGGGAGAGCTAAAAAGGAGGAATGCCAAAACAGAACAACCTTGACTGTCTCTCGGGACTTTGGGTTTGTCTCACGTCGCCTCGTAAGGCTCGATGAATTGCAATTCATGAAGCAGTTATTCTTCGTCTAGCAAGAAGATACAGTGTGTCAAAAATACCTAGACAGACAAGAAGGGGAGAAAAATAGGAAATGACCCCATGTCACAGTGCAGTGAGCCATGCATTCAGGGTGGAAATTTCCCACCAACGTCAGCCAAGTGTGGAAAGTCTGTCACACCAGACTCAACTGCAGGTTAAAAATACACAACTTAAAGGTAACTCTACCAAACATGACCCTTTTCTCGCTTATCTTCTTCTGCAACAGGACTGAAAAACAGCACAAGAACAAGAGCTCACAGCCACAGCAGCAGCTCTGGAAAGGCATGATTTAAAAAAAAAACAAAAAACAGTTTGACAGATGAAAAATTAACAGTCAACTCGGCTATTTTTGGACAGGAGGAAAAGACAATGGTGTGAAGTGAATCAAGAGGGTTTGTCCTCTGTATGGCAGCCATTTTAGGTCATCTCAGACTCAGCTCGACAGGCTCAGCTCAAACGACGGTCTCTCTGTCAGCCTCAGCTGTAAGGCTGACACCATCAGCCAGCATGTTGCTGTATGTTTGCATTCAGCTGAGAGTGAAAGCATTCGGTTGGATGACTGTAATCTGTCACAAACTCAGTGCTTGGGCAAGAAACTTTAAGCAGCTGGTGACGCTCGAAGAAAGTTACGGAATCACCGACGTCATTGTGATAAATTGTCTGGGAACCGCTTATGTCTGTATCAAATTTCATGGCGATCCATCATACAGCTCTTGAGTTACTTCACTCTGGACTGAACTACACACACAGCAGCGCTGCCAGCCCTAAAGCTATGCTGCTAGCGCGTCTGAAAAGAGACGCATCAGAAGTGTGTTATGGCAGGCACATGCCCAGCTGGCCCATGTGGAACCCAAAAACCAATAAGGAAGCCATAATAAACGAACAACTAACAAATAAATGGCTTTCAATCTGTGTCCCTTAGGAGTTTAAAAGCTTCCACTTCCTATCTAACATCTAACAGTATAAAGCACGGCTCTCTAACCCAACTCTTTGTTCTGTGTTCAATTCAGAGCTTTGCAGCAGCACACACAGCCAGCACTGAACCTGCTGCTGTGAACTGATGTCCACACACTCGTTGATACAGTGAAATGTGAAGCTTTATTGATCGCTTTAGGAAAACGCTATCGTGCCTTTGCCTCTTTACAGGTCAGAAGTCTGGGCCGGCTACGAAGCATGACTGCTGAGGCTGGAAGGCCTTCAGTTTATCCAAACGGTCACTTTTAAAAGTGCTGTGTCGACATTAATAAATTACCACAATGATGTTGAGTCATTAGTCGAATTCCACCATTGATCGCTATCCTGCACTGACCTCTGCGCTGCATCATGAGACTCCTGGTTTGCTTTAGTGGGAAGTCCAGTTTATGGTACAAAACAAGACAGCTGAAGCTGAAGCGAATGTCCTGCAGTGGAACTTTCAAAATGTTTCTTCTCTTCAGCGAAGCCAGAGACAAATCTCACAGGACAAACAGAAGTGAGGCTTGAACAAAATGTGGCGACACACACTTTCAATTCACTCTGCGTTTCAACTATTCATAGTAACCTGGCCAGCTACACTACTTCAACAGCGTCACACTTCACCCTCATGTTAAGTCCACTTATTGCTTTGCTAATGCAGCTACACCTGAGCACAAACACTTGACGCCAAGTCAATCCCTTGAACTACCTGTGCGTTCTCAGCGAGCTAAAGCTGAACACACGACCTTGATCTCAGCTTCCCAAAAGGCTTAGAGAGAGTCTCCTTCCTCGCCTGAACTTGAAGAGCTTACACTGTAAACGGTTGCGTAACGGCGGACCAGCCTGCTGCCACCGCTAGCAGGTTTAGAGTTAACAGACATCCAGCCACAGCGGGAGGATGCGATGTGACAGGCAGGAGCTGATTGCTTGAAATGCAAATGAGGAAATTTACAGCAGATTAGTTTAATTTTCGGGAGAAATTATGCACAGATGAGAACTTTCTGATTCTGCCGTAATGAGCAGCTGATTGTTAATGACGGTCTACGTGACACAGATATGGTTTCAAATGAAATGTCATTAGGAAAATGTTTGAATTTGCATGATCTGGCTTCTTCCAGAAAACTCTAAAATTCAAACTGTTTTCCAAAGCAGAACTTTTCTTAATCCTTTTTTTTTTTCACAGCATAGATTTTGACTTGTCGTAACAGGAAAGCCGCAGGTGTTACTAACGACATTAAGGACGACTCAAATCCATTCAAGCGTGCCCGCGAGTCGCGGCAGCCTGACTGTGAGCAGCACATCCAGCCGTCATTCACAACATTATGCAGGCCTGTGCTTTTCATACTGGGACATGTCAAGATGTCAGGGGAAAAGACTTATTCTGTATCTGAGCTTTGTGGCGGCACTGGCACAGTGAAAACCAGGAATCAGGGTCAACTAGAATCATCTGACCGTTTTCATTTTCAAGATGTCATTTTGTCGATCAATTAATTGACCAATCGCTGCAGCGCTATTGAGCTGTATTAGATTGGAGCACTAAATTCAACTTTATTGAGTGTGTAGGACTGAGTGAGCATGATTAATGAACTTTAGCTGATCACTGCTGTGTGTCCAGGCTTACACAAACACAAAAACACAAGCTGTGCTCATACAAACACCATGAGGTGGATGTCTTGCTTGTGTAGCTCCCCCAGCTTCACTATATCCCCGCTGCCTTACTTTCTCTCCTGCTTTTCCTCTGTCCACTTGCACTGCAGTGTCATACGTCTTTCCTCTGCCCACTTCTGCCTCTATAATCATCTTCCTGCCTCCTTCCATCCATCTCCTCTTCCTGCTCCCATGCTGTTGCACGCACAAATATCCAACCGAGATGGACTGCAGACGGTTCGATTGGTATTTGCTGCACACTACGGACGGGTGACAAAGAAAAACCAACATGAAGTCTCTTCGTAAGCTGCTGGGCCACCACGTGCTGCCACAGTGGGCCTTGAGAAAATTTCAAAATGTTCTCTTTAAACAGATCATAAATATGTTATTCCATTGTGCAATGCCTTTGAGATCAGAGCTCTCACACACACCCAGTCAGAAACACAACCTCTGATTTGTCAGAAACAACGCCTGCGATTGGTCAACAGACTCAACCCAGGCATCATAGAACTGCCTGTGATTGGCTAACAACAACAATAACTGTCTCCAATCCGATCCAATCCAATCCAATCCAATCCAATTCTTCCAGTTCAAGGCTGGATTATGGACATTCTGGATGCAAAGAACACCAACTTAAAGTAAAACAACTCTTCAGCCTTTCATATATGTAATATACGGAGCCCCTAAAGTGCCACAAAGAAAAAAAACTATACCGTGCCCACAAAATACTAAATCGAGCAAACGAGATACTAAAACGTGTGCTCGAGGTACAGTTATTTCCCACGCTTTGACTTGTCCGTGCATACGGCTCTCCGTAGTGACCACTTCAGATGATCACAGTCACACACGCGATACAATGGAGAGAAGAACTCAGCTAATTAACTTTTACTTTCACCTCGGAATGCCATATAAAGACATTCTTGTTGCTCTTTCCCTGAGACATGTGATGTGTTGCCGCCTGTCTGTATAAATGTATGAGTTAATTAAATCGAGCGCACAATTTAGTTTAAACGTGCGCACGTTTTAGTATCTCGCATGCACGATTTTTTTTTTCTTCGTCGCACTTTAAGGGCTCCGTAGTAATGTATATATGCCATGAAACACTATTTCATTTTCTTGCACTGTATTTTAGCTTGTCTGGACTCTGTGCCACACGTGCGGTATCAGTTCTGTTTAACTGTAGCTTATCAGCTAAAAGCAATTAGTTTTGATGAGTGAAATTCATCTTAAAACACAGGAAATAGTGGGAGTGGTAATCAATATCACGATATTGATGGGTTTCATTTCTGAAATTGATTATGTATCTAGATATGACAAATATACACAAAACATACACAATATCACAAAGTAATTAAAGTGGTAGGTGCAGTAAACTGTGCTGCACTGTTTGCGTAACTGCCACTGTGATTCGTCACAGTTAAAAGAGCAAATCAAATCGAACGACTGATTAATCGACTCAAAGTTTTAATGTCTGCTGTGGAAAAGGTTCATCATTGGGCGAGCCTCCTGTCAGCTGGAGCATTAATCTCTGCATCGAGCTGAATGTTTCTACCATTTACTCTGAAACTGCAAAGGCAGCAGAGAATCAGTCTGTGGAGCCAAATAATGAGGAGCCAGTGATGCATTCAGCTCAGCTTCAAACCAGAAGGATTTATATTTATCAGGCTTTCAACTACAATCAGAAGACTTAAATGTGTTGTGAAATTTAGTGAATGTGTTGCTGGAGAAAGTTCTTGCCTCTCCCTCTCCCTCCATATTTCTATTTCTGATTCAGCAGCTGAACGACCAGTCACCATGTAATTACTAGACTGTCGTCCAATCCCACACAGCAGCACAGCGAAAATGTCCACAGTATATCGACGGCGTCCCAGCAGCTCTCAGTCCTCTTTCACAGTCAGACAAATGAGCACAAAATACAGAGCACGCCTGGGCAACATTCATCTGCTGCAGCAATAAACACACACACACACACACACACACACACACACACACACACACACACACACACACACACACACACACACACACACACACACACTCTCATACAGTCGTCTGTGTGCTTTTAATCAGTGAAGCAATGCTGGCTGAGAGTCATGAAAGGAACACAACTACCATAACAGGCTGGAGGGCAAGGGCTGTGTGTGTCTTTACGTGCATGTGTGTGTGTGTCTATACGTGAGCATGTCAATATTGTGTGACTCCAAAAGTCTACAAACACAAATTATGGTCTGGTCCTTGCACTTTGAGTCAGAATAACAAAGCCAGCAGTGGAAGAAAGACTGAGTTCTTTTATGTTGGTGAGAGCAGAGATACCAGAAAGTACAAAAGTAAAAATACAGTTAAAAAATGTACACAGGTAGAAGTTTCAGCAGTATCAGTTAGCTATGCTTATCAATATTTTAGCTAGACCAGTATATCAGCTTTGTATTCATGTAAAGTAAAAGAATGAAGTAACATGAATGGAAAGCACAAGCACCTCATAATTTTACTTGGATGTATGTACTTTGTTACTTTTGCACTACTGCCCTTAAAAGCAAAAGGACTTGAAGGAATTCAAAGCGTTTCCTCTGACTGGAAACAGAAAAGGGACCCTGATCATTTCCCTGCGGAACGTAGAAAACCTTTAACAATACTTTCACAAACCACTGACAGAAATGTTGCATCAACACCAGCAGGAGGTTCATGACGAGGCCAAACCACCGCAGCCGGACAAAGGCTACACGTGAGCTCGGCTGGCTGTGACGACACGCTGTCATAAGACTCATATCAGTGCTTTCTTTGACTGGGACTTCTTACAGACCTTTCAAATCATCTGAATTGCATGTTTTAAAACAACTCTTATGAATTTACTGCAGTCAAACCAATGAGATGAACCAGCAACTTTCTGATCACAGACTCACTTTAAGACACAGTTCAGGCAAACATTATAAGACAGCAACAATAATAAACTCATTTAAACCAATATGAAGGTTTCCTTTCATTTCATTTTTGTCTGTTTGTGGTGAAACAAAACAGATCTTACTCTTTAAGAGGAAGGTAACTTTATTCAGATCTTTACCATAATGTCATCAGACACTTATTATAAAGATCTGAGCCTGTTCAAGCTTTGAGTTACACAAGCATAAGCTGTGTGGCATGCTTTTTTTTTTTTTGTCTGAAGCACCACAATAATAGAGAGTTTAGACAAAAAGGGCTTTGGGGATGTTGGCACGCCTTGAAAAGTTCTCACTATAATTATGTTGTTGAAATGCAATCCTTCAACACTGGACAACCTTCAAAAGGAGCCAAGCAAAGCATTTAGACACCTGTTTCACTGAGTGTAGTTGAAAAAGTCTATTCAGGGAAACTGGCTGACACAATAGGACCCGCATCATATCTGCACAGAGCGCTTTTACAAATCAGAGATACGAAGACCAGAGATTAAATCACACCACACATTTACACATATCAATCAAACACACAGAAACTATGCACATCCGGCCTCTGCAGCCCCTCGGTTATGTAACATGGAGAGACACATTCCGAGATCGGGAACAGCAGCTGAACACTGAGTACAGGCCCGTCGCCTGACACACTGAATCAGCTGTTCACGTGTGTGTTTAACAGCATGTGCGGGAGGCTTTAAACTTGTAATGCCAGGATGGTTTGGCCCAACGCTCACGGGTCCCTTATCACAACGACTGCTGACGCTGAGCCAGCACTGGTCTCATTAGAGAACATGAAAACAGTGAAATCATGGAAGGGCATCAAACTGTGCAAAGATGCTGTAAATGGCACAGCAGAGCTGAAACTAACCATTTTCATTTTCATCACTGATTAATATGCTGATGCTTTCTCCATTAATCAGTTCATAGTTAATCCTTTGGTTTATAGAATGCCAAAAAATAGTCACAGCTTCCCAGAGGGAGTCTTCAATTTCCTCGTTTTGTCCAAACAACAGTCGAGAGGCCAAAGATGTTCAATTTGGAATTAATATAAGAAAAAGAAAAGCAGCAAATTTCCACATTTAAGAATCTGGATTCAGAGAATATTAGTGATTAGTGGTCAAAGTAGAGACTTAAATTTGCACTTTCCATGACCAGCTCCTCATTTTAGGACTCTGGCACTTACATTGGCGAGACTGACCTTTAAGATTTAGTGAGAGCTGTTGGCTAACGAAGAGGAATCCAAACAAAGACATCTGTGCTTTAAAAAGGCAAACTGATCTGACTAACTGCAGTTCTGTTGACACATCTTTGTCATTAAGTTACACATTTAAATTCCATTATGGCTTTTCACTCTTATAAGCAGTGACACTGTCTGGGCCCTGGTGTTGATTTGGGGTGATGCCGTGACCTTAACCATCGCTCTAAGCCGGCTGATCTTCAAATCTCTCTCTTGATCTCTTTCCGTCTTTCGTCAGTGAGTTCAATTCATTTCTGTTGACTGAATGACGGGATGATTTTGTGCAAAGGTTTGTGCTAACGTAAAACAGCAGCAACCCTTTTAATATTCCTTTAACGTCCATTTATCAGGCATTTTTCAGGCTTTATCTCTGCAAGAGATCTTCATTATGATGTTTTGCTGTGGAATCATATCTCGCTCAAAACCAACTAGCTTGCCAACTCGCACCTGAATCCTGATCCAGGTGGATAAGACATTGCATTATTCTTGACTTCTCAACTGTCTGAACTTCACAGGCCCAGTGCTACAATGCCTGCTGCCAGCACTACTATGGATGTAACAACCAACAACTTCTACTTGCAACTGTTACTGCAACTGTTCTGCCACTACGGCAAAGAAAATAACAAAAAGCATCTTTAGTACAATCTTCCCAGCCACCTCTCTTCAGGCAGTGATTCAGCCTCGGACTGGAATGGATGGTACGCACTCGACCGGGTGAGCTACAGGGGCGCCCTGAGAACTAGATGATAATTATACTGCAGAGGAGAGCAGGATGGCAAAATGTTGACACTGTAAACAAATCTGACTCAAGTTCTGGAGACCAGAGAGCAAGGCAGAGAAGGAGTTTACATAACAGACGGATAACCATGTACTGAAGGCTTTCCTCCCCTCGCCTCTGCTCTGGAGATTATCAGACCGTCTCTAACGACACAGGGTCAGTTAGCTAAATAGACCACCTACTATTGTATATTAACCTACATGTTGTACCGATATGGATTCTTATCGTCTAATGTCAAACACAATGCAAACCCAGCAATCCAGGAATAACCAAGCCCCTATGAAAATACCATGGTATTCATAATACATCACCCACAGATCACTACTGAGCACTGTAAATCCTTAAAGGAACAGCAGATTATTACACGGGTGATTTACAGGGAGGGTGCTTTTCATGCTTTTTATGTATGTTGCAGACATGACAAGACAGTATTATTTCTGTTTAGGCCAGTAAACCAATCTGCATCCCCACCACATCACATGTGATGCACCTCAAGACACTAACCAGCATACATCAGGCAGAATACATCAGGAAGTACAGCCAATCTACCTTCAAAATAAGAGCCTGGGTGTGTAACATATTTACTGAGGTATATGAAATAATAGATAATGAAATTGCCTTCCAGTGATGTTGCAGGATCCCCTTTCATGACGACTTCTAAAGCCAAGTTGTTGGATTCTGTTTTTGCCTTATTTTAACAGCATCTCATTCTTTGTAAATAGCAATTATTGTTAAATTTTTGACATAAAAGATCCTATCATTACATTTAAAAAAAAACAATGATAGCAATGTTATTTGAACATCCTCTTGCTATCATTCTCACGTTTTACTTAAGTAATAAATCTGTTTTCTATGATGTTTATGCTTTGTTTTGTGGGTGCTCCTTAAATATTTCAAACCTTTTCTGTTCACTTCATGATTGCAGTTGATCAAAATGACTTCTGAGTGCCAAATGAAAACGTTCATTTACGCATTCAAGTTAATATTGTTGTCCAACAAGACTTTATCAACCTTCAAAACGGGTAAACGTTTCCCGAGGCGACCGAGCTTTTATTTTGCTAAATTTCAGCGGAAGTCACATGTCTTCATTCTGGAGGCTTGACACTGGTGCTGTTCGCTGTTGTCTTCTAGCAATATCGGGTCAATATGGTGATAACACGGGGGTGCAGGCCGCTGGTGTGGCGACGTGAAGCCAGAACAGCTTGTCATGAACGAACGGCGGCTGGTTTTTATTGTCTAATTCTGTCTTTCCACCCAGTGTCCACAGCTTTTTATCGTGCACATAACGTTAAGTGATGAAACACCGATGGCATGTCAAACCGCTGCCATCCTTTGTGCCACTGCGAAAACACAAACACACACCGCCACCATCCAGCCCAGCTAGCACCACCCTTCATTTGAAGCGTTTAACGAAAAATAAGCCTGTCATGTTAGAAGACGTCAAGGCCGATGGGTGTGGGAGACATCGGCTGACAGCCACACCGGGCTGCGTCTTTCCCGTTATGACCGAGCGAGGCATCATTGTTTTCATCCTCCGACGCGATGCTCGCAAACACAACCTTTTCTCCTTCTTCCCCGCCTGTTCTCATCCAGCTCTCACCAAATAACCGCATGGAAGTCAAGATGAAACACACTCACCTTGCCGCAGTCGGTCGGCAGCAGGTCTGTTCTCGATACACTGCATTAGCGGCGGTGGATGAGCGGGCTGGTGGGCTGCTCGTCCGCGGCGTGTGCACTGTTTTCTCGGAGAGACTGCAGGCAGACAGCGGCGGTGCAGCGCCGGATGGGCTGGGCCGGAGCGGCACGTCAGCCTGAGGTCACAGCTTGGTGTCCCAGACCAGATTATCTAACCCTGGGTGGGACCGCTGCCACTCATTAGATCTGTCACCTCAGCGTGCTATCCCACTCAGCTCCAGTGAATCGAAAACTGCACAGGCGTGAAATTATGTCCTGATCTTATTCCTCATATTCACTTTAGTTTATATAACATGTAGGATGTAGGATATCTCAGTGTCACACTTTCCCTAAAGAAACCACAAAGTGATACGATGTTTGTTAGTGCATTGACTCAGGGACACGGGAAAAAAAACAAATAGACCTTGAATCACTGTCTTTATTTAGCTATGTATTTATTTATTTATTTATTTATTTATTTATTTTTACCACAGGTTACCTGAATGTAGTAGCTACAGCGATAGGTCAGACACACGAGTAGGATTCAGATAGGCCTACTTAAACAAGTCCCTTTTGTCCTTGTATAGGCTGAGCTCCATCTGCTGGTTATCTGATGTTACTGCATTTACCAAAGCGCATGATTATGGACACGTTTCAATAGATTTCTCCCTCCAGTCTGAGGTTACTGCTGCATAGTGGAGACCTGCATCCCTAGATGTAATCAGCTGTTGAATAGAATTTTTTTTTTTTTTTTTTTTGCATCTTTATTGTAAAATCTGACAATCAAGCATTAAACGTGTGGTCATTTCACATGAAAAAACAACAAATGACTCTTTATAGAATCTGTTTTGTTCTCCTTTGAACAGATGCTTTCTGCTTGTTAATTTAGAGCAATGCTGTCACAACTGTTCATCTGTAGCTTTCGATAATTCCTTAGGCAATGTTCACAAATCAGCTGGGAGACTAACAGTTGGAAAGTGTGTCAGAGAGATGGGTAAAGAAGACGGCAAGAGTTTTACTTAATGAAAGGAGGGAAAAGCTGCACACTTCTACATCTAACATATTTTTTAACATTTCTAATTCTACGGTGGACTCCTACAGCAGACTATATCTTTCGTTGATTTGTTAGCATCACCTGGTAAAGCATGCATATGTCTGAAGATCACAATACTTTGTGTCCTTTTTGTTTATGCACGTCATGTATTACATGAGCCTGATGCAATCTCAACCACCCACTAAAGCAGATGTAGTCTTACTGTTACATAATATGATAAGCAGCCACTGGTCAACTCCAACCACAGAACTACAGGTCAGAAAGGAGAAAGAAAGAAAGAAAAAAAAACAAAACAACGAATTTGATTTTTTTGAAACACACCTGTCTTATACAAACAAAAAACATGGTGCAATACTTGAATTAAGTTTAATGCCTTTGTATTTTTTCACTGAACCGTTTACAGTAAAAGAAATTAATCATTGTTAACATAAAAGTATTGATTATGGCAGCCTTGTGTTTTTGTTATTTTGTCCACCCCCTGTAGTTCGCCTTGTCAGCCATTATAGTTAAGAAAAGTGTTGGTTTTTGGCCTCTAATAAGCCTGTTAACCTGTAACATATGTACCTGTTCTCCAGCTACCAACACAAATGACTGCATCAGGTTGCACCTTTAATTTGGCACCTGTTAAAAGACCAGTGTGTATTTTCAGGGTATGATTTTTTTTATCCTGCCACAAGATGGCACCATCTGACATGAAAATCAAGGCTGTCTCAAAGGCTGTGGTGAATATAAAAATACATTAATTGTAGTAGTGTTGTAATTTAGATGATCATGAAATATTTTTGTGTGATTAACATGAAAATATGAATTTGTAGCATTGACTTTGTTGTATTTGCAGACACATACTTGCATATCTGAGTCAACTATTTCCAAATAATGAAACCCTTCACAACAGAGAGTGAGGCAGGTGTTGTCTTCTGCATCTGTCATTTCATATGCAGCCAGCAAATCTCACTCTGTTTTAACTAAAAACATAATGCAGAAACTACTTTGGGCAATAGTTGCCAAATTAGAGCATAACTTTTAAAAAAATAAATCAAAATTTTGTTATTCCATTATCTTTACTTTTAGCGCACTTACCTCTTCTCACTGTGAGCTCTTTATTATTTATTTAAGCAAACCAACCAAATGGAGGAGGTAAACAATCATACAAATAACCTGCCAAATATACAACACAAAGGATGGTTTGCTTATCCTTAAAACCACTGAAGATATAATTTCATGTTTTTTAAGTTATATGGAACAATTGTAGCAATTATTAAATCTGTGACTTTTTGACATAGATTACGATGTAAGTACTTGAACAGAGTTTAAGATGGCACAATTTCAATTAAAACCTTTTTTTAGACATGTGTTTTATGATGAACTCAGCCCTATTACTTCCACCTGTTTCCAATCAACCACTTAGGAATAGAGAGCTGTGATTGGCTGTCATAACAACTTAAAATAATTGCCCTGCAGGCAATATGTCATTGCACCACTGTGGAAGGAGGACATTGTGCTTGTGTTGGGTCAGCTGGAGTCAGTGAGAGGGATTTCAGTTTACATTTGATCTTATCTCTTTAGCCATGGTGCAAAATCTCAGGTAACTTTTGAGTGTTCTTTTTGTACTCAATGGTTTACACTTACAATGTCTGAAATAACTGTAATTGTCTGAATATGGCTTTGTTTTGTAGTGTGGTGCTTCTATGGCTGCTACTTATTGGAGAACTTCAGGCAAACACTAAATGTAAGACTATTGGTTACAATTGCATTGAAAATGCTAAGTTTAAAATGGTTAAATATCTGAACCAAGCTGAATGAACTCAAAACTACTCATTTCAAGTATGTTGAAGTCATTAACCTTATGATTGCAAAACAACAATTGATATCTTTGAGTGGTTGTTTTTTCATAACTTAGCAACAGTTTCCTATCATGGATTTGAGCCTGGCATGTGGGACACTTACCAGCCTGAGGATATCAAGCCTCGGCCCCAGATTCCCAGCTACCAGCCTAAGATTCAACCTCAGCCCCAGGTTCCCAGCTACCAGCCCCAGGTTCCCAGCTACCAGCCTAAGATTCAGCCTCAGCCCCAGGTTCCCAGCTACCAGCCCAAGCGTCAGCCCCAGGTTCCCAGCTACCAGCCTAAGATTCAGCCTCAGCCCCAGGTTCCCAGCTACCAGCCCAAGCGTCAGCCTCAGGTTCCCAGCTACCAGCCCAAGCGTCAGCCCCAGGTTCCCAGCTACCAGCCCAAGCCTCAGCCCCAGGTTCCCAGCTACCAGCCCAAGCCTCAGCCCCAAGTTCCCAGCTACCAGCCCAAGCCTCAGCCTCAGGTTCCCAGCTACCAGCCCAAGCCTCAGCCTCAGGTTCCCAGCTACCAGCCCAAGCCTCAGCCTCAGGTTCCCAGCTACCAGCCCAAGCCTCAGCCTCAGGTTCCCAGCTACCAGCCCAAGCCTCAGCCTCAGGTTCCCAGCTACCAGCCCAAGCCTCAGCCTCAGGTTCCCAGCTACCAGCCCAAGCCTCAGCCTCAGGTTCCCAGCTACCAGCCCAAGCCTCAGCCTCAGGTTCCCAGCTACCAGCCCAAGCCTCAGCCTCAGGTTCCCAGCTACCAGCCCAAGCCTCAGCCTCAGGTTCCCAGCTACCAGCCCAAGCCTCAGCCTCAGGTTCCCAGCTACCAGCCCAAGCCTCAGCCTCAGGTTCCCAGCTACCAGCCCAAGCCTCAGCCTCAGGTTCCCAGCTACCAGCCCAAGCCTCAGCCTCAGGTTCCCAGCTACCAGCCCAAGCCTCAGCCTCAGGTTCCCAGCTACCAGCCCAAGCGTCAGCCCCAGCCCCAGGTTCCCAGCTACCAGCCCAAGCGTCAGCCCCAGCCCCAGGTTCGCAGCTACCAGCCCAAGCCTCAGCCCCAGGTTCCCAGCTACCAGCCCAAGCCTCAGCCCCAGGTTCCCAGCTACCAGCCCAAGCCTCAGCCCCAGGTTCCCAGCTACCAGCCCAAGCCTCAGCCCCAGGTTCCCAGCTACCAGCCCAAGCCTCAGCCCCAGGTTCCCAGCTACCAGCCCAAGCCTCAGCCCCAGGTTCCCAGCTACCAGCCCAAGCCTCAGCCCCAGGTTCCCAGCTACCAGCCCAAGCCTCAGCCCCAGGTTCCCAGCTACCAGCCCAAGCCTCAGCCCCAGGTTCCCAGCTACCAGCCCAAGCCTCAGCCCCAGGTTCCCAGCTACCAGCCCAAGCCTCAGCCCCAGGTTCCCAGCTACCAGCCCAAGCCTCAGCCCCAGGTTCCCAGCTACCAGCCCAAGCCTCAGCCTCAGCCCCAGGTTCCCAGCTACCAGCCCAAGCCTCAGCCCCAGGTTCCCAGCTCCCAGCCCCAGGTTCCCAGCTACCAGCCCAAGCCCCAGCCCCAGCCCCAGGTTCCCAGCTACCAGCCCAAGCGTCAGCCCCAGCCCCAGGTTCCCAGCTACCAGCCCAAGCGTCAGCCCCAGCCCCAGGTTCCCAGCTACCAGCCCAAGCGTCAGCCCCAGCCCCAGGTTCCCAGCTACCAGCCCAAGCGTCAGCCTCAGCCCCAGGTTCCCAGCTACCAGCCCAAGCCTCAGCCCCAGGTTCCCAGCTACCAGCCCAAGCGTCAGCCTCAGCCCCAGGTTCCCAGCTACCAGCCCAAGCGTCAGCCTCAGCCCCAGGTTCCCAGCTACCAGCCCAAGCCTCAGCCCCAGGTTCCCAGCTACCAGCCCAAGGTTCCCAGCTACCAGCCCAAGCATCAGCCCCAGGTGCCCAGGTACCAGCCCAGCAATAATTTTGGTTCTGCTGATACTACCCAGACTGAAGCTTCACTCAGCACAGGGGATTCCACAGGGTGAGTTTACATAACCTTTATTCATTGTAGTTAATTTTTAAGTTTAGTTCTGATTGCTTTTTGTGTGTTTTAGAGCAAGTTGGCCTCATCTCTCTTATGGGAGCAAAGGAAGATTTGGCTACAACCGCAACTAGAACTTAAGACATAGCTTAAATGGTAAGTGCAGTGTGAAGTTAGTTCCTGCTTTATATAAGTGAAATGTTCTACCTTTCCATTCATCTTACTGCCACTTAACTTGAAACCAACCACTGACCTCATTTCAGCTCTCCAAGATGTTTGACCTGATGGGCATCATTAAATCAATGCTTGCACCATGGAAATCATCAGAAAAATAAATGCATTTTGTACTACACTGGTGTGATATCCCTTAATTTGCATAAAAATGAAACTTGTCATTTTGTACTATGCCTGTTAAGGTCTTGACAGCTTGCAGTAAAGACTGCTAGTTTGTGAACATGGATGGAAATGATACAGGATTTAAAGTCTTGTGTAAGGAAGGCCATGTACTCAACACCATGTTCTGAGTAACTATGCAAGACTTAAACAGAGCTGCACAGGCTTATTGTAAACTTAAACTGGATGATCTACCAAATGATACACTGCCTGGTCAAAGTCACCACCTGGATTTAACTAAGTGAATAGGGAAGAGCCTCCTATTGGACAATTACTGCATGGGTGATTATCTTTCAGCTGGCAACAAGTTATTTAACCCAAACTGATACAATGAATAGCTTATTGCTTAAACAATCATGTCAAGACACATCCCATGGTCATGGAAAAGATGTTAGTCTGAGAAGGGCCAAATCATTGGCATGCATCAAGCAGAGAAAACCTCTGAGATTGCAGAAACTACTGAAACTGGGTTAACTGTCCAACACATTAAAACCTGGAAGGCTAGTGGGGAATCATTGTCTTCAAAGAAGAAATGTGGTTGGGGGAAAATGGTGATCACTTAAAGTTTGAAATCAAATTGTAGAACTCAGGCCTATGTTAGTGAAAGTAAGAGCATTTCCACATGCACAATGCAAAGGGAACTAAATGGATTGGGACTGAACAGCTGTGTAGCCTTAAGAAAGCAACTGATCAGTGAGGCTAATTGGGGGGGGGGGGGGGCTTCCATTTGCTAGGGAGTGTAAAGATTGGACTCTGGAGCAATGGAAGAAGATCATGTGGTCTGAGTCCAGATTTACACCTGCCTATCTTCTTACCCTGATGGGTGCATCAGGGTAAGAAGATAGGCAGGTGAAGTGATGCACCCATCATACCTAGTTCTGACTGTCCAAGCCTGTGGGGGCAGTGCTGTGATCTGGGGTTGCTGCAGTTCATCAGGTCTAGGTTCAGCAACATTATGTGCCCAGAGAATGAGGTCAGCTGACTACCTGAATATACTGAATGACCACCAATCCATCAATGGATTTTTTCTTCCCTGATGGCACAGACATATTCCAAGATGACAATGCCAGGATTCATCAGGCTCACATTGCAAAAGAGCAGTTCAGGGAGCATGAGACATCATTTTCACACATGTATTGGCCATCACAGAGTCCAGACCTTAACCCCATTGAGAATCTTTGAGATGTGCTGGAGAAGGCTTTGCACAGTGGTCCGACTCTCCCATCATCAACATAAAATCTTGGTGAAAAATTAATGCAATACTGGACGGAAATAAATCTTGTAACATTGCAGACGCTCATTGAAACAATGCCTCAGCAAATGCGTGCCATAATCAAAGCTAAAGGTGGTCCAACAAAATATTAGAGTATATGACCTTTTTTTTTGGCCAGGTAGTGTATCAACAATGATGTTTTGAGCAGCACACAGGAAAATGAGTTGCTCAAGAGCCTCATTTCTGTTGAGGTGCAAATCTGCATATTGGGACACCACAGATTTTTTTTATCCAAACCACTTTAACTTATAAAAGGGTCATTGACTAAAGTTGGATCACAGTTAACTTTAGTTCATGTCAACCTCCCCAACATACTCAATGGCTCCAGTTCTGCCTATACTGACCCTTGTAAACCTTGCTTTCTATTTGTGTGGTGATGACATACAAATGGCCCGTTGATCATTCAAGTCATCTCTCCCCACACATGGCCTAGTATGTCTCAAGCATCAATGCTGGATTAAACTTGCACTGTATTAGACTCAAATTAAAATCCCTTTTCAGCCCCATTGTAAATATTTTGAAAAGATTTTGGTTTTAAAACTTTTAAAATTTGCTATGGCTTTTTAAAAGGGTTTGAATCATCTAGACTATTAATACACATTTCACTGCAAGTGCTTATGCTTTTTGTAAGGGCTCATTTCAACCTGAGGTTAGAAATTGGTTTCCCACTGTCCACTTCACCTGACAATCAAATAAATTAAGATAAATGAAAAATGTATTTTCCCACACTGCACAGTGGACACCATGATGGTAAATCCAGGTATGGGAAGCATATATTTGGTTATATAAGGTGATTTGGCCACAGCTCATGTCACTTTCTTGTGGTACGGCCGACATCAGGAATCAAAAATTGGACTTCAAGCACAATGGTTTTAGGAGTGAATTTAACTGAAAATGTCTATCATTTCTCTGTGGTTTGGTTTTTCTTGGCCAAATTTTATCTTGCTAAGTTGAAAATTTCATGTTTTGAGAAGACTCCCACCACTTCACGAGGCAAGAAACAGAGCTTTATAATGGTAGCAGCAGTTCATATGTAAACTAAGTTCAGCTGGCAGATGTAGCAGTCGTGGACTGAGGGGCAGGGGTGGAACAAATACTGTAAAAAGGGCACCACATGCAAAAAGTCATAACATAGTTATGGTGAAACAGTTTCAACCCCTTTTCAGGCATGTAGGGCAGCCTAATTGTGCATTTACCTTGGAAGTCAAACTGAGAGTGAGATCACACCAAACTGACCATTCCAACGCATCAAGTCCAAGACAGACACCTCCAGGAAAATGAGGATAGCAATGCAATACCTGCAGTCTTGTACATACAAACACCATATCAACTTGCCCATATTTAGAAGTACTGTGTGTATGACGGATTTAATAAAACACAAATAACAGCATCTTACTCCAGCTTTCACTTGTTAATCAGTGGAGCAGCCATGGTAGATTTTCAGGTCAGGTTTGTTGAGGTTCTTCCAACTTTCTGATTTGGAAATCCAATTTCAGGAGGCGTTCCAGTTTTTCCGAGAGGCAAATCACAAATTTATGACTCTGCATCACCTTTGCGTTGTTTTCCGTCTTGAGGGGCGCAATCACCACCAGTGATGCCGGACATTAAGTATTTTGAGCCACGCCATGCACGTCCGCATGCGTGCTGGGTGTTCCAAATTCCTACTTTCACCGTGGTCACCGAATGCAGCACAAGAGCCGCCCCGCTCAACCGGATTTCAGCTGGTCGGTAGTCGATCTTTGCCAGTGACAGTCGTCCCTCAAACCCTCAGGACCCCCTGGACCGTCCACCTGCCTCATATCTGTAGTTTTTTCCCAGGCACGGTGTGATGAAGCGAAAAGTGAACGACATTTAGGAGCAGTCTACATGTCTGCTGTGCAACAGGCAACTGGGCTGCAAACTCAGTGAAGGCTCATCGGCTTTGGAGGAACTGTTGCACAAAATCCCGCTGCGATGTCCCTGCTGTGTGTCAGAGGTAAGGTCTCACTTCATGGCTGCAGGTTGTCTTTGTTTAATAACAATGAAGTCAGTACGAAAACAGAAGAATGGAGGCCTGGCATGAAGAATGAGCTGGTACTTAATGATTCAAAAAGCCAAGTTCATTCTCTGCGATTGATGATAAGATTTGGGGATTGTTGTGCAGATATCACAGCAAAACCGGGGTGTTTTATTATCACATGGATAAAGAATGTGATTAGAAAACCTCAAACAGGCAAGACAAAGAAAAAAGGAGGAACAGGATGTAAAATTATTGTATGTTGATGAGTTTCATCTTCCTCATTCCACCACTGACATGTAAGTGATGAGAATAGAGAGCCCGTTAATTAGTCAATATGCATTTAAAAAAATAGAAAAAAAAACACCCACAAAACTTTTCAGTAGTTTCTTTTAAGATACCCACGTGCCATTTAAAACCCGTCGAAATGCTGATCCCATACGAAGGACTAAAACAGACTTTTACCTGTTTGCTCCTTCAAATGAAAAGCAATGGCACTGTTTGGAGTGCATATTTGAATGGAGTGTGTATTTGATCGCTACTGGAAGAGCATTCATGTATTCACATTAGAGTGCTATTGGTCTTTTAATGTTAGATATCTGAGTTTTAAGAGTCAACCCCAGTATGAGTGAGAAAGGACTGCGTACAACCTGGAACTAGAGCGAGACCGATGAATCAGATGTGCCGATGATCAGCTGATGTTACATTAGGTTACATTTTCCTAAAAGCTGGAATTTACAAGAAATCACAGTTCAGAATGCTACAGAGAAATAGCCCACCAAAAAATACAGGCAAGTTTATTTTTCAAATGGAAAGTGTCATTTTTTAATGATCTAATTTAAGGGATCCATATCAAAATGAATAACATAGATTTTGTTATCAGATTTTTAAAACAAAAAATCCAGCATCAGTTCAGATGTACCTAGACCGCAAGACAGTTGTTTACAACTGAGACAATTAAAGAGGGAAACGTGAGAGGCTGTGCAGTGATTGGAGATGGTGTGTGAAGATGTGTGAATGTATGATCATGAAGTAAAGCTGAGCTGTGATTTTGGCTCTAAGAGGAAAGAATTTGTTATGCATGTAGGCAAGCACTGTAGCATCTCTCAGCTATACGTGTTTAATGGGTTAAAACTGGATCCATAGCAGAAGCCTTATAATTGTCAAATTGTGGCTATTTAAGGGTTTGAAACTAGGTTGTAATATTCTGAAGCAGCAAAAGGTTTTACTGTTCTGGTTGACATTATGTGCACTGAAACTTTATGTGTGTTAAATGTGCTGGACGGCACGACCCCTGAAAACTAGAGGCTCACAGGAATCTCTGGAGCTCCACAGGGACGTATTTAATGACATTTTGATTATCAAAGAAGGAGAAAATCCAGGGTGCTTGAAGTTTTATTACTGGCTGAAACATCTCTTATGGAATGGCTTCGTTACTCCTGAAAGTATCAACTTAGAAACAAGTCAGTGGAGCCTGTGCACTTGCTTTCGTTGTAAAAGAGAGATCATGAGTGAAACTGAATGGCACATCGCTCCTTCCCACCACAAGTACTGCTGAGGTGCCCTTCAGCAAGTCACTTGATCTGCAACTGTTCAGGTGAAGCTGACCAGTGGCCTGGAGCAGGAAACTGTGGTTGTGCTGGGCAGGTGTGTGAGTGAAAGAATAAGAGACAAGCTGTTGCTGAAAACAAGCATGTGTATTCACACAGATAAAGTTTAGTTAATTAAAGGTGGAAAAAACCCAGATGCATCCCACACTGCCATTAGTTTATTTAACATTTTGGCTCCTTTCCAGATGACAAATTGCTCTTCTTTCACAGACATGCTGATTGATTTTCACACCATCGAACTATTGTCTGCCTATCTCTAACTCTCAGCCCCTGGCCTATTGTCTCTGACTGATCGCTTTTGACCATTTCTCATCTTGGGTGCGAGTGCCGCCTGAGGCTGGAGGGCCAACATCGGCGAACCTGTCTATTACAGGATGACGAGATGGGGTGAAGTTGGGGGGGGTGGGGGGGTCGCAGTGGGCTCAGCCAAGTGGGATTATAAAGAAAAACGTAATTTTGGTTCATATCTTGCACAGAGATTGAATGAGAGTGTGGCTCATGTTCGCCTGTATCAGTAACAGCATAATTGTTCTTGAGTTTTTCTGCATTCATCTGGTTCCAGTTCCAGCAGGATGATGAGACCTCAAATCTACAGCAGCATAGATCATAAAATCACTTTTGTCTTGATAGTGACGTGGTTGCTTTTACAACTAGATGGATGTCTTCCAGACTTTCCATGATCTCATTATTTATGATTATTATGAGTGTTGTTCAGTTCTTTTGATTTTAGTAGACTTGGTCAAGTTTTGAACTGCTGCATAGGACTGTGCAGACATTTTTTTAATGGGGGGGTCCCCATTTTTTTTCTCTCCTGCACATGCAAGAGGAGAATACAGAATGTTTACATTGAGTAGCAAACCAGGAAATAGTCAGATAATTTTATGAAATACCTTTGCCATGCAGTCACATGGTCTGCCATTCAAATAAAGAAGAGTAACAGTGTGTCATCACTGCGTTTTGTGCAATACTACACTTCCAGATAACATAGTGTAGAGTTGCTCTCACATGAGCCATACTCTCGATCCTTCTTGCTATCATGTCCCATTGTGTTCCTCTGTGCGTCATGGTATTGTCGTGCTTATTCAGGTTTTGTTTTGGTTTGAATATGGTTTGGCACTGCTTTTGTCATTATTGAATAGGTGAAAAAAGTGCAGAGTTGCTCTCATACACTGGATTAAGTCATGATTGCTCTGCTCCTTTTTTATCTATATCTCCGGACCTGTGACATCACACTCAGTGCGTTTACATGAACTTAAGTAGCGAGTAAGCAGTAATTTAGCACTCAAGCATTCAGCAGTGAAAACCAATTTATTTAGGTTTCCAAAGGCTACTTTGTGTTAATTTCAGATTTCGTCAGACTTTGCTTAGAGTTATTTTAAAATGAAAATACGCCACTGTTACTTTCCTTGTCTGTAGTCTTTTGCCATGCATGTGTGCTCTATAAAAGTCAGTTAGAAACCCAGTTACCTGTATTTATGGCCAACATAGCCCAAGAGGAACAGATGCATGGGAAAGGAAGGTTTCCCTAATTCACTATCCTGAGTACAGAAACCCGATTTGTCAGTTACATGACAGCTAAGAAATCAGCTCACTGAAGGCTGACTGTAACCTGTTTAGTTAAGTGCATGTAACAACACAGATTCTTTGTCAGTGAGTGCCACTTTGGTTCAATTTAAGACTCATGTGATGGCCATTAAAAGCATCTGATTTTGACATCATGGCTCACATCTGTCTCCTAGCAACAATCATAGTTTATGCTCTTATGGCAGTGTTCTTTGACAGTTTTAATCTTTCCAGTCTACCTGATATAAGTTTGTTGAAAAATGTGAGACATGCTTTTATAGCCCCCCATCCTCCTGACCAATGACAGCCCTATTTGACCAAAGCCAGAGTTTCTGTTTTTAACCCTGGCGTAGCAGATGTGCTCTCCCTGATTAAAGGAACCCAGACTTTCCCCCTCAGTGAGGCACATGCAGACAAACCAGAAGAGTGGCATCCTTGTTTCTTGAGAGCTGTGATACTTTTCAGAGGCCATTTCCTACTTCCTTGTTCCTTGTTGTGCCGAGGGCCCTCAGAGCCTGCATGATGGTTGGCAGTCCTCTGAAAAGAGTGAATGGTTGCAGAAGCCGAGGATGGGAGGACACAGTCTTTGACAGCTCCGTCAGTACCCACACTCAGCTATTTCTAGATGGCAGTTTGGAATATATACAGACACTAATGGTACCGAATAATTTGGAAGCGTGTTGAGTGTGCATTACAAGAAATTCTACTGCAATAATGGGAGATAAATACAGTACATGCAGGTGGACTGTTGGTCAGTGAGGGGGTCAATCTCTTCTTCATTTGTGAAGGTTAGCACAAAAATGGAAGCTTTTGTGATTATTATTTTGGAATGCAAGATGAAGGCCTGGTGTGGCTTCATTAAGGTAATAACTGAAAACGCTTTGTAGGCCACCAGATGCCATAGGTAAGGAGAGTAGGTGAGGAGAGACCAGGTCAGCAAACACACTGGCACACTGTGCTGGAATGACAGGGACACAAGTAAAGCTTCAGCGGCCCGGCTTGAGGGAGGGGTGGGGGGGTGGGGATAGGAGGAAAATAATCCCCTGGCCATCTGCTGCTTTTGCCGTCCGGTGTGTTTATGCTTGTCTGTGATTGAGTGTGTGCGTGTGTGTAGGGCAGTCACTTACGTGGGACAGGGAATTCACTTCCTTCTACTTGTTCCGTCCCGTTCGTGATAATGCTACTTCCAGGTATCACTCGCCAGCTTCTCACAGCCTCTCCTTACACGTCATCTTTGCTGCTCGCCACTTTGCTGACTGTTTCATCAGCATCAGCTGGCATTGCCACTGTGTACACGTTAGCATTTAGCTCCAAGCACCGCTGTTCCACAGCCTCAGCTGCAGGCATGGCTGCAGACTCTTGAGTCTCATTATCTCGTCAGCACAGTGATGAGCTCTGTCAGCATGTTAGTCGGCTGTCCACAGAATTAGATACTTAATATATGACATTAATATTGCTATTTAAGAGTAAAATATGCCTCTGACTGATATTTACTTTTTTATGTTAAAAGTAAATGTATATATATCTAACACCCAGGATTCATTTGGCAAAAATCTCTGAAACCTGTTTTTTAAAGGATTATTAAACTTTAAGATATGCAGGAATAATATACTTATATTTTTACTTTACTTTTACTTATAATGTGGCATTATTTATTGGTGGATATGTACTGCACTATTCTGCATATATTTACTATGTTGTATACATTGATTCCATAAGACATGTTGTTTTCTTCTATTTTTATGGTGTGTTTTTTTAAACATTGATCCAGGAACAACAGATGAAAAACCATTTTTTCTGTCGATAAATGAGCACTGGCCCTATTAAAGAACTAGTGAAATAAATACATAATGTATTTAACTTTTAAACAATGGAACCTGGATTAAGAAAAATAACAAAGGCACATGACAGTCTAGGCATACCATTTTTTATGTGAAGCTTTCAAAATATATACAAACATCTTTAATAATGATGTGTATAGCAATACATAATATTTAACATGTTCAGTGTTTAGTTGTAGTTGACTGAGCATGCTTCCTGATTTGCAGCCACTCATTCACTCCTTAGAGTGAATTCTTGCAATTTTCTGCAGCTCCACTGAAGCAGGTGTGTGTTTGAGACTGCGTGTATGTGCATGTTTTGTCTCTGGGAGAACCGATTTAACTTTAACAGAGTGCTGTCAGTATTTCAAAGGGGTGAAGTAAGGATTAGGACATGGGTTTGGTTAAGGATTGGAATTATTTTAGTGTTCAGGTAAGCCTCCAGGAAATGAATGCAAGTCTATGTAATGTCCCCAAAAGTGATGGAAACATGACTGTGTGTGCATGTGCGTGCATGCGTGCGTGCGTGCGTGCGTGCGTGCGTGCGTGCGTTCGTGTGTGTGTGTGTGTGTGTGTGTGTGTGTGTGTGTGTGTGTGTGTGTGTGTGTGTGTGTGTGTGTGTGTGGGTGGGTGGGTGGGTGGCTGTGGTCATGTCATCATCGATGAAACCCCATCCCTGGACCCCCTCCTAGTAGATCACTCTTGGACTTCTTGAGGCATCTCTAATTGGCTCATTATCGTAGTCAAGCAGGGACACAGCAGTGGGCAAAATCGCTCTTAATTTGTGATTATGCAAGGTGAAGTGAGGTATACATGCTACTGTATATTCTAAACACCAAAATAGAACATTTGTAATTTGGAGAATAGGAGATTAGATTTAGGAACAGGGAGTGATGATTGGTTCGGGTAAGGGTAAGAATATCAGAGGCAGACTAAGGCATGTCATACCTTCGCCATGGTGGGATGCGTTAATTCACAGTCCGACCAGGGCACTGCTGTCAGCACCAGGGAATTGGCTGGGAACAGGTGGTTTGATGGTGGGTCCACGGAGTAGTGAGGGTGAAGTTGAAGAATAATCAAACTCTGTGGAACAGGTGCAATACAAATTACAAGCGAATCTCTTAGGAGGGACTGGCGAGTCATGTTAGATGTGTGCATTTTCTGACTTCATTAATGATCTGTGGGCTGGGGGGGGGAAGCTTTGGCAGGCTGGATGTGGTCCTATGATGTAAAGCTATTACCAGTAGGGTACCTGCAACCTCAGGTTCGAACACTAAATTGCAATCCTACTATGGCAAATACTTGACCTGCTATCGCCTGAGCAGGATCCCTAAATTGGCAGGGATGCTGCAGCACATTCTGATGCCTCTGCTCCTCAGTAGAAGTGGAAGAGTAACTGTACATTTATGTGTAAACGGAAATTCTCCTGTTAGCAAGGTCAGAACCAGCACTATTTTGATCTTGTCTGTCATCGTACAAAATTGGCAATAAAGGTGCACACTGTCGTCACAAAACAAAAGCTCAGTTCTCTCAGACAGAGTTTCTGAACATCTTTAGTTTTCCAAAAGCTTCAGTTTTAGCTCTCCAGTTTTAGTTTTTTTTTTAATAATACTCGTCGTGTATGTGTGGACTAGGCATCAACCCTGATATCAAATGGGTTGGTCTGATATTATGATGAGTTTAGGATGTATCATCAGTAATGGTGATGAGAACATGAACATGAAATTATTTGACTTTTTCACGCAAGGTTGACTTAATTGTGTAGAAGTTCAGTGGTTTGACGATCAGGTAACTAGTGTGGCCTGTTGTGTATCTGTGTGGTGGCATTTATTTGGTGTGAGTAAGTCGTATCTATTTGGAGAAAAGCAGCCCTTAGGTCCAAGAACCAGAATGAGATGGTGCAAAACTGCAGGTGAGTCAGAGAAAAACTGATTTTTGAGACATTGATATTTGAGAGTTTGACATTAATTTTCAACAGGAGCATGTAACATATCGTTAGATGTCTATAATCCAATTTTTTGTAATGATCCACCAACAAAATCAATGTCAAAACCGATTTATCTACAAAGCACCTGTTGGTTAGGCTTTAGCTTGATGGCATTAGTTTTTTGCGAACTCTATGACTCCACAAGTAGGAACCATTCACATAACTTCATTGTTAGCAAAGGGTCAGAACACACCTCATTCAGTATACATTGAACAACACACACATGCACACACATATATTCGTTTTGCGTAGCGAGGTCTGCAGTGGCTGTCATTTAATGGAAGTGAGAGGGTGTTAATGACATGGCCACCAGGTTGCCAACCTCAACACACTCAAACCCACTGTGAGTTTAAGGACTGGAGCTAAAAATAGACCCACCGTCTGGCCCCTTGTAATGACACTGCTTTAGTCCACGTCTGTCTGCTTTGCTGAGCGTGTCTGAACTGCTGCTCCTGTCCAGATTTTTTAGCCGTTAGTGGACATGAGATAAATGATTGAATGACGAACACAAGATTGAAGTGCTTCTTGATAAGTAATGTTTTACTTCATTAATACCTACACGGGATTCCCCTTTTCCCTTACACACTTACTGTACTTAGCGATCAGGAGGTTAATGCTCCACATCAGCTGGGAGGGATTCAGCGCTCAAGGACACTTCAGCAGCATGAAGTCTTAAAAACCTACCCTGTGGTTTGCTACCACTTACTACATTGCACTACATTGCAAACTTATAGATTCTTCTGTCCTGCTTGTTCAGAATATATAATGCAGTGTGCAGGAAAGTAGTGGCATGGCTTTACTGATAGCAATTTCAGTTGACAACTCTGATGGAGTTGTCACGATAACTATTTGATGGACTGCAATGAAATTAGGTACAAGTATCCATCGTGCCCCAAGTATGAATCACAGTGGCTTTGGTGATCCTTTGGATTTTGCCAAACGTCAACTTACCAACAACATTTGGTACAGGCATTCATAATCCCCAGGTGACGAATTCAACTTGCTCAAGTGATCCCCTGACAGTTCGTCTCGCGTCACCATGAGGTTGACATTTGTTCATTCATGTTCCCCACAGCATGAACTGTAATAACTTTGGTGACCCCTTTTCGTCTGACTCCATCATCGGGTCAAAATTTCTTTTCTATTCATCTGCAATATTGTTGCTTAAACCAGATACCTGCAAAACTAATCACATTCCCATCAGCCTCAGCTGTACTTTGTCAGTGTGTTAGTGTGTTGTGTACTGATTATGATAGCATGCTAACATTAAAATAGAATGAAGACAAATGTGTTTGCCTTTGCGTTTCCCTTGTTCAATAGGCATTAAACAAATATTTGATCATTTATGTTAATCATTTAGAGAAGACAGGTGGTTAAATCAGTAAAATGTTCAGACAGTGGCCTGGCAGACTCCTCCTGAACAAGCTGGAGAGTCATCCCCCTCGTTGATGTAAGGCTTCAGATTTCCACCTCTGAGCTTCAAAGCCACACTTTCACGTCACTCCAGAGAGATCAAACCAGAGCCACCAGAACAGTCATTAAGTAGTCGCAGTCGGAGCTTCAATCTAATGAAAAGAAGAATGTCATCAAAGTACAGTGGAAATGACATATAATCATTTTGGCTTTGTAATATTGTCAACTGTGATTATTTCTTCAAAGTCAGGCTAAAATTATAGTTTACACTGATGGACATGGGTTGCATGTGGTTTTGTACTCTTGGGGCTCCAACAACCTCAATGCAGAAGGGAAAAAGTGATGTCATAATATGCTCATGATATTCTAGTGGCAGAAAATGCACAGAAATTCTGAAGTTTGATAATATTCCCGTTTTTTCCTAACTTGGAAGATAATACTGTACTGTACCAGTTTATTTCCACTTGAGTTAATTTTTGGCAGTTTTGGCCATTATACCTATCAGTGAAATTGAATTATTTTATTATACTCACCAACTTAATTGGTATGGGGGAACGTTGCAGCATCACTAAAAAGAAGTCCGACAGGGCATCGGACTGGTTGTAAACAACCCCACTGGTTAGCCAAACTTGTTCGGAAGAGGGAAGAGGGCAAGCTGTAAAATCATGACCCAATTCATCCGTTGTGACCAAAATGTTATAAAACAGAATTATCTTTTAAAACAATTGTAAGTGATGAGAGTGAGTGGTATTGTTTGTTTGTGTTAAAGCTTTGTCTGTGCAGGAGTGCTGAGCTGTGTTGCTCACAGAGCCTCCTAAAATGTCTAAAATTGAAATCTTGTCGAAATGTTGAAATAAGGTGAAAAAGTCACATTATGCGATGACACAGCACACTAATACTTTCTTTGTAAAATATATTCATTTTTGGCAATCTGTAACATGCACAGACATCACAAATGTGTTTATGACATGATTTTCATATATTACAGCTCTTCAGCAGCAGGTTTAATCTGATGCATGACTCATCATGGCTTCATACTGTCAAAGCACTCAAAGCTTTGGATGCTCCATAAGGTCAAAAGTCAGCTGCTTTTAATTCTTGCAAGTTGAAAAGTATTTCTGCTTTCCTTCATATTCTACATGTTCTCTTTGTTATTCATCCACAGTACAATAAAGCAGGGTCTGGTAGATTTCAGCCCTGCTTAAGGCATTAGCTCCAAGGGATTATCCCACCAGCCAAACGTTCAGTCAGCAGCAGCACGCATCCTCTCATACAATCACTCCGGTGGACACGTGTTCGGTATCTGGTCTGCTTGACTACCGCCAATCAAGCTCGCATCCCTCTAGCCCAGAGGGATGCGAGCGCTGAGATTTGACACTGACCTTTGTATTATTCTCTGTGACAGAATGACTGCAACTAGCTTCCATGCTCCATTTGCAGAAATCCACTGCCATTTGATATGATATTTGATTGTTTTAGGACGTCTTTTGACATCTGACCAGGCATAACGGATAACATGGGTTTCTTCCTAAAAACAATGAATAAAAATTAAATGGTCTTCATTTTGTTGTTTTGTCAACAATTATGGCAAGTGACCAGACACATTAGGCAAGGCATGGCAGTTTTCTACAACTGAACTCACATGTATCATGTACAGAATACCACAATATATAAAACACAACAGTAACAAAAGAGCAAAAATATTTATTAGTTGGTAAAATCCAAAAAATGTATGAATATTCATGTGTATAGCTGTGTTTCTCATGAGTTTAGACTTGATTTATAGTCGCCCATATGTAAATAGAAATGTATCCATGGTCCAACCTGAGAATCAGTCTCAAAACATAATTACATTTATATGTTAAGGAAGTCATTTCTCGAGGCTAAACAATGCACATGAATGCACCATTCCGACAGACTTTTCGGCTTATCCTCATTTAAAAAGACATGCCTATGCAACTCGGAAAGGAAAAAATGACACATGCAAAAAGAATTTTTGAGTGGATGCAGATATGTTTCAGTGGGCTACCAAAATTTAATTCATTTTATGGATCAGAAAACTTTGGTACAGTTTGATTATTTGGTTTTGATGTGCTGCTTGATATGATGTGTGACCAGTGTTGTTGTGTGGTGCATCATATCAGAGTGGGTTGTGAGACTTGACGTGTAGCCTCTCTGGGCTATGAAATATCAACCACACAGACAGTCACAGTAATAGAAAATATAGAAGGTCTGTGTTTTAGTGCCTGTTCAGTGATGAAATGCTGTGATTTTGAAAGGTGAAGATCACTCTGACAAACAGAGGAAGCATCAGCCAAGCAATTTCCATTGTCTGCTGTGGTTTGGAGATATATGGCTGAACTGAGAGCACCACTTTGCTTCTGCTGTGCTTAGAAGGTATGATAAATGTGACTTAACACTATTGATTGTCAGACCCAGGCTTTTATTTGTAGAGAAAACAGTTCTATTGCAGTGAGGTCAACAAATAAACTGCATAAACTGTGGTTTTAGATGTCCATTGACTGAAAGGTTTAGATTCTTCCTTGACAGGGGCATGAGTGATCCTTTTATTTTCTGAGTGATAAAACATAAAGGATGTCATACAATCAGAAGTTTGTGCCACTAAGATAAAAACAAACCCTCTCATGGGGCTTGTAAACACAAGTAAAAGCTAGACAGCACATCCCCGCCAGTTTCAGTGATGCTGCTCAAAGTCTGACCTTACTCTCCACAAAAAACAATTAATTGCCACCTTGGGATAAATAAAATCACACAGCAAATGTAAACTAAACTGTCCATTTGCTTGGAAATGTAACTCCTAACAAGCAGCAAGTAACCTCAGAACGATCAGTGTCCTTACACTGCTCCTCTCTGGAGAACCTTCAGGTATTAAGCATGTGTATCCACTTAGTTTGTCTTTGTGCTGTACAGTCTTTAGTGTGAGGGGATTGGATTTTAAACAAGCTTTGACATTTCTCTCACACATTTTTACACTTTTTGCCCAATGGACAGCTTGGAAAGATGGCTATACTCTGAACAAAATCTGAAATCTTTTATTGGTAAATGAAAATGAATGTGCAGCAATATGTAGTATCTTTCTCCCCCACTAATCCATGTTTGTCAGCCCAGATCAGTAACATTTACCACTGTATCTGAAATGATTGATCATGGCGTTTCAATCAGTGAACTTGGGGAAACAGATGGGTCCCACTGGTGGAGTCCTTGACTGATATTCTGTACTTGTCAGGAAGAAAGCTTTTTGTTAGTTGAGGAGGTTTTGTGCATATGCATTTGATATTAACTATGGTGTTCCTCCAGGAACCATCCTGGGCCCTGTTCTTTTTTCTTTGTGGATGTTCCCACACATTATTAGTCCACATGACATAATATCTCTGTTATGCACATGATACACAATTGTATATCTCTTTTTTGTCCCCCCAACCCCAATTCTTTCAATGCTTTTATTACCTGTTTCACTGATATCAATATTTGGATGAATATGGTTGTTTTTTTTTTATATTTTACTTTTTGGATCCAAAATAGAATGATAGAGACTGCAGTCAGTGTCTGATTGTCTGTCCAAACAGATTAAGACACAAGTGACAGATCAGGGAAACTATTTGCCATTTAATAAGGTCACCAAAACACAATAGTTCATGTTAGGAACGTTGCCAAAATTAGACGACTCTGAATGAAAACCATGCTGAAATGATACATGCTTTTATTACAAGTCACTCAGAATATTGCTACTCAGGCCACCTTTAAAGTCTGTATCCTCCCCCCTGGTCTTAGAGCAGCAGACTCTCCTGGTATTTTTTATATAGAAACTAAAGACCTGAAGATCTTTTTAACATCTTGAATTGGGATAATCTGACCAGATCTTACATTTTCATATTTTGTACTTCTATAAAATTTTCCTGTTGTTATTGTTACTATTGTTTTTAATGCTTTATCGTATTGTTTTTCAAATGTTTATCACCCTCAGTGGTAAGCTGTGTAGATGTTTGATGATGAGATTGCAGCCAAAAAGTTGGAAAATCAACATTAGAGGAGATATGCTCCCTTCAAATTAAACAATATATAGTGGTATACGGGCTGCACGGTGGCGCAGCAGGTAGTGCGCGTGCCTCACAGCAAGAAGGTTGCCGGTTCGATCCCCAGGTCAGGCGGGGCCTTTCTGTGTGAAGTTTGCATGTTCTTCCCGTGCATGCGTGGGTTCTCTCCGGGTACTCCGGCTTCCTCCCACAGACCAAAAACATGCTCATTAGGTTAATTGATGACTCTAAATTGTCCATAGGTGTGAGTGTGAGTGTGAATGTTTGTTTGTCCTTTCATGTGGCCCTGCAATCGGCTGGCGACCGGTTCAGGGTGTACCCCGCCTCTCGCCCATTGTAGCTGGGATAGGCTCCAGCCCCCCGCAACCCCGAAAGGGATAGGCGGTATAGATAATGGATGGATGGATAGTGGTATACTTGTGGTGGTGTAGGTATACTCGTCTTATCTGTGATATAAAAGTTTTCAACTTTCAGTTATATTTTTATGGGGATTTTATGCCATTATTTCACAGCTGATAGTAGAGGGATGACAGGAAATGTTGGGAAAGATAGATGGGGAGTGACATGCAACTATCCCTGGTGGGACCCCTTAGCTATCAGGGCACCCCAAAGGTTCTAATGTCTGACAACAAGGGTGTTAACAGATGCAGATTTATGAGTATGCATCTTTTGAGTATGAGTATGACAAGTAAACCACAGAAACACATTTATTTTTTTCAAAGAGACTGATGAAATATATTCTCACTATGAGATTGCATTGAGTTGCAGAAGATAGTGGAACAGAGTCGAGCTTGCAGTGTTGTCAGAAGTACAGCTCTCTACAGATGGCAGACAGTACTTACAGTATTGCTTCAGTGTTTATGTGTATTCTCACACATTTTAAATCTGCTTTGCTCTTAGACTCTTCTCTCTGTGACTCTAGTATCATTGTGAATCTCTCTCACAGTGTCAGGCCATTCAGACAGGTATTGTCAGACCGGTTGGCACTCGACCAACGAGGCCACCGGGCTTCCTGTGAGCCTCTGCCAAGCTGGCACGAGTGACACACAAGGCAAACTGTGCTGACAGGCTAAGACAAATGACCTGTTAACGATCTCGCTCTCTGTCTGCGAATTCTTCTCTGTGTCTGTCTCTCTTATCAAGTCTCACACTTTTGGGCTGTGATTGAATAAACGTATTGATCCCCCTCAGTGAGAATATGCATTTAAACCTAATTTAAATAACTAAATTACCTTAGAAAGGCAATAAACTTTTGTACTGCTGCAGAGTAAAAGGACCATAACACATCTCCCGGGGGCTTAATTGCATTTTTAATCAATATCAGTGTGAGTGACTTTTTAACCTAAAACCCAGCAGACATTGGTATTTCAAGATGTTCTGTGCTGCATTGTGTGTGAGATCTCATTGATGCTGTCATTTTAAGAATTTCTCAAAAGATTCCTTGATTTTTTTTTTTTTTTCTTTATTTCAGCCTTCTTCTTTCTCGTTAAAAATCTGATCATCTTGTACTGTACGTGTTGTTAATGTCGGGATCAGAATACGTGTTTTTGTTTTTTGATGGTCACAGTGCCATAAACTCTTGCTGGTTGGGTGACTGGTAAAACTACACATATGTCCCCAACTAATCATAGCATGTCTTATGTCACGATCATGCATGAGTTTGAATGTCATTTGGGAGGTGGGTGAAGCAACTGCCAATGAAATGGACAGAAGGCTTGTGTGTGATGCTGGCAGTCTTGTGTACCAAAAACAAAAAAAAAATGGATGCGCTATAACATTAAAAGCAAATGCAAGAGGCGTAGAGTATACTTGGGCCCATTTGGTCACTATTTATACATCTACTGGGAGTTTCACATATAGTTATTTTATTTCCATAGTTATTGTAACGGGTATATTTAGTACCACCAGAACAGCTTGCAGCAACTTTCATTTGAGGCTTGGCAGAGACAGATAAGTAACAGTGTAGTTCAGTGATCAGTTCAGAACTAGTCTCTCAATGGAATATAGATTCTCTTGAAATGTTTGGTGAACCAAACCTCAAATAGTCACAGGCAGGCAAAGATCCAGGAAGTGCATATCAAATTTCAGAGTCTCTTGTGTAAGTGTTTAGTGCAGCACACACCAAGGGTGCTTTTCATTTCGTTGAATTGTGCCTCCTCGTCTCCTCTCTTCTTCGTCGACCCGGAAGTTGTTTCCCCTCCACCATGATGAAGGATCTTCCAGTTGCTTGAATGCACTTGAGGGAGATGAGGAGTGAGGAGAGAGGAATCTTCTGAAGGAGATCAGAGTGAGGATACACCAGTGTAGCCTACGCGGAAGTCTTTTATTATTTAAGGGGAGCGTCGTATGTGGCACACGTTTGAATCATGGCGGGAGCAGGTAAATGTCATCAGTAATTGACGTCGCTTCGGACTGACGCTGTGGAGCAAGGATTTTTCATTTCTGGGGGTGCTTTTCATTCCATAAATTGGTCTCCTCGTCTCCTCCACTCGCTTCCTCTCCTCGCGTCTTAGCTCCACCCAGCGAGGACATGAAAGAGGGATTCGAGGAAGGGACGTGAGGACGGGGAAACGAAACTCCGAAATGAAAAATCCTCGCTCCACAGCGTCAGTCCGAAGCGACGTCAATTACTGATGACGTTTGCACAGCTGTAAAAGCTGTAAAACGTGATATTATGGTCAGATCTGCAGTCAGACTGTTCTACTCCTGATTGCTATTGATGAGGTTTCAATTATATGCCGTTAGAGGCATAACAGAGGACGGGTGTGTGGTAGATTAAACCAACAGCCTTGTAGCCTTGCTTTAAAAAACCGTAATATACCAAGAATTTTCATTAATTTCTTGGTGACAGATACAATTGTTAAAAGGACACAGTTGAAACAAGAATCAGGATTACATTTGTGAAGACCTGCTCCCGCCATGATTCAAACGTGCGCCACATACAACACGCCCCTTAAATAATAAAAGACTTCCACGTAGGCTACACCGGTGTATCCTCACTCTGATCTCCTTCAGAAGCCTCCTCTCTCCTCGCTCCTCGTCTCCTTCAGGTGCATTTAAGCAATTGGAAGATCCTTCATCATGGCGGAGGGGAAACGACTTCCGGGTCGATGAAGGAGAGAGGAGACGAGGAGGCACAATTCAACGTAATGAAAAGCACCCAGAGTTTCGTCTCCTCCGTCCTCACGTCTCCTCCTCGCATCCCTCTTTCATGTCTTCGCTGGGCGGAGCTAAGACGCGAGGAGAGGAAGCGAGTGGAGGAGACGAGGAGACCAATTTACCGAATGAAAAGCACCCCAATAGTCACAGGTGAACAAAGATCCAGGAAGTGCAGGGAAAGACTCGTGGTTGGAGACAAAAGGCTGAGATATTTACCGGATAACAGGAGAAGAAACATGGCAGGCAGGTTTGGCAACAAGAGATCAGTCCAAATGTAAATGCTGGAGCATCTTGCATGGAAACAAATAAACAACCTGGCACTGAGTGTGTGTGGGAGAGCAGCTTAAATACTAGACTGATTGGGAATGAGTCTCAGGTGTGTGATCAGGGGAGTGGGCAGGTGAGCATGGCTGGTAGGGGAGTGAGAGTAGAAAAGCACTGACTGAGCATGTGAACAGGTGAAGGAAAACGACAGCAGGTAGGACACTCAGTGTGCGACAGTTATTCATTCTACAAGGAGCAGGTTTGGCTGTGTTGGCTGCATCAAACAGACTACTTTAATGTTTGATTTGGAATTAGTAATGATGAGCATATTCCTGCAATTAGGACCGCAGATAATGTTATGACAACACAGCAGCTACTCGCTACTACTGTTGCCACAGCTCAATGAACTTTTCCTCTCTTTTGTTGTCCCACCTGACAGCAGCAGCTTCAGCATCCCTCGTCCTCCTCTTCACCATGGTTAGCTGACTGTACTCCGGAATCAAAATCAAATGCTCCACTCCAATCAAAATCGTCTCAAAATCAGGCTAGACTTGTGTAGTCTTGTTTGTGTGTATATTCATCTCCTCCAGGTGAATCAGATTCACAGACCATTCACACAGCAGAGGGAGGAAAGCACAGGTGGAATTATTAGCATTCATGAAGGCTCTGTTACAGAAAGTATTGCAGTGCAATACATCAACAAACAATGCTCATAGACCCCTGTCATTGACAATGTCTGCTGTGATTTTGAAGGGATTTTTGACTGCTTGGGGGCAGAAAGAAGCAAACGTGGTTCCAAAATACTATCATCTTAAATTGCTTGTTAGCGAAGAAGTAAGTCTTTAAGCATTAAGCAGACACAGAACAACATTATCATTCTTTGGAGCGTAATGAATGAATCTTGTTTTAGCTTGACCCGAAAAATATGCAGCTGTCGGGTCATTTGATCGAGGAATGAATGCTGATTGCACCTTTTCCGCTGAAGACAAAAGACAGATGTTAGTGGGTGTTAGTGGGTTTTTGGTCCAGTGTGAAAAAGGCATTAGCGAACCAAAGTGAGTGGCCAAAATCTGCTAAAACCATGTAGCATTAGAGCTGCTGAGTTAGTGTTTGCTTAATTCTCTGTGGCTTCAGCAGTGTGTGACGCTTCACATTACACAAAGACATTTGATTCAATGTCAATATAAAAAGTAACACTCTCTGGGCTTAAATGGATTATTAACCTGTCAGGTATTTGCAGTCCCTTAATATTTGTTGCAAGAGTTGAAGTGAAAGAAACACAAACACTGTGATAAAATGGCCTTGTGGGTAGAATCCTACACCTGTTAATTTAATAATTTCGGTCTGTGATGATAAATTTGTGTCATAAACATCTGTCCACCTACACAATAAGATATTAACCATTTCCCACCTGTGTCTTACCATGAATGATTCCAGTGTTAATGTTTATGTTTAGCACATAAACTGTGTCCATTGTGTTTTCACAGCTCATTTCCTTGTTGCTTCTTGATTCACACAGAATACATTTTGACTACATCCATACCTACACTACCCAGTGCCAACATAGACACATGGTTTTGTATTTTAATAATGAGCATACCAAGAAACACAAACGACCCTGAAATAATGATGCATATTGAATACAAACGGCTCAATGTTGCAGTTAAAATCCTTTCTAATCAAGGTTGCCAGACTAAGTGCTGTGACTGTCAACAACAATTCCACATTTAGTTTTCTTCATGAAGGGCAAATGTTTACAGGTCTGTTTAGTATAATCACAGCCTTCTAGGCTTCTGTGCCTCTGTGCCAGTGTTGGGTTGTCTGTCCATCTGTGCTTTTCTTGTGAACACGATATCTCAGGAACACCTGGAAACAGTTTCTTTAGATTTGGCACACAGATTGTCATGGTCAAAGGCCAAAACTCAAGAATTCATACACTGTTATAACACTTCACACTAATGTCTCAAATGTTTCCTTAGCTCTTTGAGAAGGGTTTGAGTACATCAGATAGTAGACAGTGTCCAGTATTGACATATATTAAATAAACTAATGATCTATTTGTACATATTGCTATTTGTTTTGTTTTTGTTGTCTGATCATAAACACATTAAGACAGAGGTCAGTTAAAATGTGGTCTCATCCATTTCTCGTAAAGCATTTTAAATATTCTCTACGTACCTAACCTCAGTTCAGTTTAGCAGCGAAGTAGATAGTCATTGCTGCAAGACAAAAGGAAAGAAGCAGCACAAGTGCAAGTTAGAGGGGGAAAAAACAATCCTAGCGGCTTCATAAATCATTCTATCCAAACAGAAGAAACAACTCAAATTACATCAATATTTAAGTGAGGAGAAGACTGCTGACAAATGATGACAAAATAGATTCAAGAGAAATAAAACAAATACTTGCTGTGTGACTAATCTGTGTTTTTTTTTTTTTCCATTTTCTCTTCCAGTGAAAAAAGCCAAACTACACGGGCCTCCAGGTAAGAGTGACTCCATCATACTGAATGTCTGCTGCTGTTTGAGAGGTGTGGACATGACAGTAAGAGATGATAGGGGACAGCCAAGTTGCAGCACAACATGCTCATAGAACAGGTTTCTCTCAGTTTTGCCAAAAAGTGAGAGGACTACGTCATTTTTTAAAAAGCCGGGACTCCCCCCTCAAAGCTGGAGGTTCAGTTCCAATAACTGAACAATACTTAAACAAGAGAGCTGGCGGGTTTCAATTAGGCAGTGTCAGATTCAACAGGTAAACTTGATGTGCAAATAAAGAATGTTGTGGCTAAGAAGCAAAGGTAGAAGTTGTGTTTAGTTGTCAGAGTGCTACCAAAGCTCATAGGAAGGAGTTGTGTTGGGAGTTGGGACTTCATAAAATGTTGCTGAACTTCCTTTGAAGAAGATGTTGATATCCCATAATAGTTCGGTTGAGCTTTCTGTTGGTTAGTGTTTGTATGCAAGTCCTGCACTTGTCCCTTTGCATGGTTCCTCGTGACGTTGATGATCATGTGCTTGGATCTCATCAGTCGATTTGTCACAGGTGAGAACGCCAGCCGGACCTGGAGAAAAACTCAGCTAGTTCCTCTCAGGATGAAGCATCAGCTGTTCAGCAGCCACTCAAAAGTGGAACTCTGTCTTCCTGTCCACCTTTTCTCTGTATGTCTTTTTGTGTCAATTTTTTCTACCTCTTTGCTGGTTGCAGCTGTTTGTCCCGCCTTCTCTCCAGGCGATGATGAGGACAGAACAACAGCAACCAGTGGGAGAATGAGAAGTCAAGCCAGAGGAGGAGAGAAGAAAATCAATAGATCATCACAGACAAAGGGCCACCTGCTAGCTTGAAATGACAACTTGTCACCCCAGCATAAAGGAGAAGATGGAGACAAATCCTGCAGTGTCTTTAGGAGACAGACAGACTCCAGATACAGAGGCTCATTTGTCATTGGCTGCCTCTGGCCTCCCATCGCAGGGCAGATTTTCAGAGCGGAAGGAGGAGATTTGATTGGCCTCTCAAGGGTTCATAAAGCAGGACGTGAGTGATGGTGTTGCTACTGTAGGGATGCCCTTTTCCCTTTGAATTTTTATAAAGTTAAACTAACAACTAAAAACAGCATACAAAGTCAAGTACAGCGAGTAGACCCAGAATGCAGTTCTGTCATGTGACGTGATTATTAGTCTAAGGTCAGACACAACTGATAGAGTTTGTCCCACTCTGATGCCCCAGTTTGGGAAACATGATCTGATTTGTCTTAATAGTAAGAAGCAATAGATTCTTTGCCTCAGGGAGCTGGCTGCTGTCCCAAGGCCCTCCTGAAACCCCACTGCTTGACAACCCCTGAGAGATGGCGGCTGGTATATGTGTCACTTTATTAGTTTAGAAGATTTAAGGCACATTATCCTGTTTTTAGCCATGCTATTACTGTGGCTTTAGAGACGTCAGATAGTCTAATGGTTTGTCGGCCCAAAGTTGTGAAGAATTCTACAATTGATGGATGGATTGCAGTGATATTTAGTACAGTCATTTGTTGTACATTTGTTGTTCCCAGAGAATGTACAGAAGTCATCAAGTAAGATCCCAAAATGACCATATATTAATTAGGGATGCACTGATCCGATATTGGTACCGGTATTGGTCCCAATATTGAAGAAAATTCTAGATCGGGTATCGGTGACAAGGGGCCCGATACATAGGGGCCGATCTATTCAGTCTAACACTATGCTATAGGTGCTGTGAACGGCATCATGTGCAAGCAACACGCAGTGCTGAAGTGCACATGATGTGGACCACATTGTTTTTTGAAAATAGAGCAAGCGAAAGGATCGGCTATTAGGAACTTTTTCACACTACCTCAGCCTACAAGCTCGACAGTTACTTGCAATACCTGCGCAGTAAATGTTCTGAGGGGCAGTGGTAAAACGTCAAGTTATAACACAACCAACTTAATCATTCACCTGCAGAGATTTCACACCAGGGAGCACGCTGAGTTCATTGAGCTGAATAAACAAAAAGGAGGCGGTATGATGCAGCTAACTTTGCAGGAGATGAAGGAAAGAGGTGAAAAATTTACACCTAATAGTGTGCAGACAACAAAAATCAAAGAGAGGATGTCCCGTGTCACTTTTAGGTTTAACTGCACGCTGGCTGGATGAGAGTTATACGCCACACAGTGCAATGCTCAATGCTACAAACTTCCGTGGGTCACACAGCAGCGACGCGATCACAGCTACCCTGAAGGAAGTGTTTGACGAGTGGCAAATTCCGTTGAGTAAAATCAGCGTGATTTGGGACGTGAGTCAACGTGTATATATATATATATATATATATAGTATAGCACGACATAGGCATGGTGGTGCAGCAGGTAGTGTGGGTGCCTCACAACAAGAATATCACTGGTTCAATCCCTGGGTCGGGGGCCTTTCTGTGTGAAATGTTCTGTGTGAAGTGCATGTTCTTCCCGTGCTTGCGTGGGTTCTCTCTGGGCACTCCGGCTTTCTCCCACAAACCAAAAACATGCTCATTAGGTTAATTGGTGACTCCAAATTGTTAGGTGTGAGTGTGAGCGTGAATGGTTGCCTGCAATCGACTGGCGACCGGTCCAGGGTGTACCCCACCTCTCGCCCGTTGACAGCTGGGATAGGCACCTACCAGTAAGATAGATGTTCATGTGGAAGGTGATCATTCTCTGGTTTAAGGGATGCAAAGCAGTGATATCAGCTCTTTTGGTATTTGGTTGAAATGAAACCCTGCTTTTGAGCTGTTGGGTCATGACGCCACTTACTGTACTCACAAATCTCTAGATTAGAGGTTTGAGGAGTGAGGTTTTAATCAGACGGTCACACCTGCTGTGCTGTCTGACTTGTTTATTACAAACTGCAACAATTCCTCCTGAGTCACCTAAGTTTATTCATAAGTAGCCATTGTAGTAGACATGTCTACTGCATTCTACATAAAAGATTGCGGTATTTTTTGCCTGTGAGGTATTGTTTGAAAATGAGAACATTTTCTTTATGCTCAGCCGCTTGAAATCAGAAGAAAATTGTAGAGTAATTTATGAGGTGAGATACAGCAGTGTTGTGGGGCAACATACTGATTCGATAAACTGTATGAACATTTCGAAGTGGCCCACAATAAATTATGTCTTGGAGCAGTGGGTGTACATTTTAATTTGAGGAAATTACCATCTATTTTTTGACCAGCATTTAGTTTTTGTCATCTTTTCAGTGATTAACATAGTTTATTCTCTGTTTATGCAGTCTGTCTGTGGCACTGAGCATTAATTGCAGGGTGTGTCTGCGCTGCACTCTGTAGAAAATTCTCCAGTCGATCAAACAATGTGGGCAGCGCCGCATTTTCTTCCACTTCCTCAGATTTTCTGTCAGTGGAATTTCTGTGGTGAAGCTTCCTTTCAACAACTTCAACAGCCACACATACAGTACTACTGTAGGTATTTCTGTATAAGGTAGCCAAACAGTTAATGCTCTGCTTATCAAGCTTTTGCTACTGGAGAGCCATTTTTTTATCAGCAGATGAATCTAAGTCAAATATTCATTCCTTTAAGATCTGTTTCGGTCTCCCATGCCTGAGAAAAATATCTGGCTCTTTAGCTCACTGATGGTTTTCTGTTGTCAACAGCTAGCCGCTAAATTTGTCTGCCTGCTGTTAGCTGCTGATCAGGTTGTGTATAGTTTATCAGAGCTAGGTAGATAAGAGACTGAACCATACACAGTAATGTGATGAAAAACCAAAACAATGAGCTCAAAGAGGCGAACAAACTCTTTTTGTGTGAAAAGTGTTGTTGATGTTATATAAAGAGAACATCCCGTGTGTTTGCACGTGAGGAAAAAAGTATTTAGTGTCAGGTTAACATCTACTTCAGCTGCCATCATCCACCAAAAGCTTTCCTCCGCTCACCTCCCCACTCCTCTCCCTCTCTCTACAACCTCTTCCATCCCCTCCCATAATAGACTATTCATTACTGTTAGACAGCCTAGTAAATGTCATCTCGCCTGGCTGCGCTGTGCACGTCCATGTGTAACTGTATATAACTTATTTATTTTCATAAGTCATCACCACTTAATTATAAATGACGCCGAGGGTCCTGCTGCATGCTGGGATATCCCCCCCCCACAGCTACTGTAGTTGCTGTTTACTGAAGGAATGTGTGTGTGTGTGTGTGTGTGTGTGTGTGTGTGTGTATGTGTGTGTGTGAGAGAGAGAGAGAGAGAGACATAAATCTGTCAGTCACACCTTCCTTATGGAGACCTTTCGTTAAAAGAACAGTCAATAAAATAATATGATAAATAAGAAAAAATAAAATACAAAAAAATAAGGTAAAATAGACCGATAAGGTAGGACTGATATGTTTATTTAAGGGGTGGTCCAAGGCGCAGGTAGGGCAGCAAGAATATAATGTGATTGAATTAAAACCCATTTCCTCTTTTCTGGGATAAAATTTAAAAAGATGTTTCAGCTCCAGATTTTCAGAAGAGTATGATAAAATGACTGTTGTCAGGAAGATATAAATATAATAATTTAATGGGAGAATGTAGATAAATAAATAACATCCTAAAATACTGGATTGATTAAAGAAATAGGTGCAGTAATAAGACACACACACATATATATGTATGTGATAAAAGATCACGCAAACACACATAAATATTGAAGTGTAAAATATATATAGCAAATAAATAGAACAGATAAAAAGTGCTTTAAATAGGGGGTTAAGCACTAAAATAAGTGCTATTAGTTTTAATCTTAAAACACAATATAAGGCGTTCTAAAAATTCAAGCAATCCAGCATACAAATATACAGTAAAATACGTGAAATTAAAATATAAATACATGAATAAATGGGTTAAAATGAGAATTCCTAAGACAAGACAGTCATTAAACATCTCAATTTCATTTTTTTTTTCACAAAAAGGAAGGGGGGGGGGTTGATATTCAATTAAAAGAAAGGGAGAGGGATGTATAGATGGATCCTCGTTAGAATTTTTCATTTAGTCCAGTAGGTTGGATGGTCTTTAGTTGGTGTATCCATCTCCTCTCCGCCGCCAAGGTTAGGTATAGGGTTATGATTAGGCAAGTAGTGGTTATGGTTCGGGTAAGTCTCCAGGAAATGAATGGAAGTCTATGTAATGTAATGTGTGTGTGTGTGTGTGTGTGTGTGTGTGTGTGTGTGTGTGTGTGTGTGTGTGTGTGTGTGTGTGTGTGTGTGTGTGTGTGTGTGTGTGTGTGTGTGTGTGTGTGTGTGTGTGTGCGTGCGTGCGTGCGCAGGCATGTGTGTGCAACCAAGCAATTACGGAGGTCTGCTGAGTACCTCTCAGATATCTTTCATGATAACCCTGGTGGTGTCAAAGGAAACAGATGCCAAATTTAGATGATGGCTCAGTTTTAAATATGTTTTCCCTCCTTCTTTATTTTTGTGTTGTTTTTGCTTTCTTTCCTCACTCGTCCAGTTGCTCTGTTTTCCTAATTTTTTCCTCACCGCTGTTAGCTCAGGCAGTAAATGGGGCTGTCTGCACCCTGCCAGTCCCCTCGTCCCCTTAATCACAGACCTGGCAACCCCCTTAAGTGAATGATGGATTATTCCGGATTAACCCTTTCACCCCTTGTCTCAGAGAAAGATAGGCCACATTTACACTTGGCATTTCATGTGTCTCATTTCAGGGTAAAATCCAGGTGCAATTTCTAAACTTTGATTTACACTGAGATGTATAGTATATGTTGCTTTGGACAGATCCAGCATAACAGTTTACTCTTATTTCCAGTCTATGTGCTAAGATACGCTAACCAGCTGCTGGTGGTAGCTTCATATTCATGGTACAGATATGAGGGCAGTCTGCATCTCCTCATCTAACTCTCTGCAAGACAGTAAATGAGCATATTTACCCAAAAAATCGACCTATTCCTTTAATGTATTTAATCCTTTCCTGAAGTTAGATATTATTTAACTATCTCCCTGTGTGCTTTTAGCAATTGTGTGGCAATCCATCTGTAATGGTTTGTGGTGCCTTTTTCAATTGTCTTTTTCATGGTCTGATAATTTTCTGTTGTGTCTGAGACACATGAAGTGGCAATAAAAGTGACACAGCAAGGGCAGATTGGGAGATTGATGTTTGTTTATGTCTAACATGACCAGTCAAGTCAAAATGAACGTTAAGGTTTACTGAATCACGATCACAATGAACACGTTCTTCAGTTGCGTCTTTTGTCCGGTGTAGCTGGAGTCTGCACAACAGGACTGTACTGGCCCTTAGGCCCCAGGTGCGTGAGCCTGTGTAAGTGTATGAATATAAAGCAGGTCAAGTGCTTCGTCGACCCTCCCTGCATAAATAAGGATGAAGAAATGCGGGGGGCATCTTGTGCTCTGTCAGTTCCTTGTCCCCAGTGATGTTTTATTAGCTTACCGCTGCTCTGCTGTCTTTGCTAAAGCAGGACGAGGTAATCAACAACGAGCTCCAGGGGGATTTTGAGACAGAAATTGGATACTCATAAGCAACACATCTCTGTGCAACAATGTGTGTGCCAAAACACAAGATCGGATGTGCGCTAATAACCCTTTTACTCGTTAATCTTTTTTTTTTTTGGAGTGAAAGTGATTGAGTGCACAAGGTCTCTCCTGGCAATGCCCTGCTTCCCATTCATACATGTCCACACATAAACACTTTCACAGACTCTGTAGTGTCAGTGCACGCTACTGATCACTCTCTATCCATGTGCTCACAGTATTAGAATAGGTAGACTGCTGCCTTTCAGGCAAGATATACTAAAGGTATCATGTCTGTTTGACTGGGCCATTATCAGGCTTATATTGCTTAGTCTGATCCTGGCTTTGCCTTGAATCAGCACATCTCACAAAAGACATCTGCATTGTTTAAGGGATCCACAGCAACAGTAGTAGTTAATTGTTTTTCCCTTCGTTAGTGAACCAATATCTAAGATTGACCATTTTAGATATTTTACATAATTCTTGATGTATCAACATCAGATGTTTTAGGAGTCATTAGGTAGCACATACATTTCATGAAGATTGATCTGTGCCTTAGCAGAGCAGGGATGAAGTGAAAAAACTGGTGCCTCAACAGAGGTCGCATCTGGAATGATTCCCCTGTGAAACCAGTAGTCAGTGTTGACTGTTTAAAGGAAGTAATTATGTCAAGCTAAATCATGATGGAACGGCATGGACCAAATACATTATAGTATGTTGGTTCTTTAACTTATTAACTACCTGTGTTTTTGCAGACTGTATTTTGCTGAGGAGGATATCAGATTCATTAAGACTTCATTAAGACTCAGAACTTAATGAATCCAGGTATCTTACCAACTTGGAACCACATCCAAACTGGAAACTGAGTACTGGAACCAAACCATGGCTCTAATGTATTCATTTATGCAGCTGAGTGATCACATCCCTCACCTCATCTTCACCCCAAATCCAATAACGCTGGCCTCAGCTCCGCTGGCCCTCTTCAGAAGAAAGTGTTTTGTAAGATTGAGAATGCAGAGATGAAGGACACACAAATACACACACCAGCACTGCTTACATCCTGTCTCATGTACATGTGTCCATCGAAGAGTGGGCTTCTTGTGGCAGGTAATCAAGCAGGGATTAGGTGGTAGGTGGCTCAAACGTCCTCGGTTTCTGATGATCATTGTGAGCTTTGACAGCAAGACACACACACATACACACACACACACACACACACACACACACACACACACACACACGCACACACACACACACACACACACACACACATTTTTACCTCTTAGGAGGGCATCGCATTGACTTTTTCCTTGGAGACTTTATAGAACCTTAAGCGTAACGACTGACTTGCCCTTAGCCTCTTACTAATGAAAAACCTCAAGTCTCAAACCTAAAATTTCAACTTAAATGTCCCTTGTGGCGACCAGCTGTTTGTCCTCATATGGCATGTGACTCCTCATGATGTCCGGCTGAAGTCACTTTTACACATCTGATATGACAGAGGTGTATCAAAAACATGCACTAAAGCAATAAAGCAGGATTTTTGAACAATCTGTACTCTCTTTGTGTCTTAATTTGGGTAAGGTGGCTCAAATATGGCTATATTTTCAACAAGTCCTCCAAATTACATGCCAAAATACATCGTTTAGTTATGTTTTAGTTTCATCTTTGCTCATCAATAATAAAGATTAAATACTGAAAATAAATACTGAAATAAAGACAAGCGTGAATACAAAATAAAACAATGAGTGCAAGGTCAGTAGTTTCAGTAAGAGTGGACAAAAAGTTGATGTGTCCATTAACGTCAAAGTACCTCACAACACCCACATTATGAAATAATGACCTCAGACCCTCAATGAGAACAAGGAGAAACCTCCAGGAAAAAGAGAGGGTGATTATCTTTGCACTAGTCCTTTGTAGATCTTTGTAGAACAACCATAAGAAGCTTTAATATGACTGGAAATGAATATGTCGAGCCTGGATCATTGTGAAAACGAACCAGCATCATAGAAAAGAAGGGAAAGGATCATATAGTTCTCAGTACAGTAATCAGAGTGTGATGAGAAAACGTAATGACACTGGCTTTTTCCTGGTACAAAATGTTCCTTGTTCAGCACTTCCAAATGAGCAAATGACAAATGAGCATTATGGTAAAGTTGTTTAAGGTGCAGTTCATTTCTGTTCATTTCTGTCTTTGATCTCCCAATTTTGTCCTGGGCCACCAAACATGGAGGATTCATAAGCTGAGAAGGGAATTTTCCACCTTTATATTTGTGCTGCGTCTTTACACTTAATAATGACAGTGATTTTTTATTACACAATATTTAGCTTACAGCAGAATAAAAAACTGAATTGTATGAAGAAGAACACTGCTTTCCCTTAAAACAGTTCCTCTTGAGGAAACAGTAAAAAAAGACCTTCTCTCATCTCGTTCATCGCTTTTCTTATTGAACTTGGCTTTTTTGGGGGGGCCATTTTACTCTCCTTTTTTGCTTTTGTAGTGGCATCTCATGTACAGGACAAGACATTCAGAGCACTTTTACGAACTTTTAAAGCTTCATCTACTGTACACGATTTGTAAAAAAAACAAAATGCAGCCCACTTGTTAACCTGCCAGCCCCAGTCATCCCCAGGAGCAGAGAGAGTGCAGGGCCAGAGGGGTTGTTTAGTTCAATATGTTTGTCTGCTCTGCCCGACTCGTTGATTCTTTATCTGACTGAGGTTTGTCTAAGTTGGAATCTACTGCCTCCACAGTGGCTCTGACATACCAGCAGCCTCACTGTGCAGTGTATCGTCCATGGTTCTGTCCGTGGTGCTGAAATAGCAGATGGATCGTAATTGTGCTCTTTTCTCGTATTCCCACCCTTCTTCCAGTTTCATCTTGGATCTACAACACTCTCAAAAATATATACCACAAATACTTAATTCTACAGTATATTGTAGCTCATATACTCTATAGAGCAGTTTCAGTGTGTAGTCATGAGAGCGATGAGAGGATCATAGAGACGTCTCTGTAATGTTTCTCTGATCGTTCAGTAGCGCAAGTGCTGCTGAAATACACCTCCAGACCAAACCACGTCTGGAACAAGAAATGAAAAAAATCAGCGGCTGCTCGTCTCCTAGAAAATACTTTTATAGATAAGTCACTTGCAAGAGCAAATGGCAGCGCAGGCAGGTGCACAGCGCACTTGGTATTTTGGTAAACCGAGGCGTGCAGAGGTGCGCCAGGATTGCTGTTTCGGCGCAGTAAGGGGGAGGTGTCAGCATAATGAGCCGGCGCTCACCCCAGACCTGGTCAACTCTGTGCGCCAGCAGCGCACCGCCAGGCAAGTGGATTTTCGTAAACCGGTGGAGTCGTGCGCTCACGTCGCCAATACCTCACAGTCAGGTTTCCACAGTGTCTGGCATTTCACTGCGATCAGTAATTAGCAACAACCACGATTCAGTGCAACTATATGAGTCAGCACATACAGTCAGACCTAAATTTATATATTTTGATCAGTATCTCATCTGACGACATCGCAAGCGCGTTCGGCACGCGTAATGGTCACTCACCCTGACCGAATGTACACAAGTGAAACAGGGATGCAAACTGATCAATTAACGTTGCTGTGCCAACCAGAAACAGCCGTGGCATCCTACAGAGCATATATACTGCATCTATCTCAGAGCACTGAGAGACAGAGAGAGACAGACACATGGAAAAACGTAAGTGATGATCGTTGTCCGCTATTACCCACGTCATTTCATTCCAAATACAAATGTTATCATAGTAATGCTTAACGTTATCAGCAAAGATGGAGTACATCATTGCTTTGAGGAGGATGAGGAGGAGGCCGAGGATTTACCATCTAAGGACCTCATATTTAGACATCAGAATCAGAATCAGAAATCCTTTATTTATCTCCGAGGGGAAATTGTTTTTGTTGCAGTGCTCCTTACAAGAATAAAATTAGAATAAAATTAGAGAAGAAAGAAAAGAGAGAGAACTATATATATAAAAAGCAAATATAAAAACAAGAGAATATATATATATATATATATATATATATATATATATATATATATATATATATATATATATATATATATATATATATATATATATATATATATATATATATATATATACCACAAAATATAGAACAGAACATAAAACAATATATATATATATACTGAGAAAAAATAAACAGTATATACAAATGGGTGTGCAAAGTAATACAAACGGATGTCATGAGACATGAGTGACGTCAGTCTTCTCCTGGGAGAAGTTTGGGCATCGGACACTTTCCTGCACGGTCTTAGTCATCCTCGAAACTTGCCATGCGCCTCGCCAGCAGCGTATTTAAAGGTGAGGCGAGGAGCTGCTGTGATTGGTGAAGGACGAGATGCGCCGGCAGCACAGTGCACAAAAATACCAAAGTCTGCGCCGCCACGCCCCATCAGCGAAGCGGACCTGACTTTGCGCTGCGCCTGCGCGGAGTCGAAAATAGAGCCCAACATGTTAAAGGTCATAAAAATGTATTTATAATGTGAAAAGAAAATGCCTTGTAAAATGTGCTGAATCAAATAACATTTCTTTAACCAATGAAACGAAGTTAGTGTCAGTTCAAATTATCAACAGATTGAGACCTACATGTTTGATTGTCCTATTTTCCTATTTTTCATTATTGTCTTGCAGGACTTTGGTGAGTCATTGCTCTGATGTTGATTGCCTTTATATCCAACTTACACTCAATACTGTCAAGTTCTGAATAATATATGCTGGTCATAGGGTCGGAGTTCATTGTCTTTGCAGTGGTTGGTGATTTAAAGACAAAAACATTATGTATTGCACAGGCTAAAATTAGCGTCTTGTGGCCATATCCTGCAGCGGTACTGGGGATAATGTTTTTATCTCTTTTATATTAGTTCTAACATTCAGTTCTGCATGAAATCTTCTGTGTGTCTGACTGTTTGTGTTCTTCCGTTATTGTTTGTCCTATGTGGGTATTCTGATTATTTCTCCTCATAGTAGGGATTTTTAGCCTTTGTTATCTCCCCTTCATCTTCTCACGAGCTCAAGAGATACTTCACTTGGTCTAAAAATAACGTTACTGTGTTGTTATGCAGAGATGGAATTTATTTTTTCACCTGTGGTTCAATCAGTGCTTGAGATGGGTCACTGAGGCCTCGGGGTGGTACAAATAGGATAGAACAAAAGAAAAATTACTTGGGCCTTTTTTTCCAGTTAGTTAGGAGATAATATTTTACATTTTTGTTCTCATGAAATTAACTGCTCTATAAGTAAATAACTATTTTATGTTTTTTCTTCTCTTTTTCAGACAAGTTCAACGCCTATGTAACTTTAAAGGTGCAAAATGTGAAAAGTACCACCATCACAGTCCGTGGGGACCAGCCATGTTGGGAACAAGACTTCATGTTGTGAGCATAACCCTTCTGCTCTTCTTACTTCAAAAACTCTTACTTAATGTGTGAACTTTTATCTATCACTGGGAATTTTCAGTGAGTGTCCAGACAATCCTTTTTTGCCATCATTACATTCATAGTCAATCACATCTGGGTGTGCACCCTGCGCAGTGCTGAAAGCTCGCCACCCCAGAACTGGTCAACTCTGTGCGCTAGCGGTGTGCCGCTGGGCAGGTGGATTTTCGTAAACCATAATACCAAAGTCTGCACCACCATGCCCCATCGGTGAAGCGGACCTTGGTTTTGTGCCGTGCCACGCCGGCGGCGGAATCGAAAATAGAGCCCGTAATGTTCATATAGAACAAAAAAATCAAACAAATGCTCTTCTTTTCACATGATGACAATAACACTGTTAAGTATAATACAATGAAAATGCATTTCCATCATGGATTTATGATACAAAGTAGGTGTTGCTGAAGTGAGTTCCAGCTTTGACCACCTCCAGTTTTTTCCTGTAGCCTCATACTTTCTGACTCAGTGGCTCAGTGTCACTTAGACTAGCACCAACAGCACGTTCGGCACCAACCTCTTCAGATGTATTAAGACAAATGCAGAAAGAAATTGAAGCTTTGGAGTGTGTGTCAGTCCTTAGATGAATACTGGTCATGTATCCAGTGCTAGCGGACTTGCTAGCTGGCTTTAATAGTCCTCACTGAAATTGAAAAGGGGCATGAGCCGCCTGTGGGACTCCAGCCCTGCTGGCTGGCACAGGCAACTAAATGGGAATTTGTGGTGGGAGCAGGTAGGATGAAAGTGAAATTACATGGCAAGCTCAGATAAATGGATGAGTCAGTGATAAATCTAATAAATTGTCCAGCCCAGTCTAATTCCATGGGGAGAAGAAGTACAGATGTAGCTCACATAGAAATCCCACTTCACTTTTTATGCTCGTGGAAGTAATGCTGTTTTTTGCATCCGCATCCATAAGGACTTCTTTTGGGGAAACTGTTTTTAGGGTTGGCGTGGTCGCCCGTTTGTGGAGGGACATAGAAACAGCAGATTAGGAGAAAGCACTACAACAGCCTGGCAGACTTAATGTGAGGTGACTTGGCTCAGATGGAGCAATTGTAGAGATCCCACTTATATTACAGTGTTTTATGAACTGCTCCTGTATTTTTGCTCTGCCCTCCAAAGTGAAATTGTGAACAAAAATGATGTTTTGCTCAGTTTTCAGCTTAATGGACTTGTTCAAGTGGTCTCTGAGGTTTGTCTGTGAAACAGAAGTGTCAGTCAGTTGTGTCAGTTGTCTACACATCGAGGTTAAAACTGACATAAATGTATGTTATATGCTAGTATGCTAACCCTTACCTATTAGCTCTAAACACAAAGTACTGCTGAGGTTGATGAGAATCATTAGTTTTTCAGACGTTTGGTCATATACCAAAATATTGGACAATTCAACATTTTGACCTGATGACGGTGCTGGATGAAAAGTGAAGGCGTTGCATCAGTGATTACAGTTCATCCTGAGGGGATGAATGAATGTCTGTACCGAGCTTCATAGCAATCCATCCAATAGCTGTGGAGACGGTCCAGACGTCAACCTCATGGTGGAATTCAGTGGCTCACCAGAGTCATTAGAATTTAATCTCTGGGGACCATGAATGTTTGTACAAACCTTTTGTGTAATCCAGTCGGTTCATCCCTAGACCCATGCTGCCAGCATGAGCAAAAGTTTCAACTAAATTTAGCCCAGTTTTAAGTCTACATTTCTTTGGACTTGCAAATCACCAAATCAGTTTTTATTTGGGGAGGTGGGTTCAATGCATGATGTGGGGGTTTCTCCTATCGCTGCCTGTAAAAAGGTGCACTGTACAGTAGCATATTACAGGCTACAGGTCTCACCTTTCCCTTCTTTTGGTGGTCTGACTGGTTGTAACTGGCTGAGGAGTAGAGAAATACGTTTTCTTTCATATTGGATTTTTGAAGGTGGTTTTACTTTGTGCTGTCATTCTTTTATTCTCTTTTTTTCTTTGCTTTGTCAAGTCAAGCCTGTAACCTGACCTCTAATCTAGCTGGCTGAAGTTATTCTCTGCATGTATTGTTCTGCGCTTCAGTACTGACAGGTCCTGACATGGTGCTTAAGGTACGGAGATAGAAAGTAACTTCTCAAAACTTAACTGGCTAAATACTGCATTATTAACATCTCTTAAACATGACAGCTTAGAGTTTGAATGATTTACTTTTACTTTACTTCTTTATGCTCAATTCCAACTCAGTGACTTTGATGAGTCAGTGGGGTTAGTAGGTACAGTACAATGACAGGGACTTCAGTTTTATATATTATTCATATTATTTTGAAATGTGATGATGTGAAGAGTAACAGCTGGAATGATGGATCCACTGGTTACAGATCAGCTTTCGCTTGATCGTCACGTGTTTTTCCTACATTTCCTGTGTAACCTGTTTTAAGGTAAAGCTGCTTCTGTAGTAGGTAACTACTGGAGAAGCATATTCTAGCATTTTTCCCTTTACTTGGTATGATGAAGGCTGATGAAGAAAGATGAATGGACAAATAAAGGTGAACTTTGTGTCTTTGAGACCCAAAATAGAAAAAAAGTCGTACATGCAAGCTGAGAAAATGATTATGACAGTCTAAAGGGTGTCAATTAAAGGATATGGGATAATTCCACTTCATGATTTAGACTAACAGGATACCTGCAAAACATATGTGTATCTACAACACGTATGTCATTTTTTGCAAAACAGTTTAACATTTAAATAGCCTGTTAAACACTCTTAAGCATTAGATATACACACTAACCTCTGTCTGTCTGTCTGTCTGTCTGTCTGTCTGTCTATCAGACACGCACACACACACACACACACACACACACACACACACACACACACACACACACACACACACACACACACACACACATATACAGCAGTTATGGATTGTACTGTACAACAGACACAGATCTTTCCTGCAGACTGATCCCCCTAGACTTGATTAGAGGGATTGGCGAGACTGACTGTAGAGCCACATGATTATATAAGACTCTCCTCTCTCTCCTCTCCTCTCCTCTCTCTCCTCTCCTCTCCTCTCCTCTCCTCTCCTCTCCTCTCCTCTCCTCTCCTCTCCTCTCCTCTCCTCCATGCTGCTCATAATCTCTGCTATTACCCGATCCTCTATCCAATCCACTCAGACTGTTATTTTCATCATGTCTCTCTTTCAAAAATAACAGCTTCAGACAAAGAATAAATAACACTTGTCTGTTCTTTCCTGTGTGTGTGCTGTTTAAAGAAATACATATGCATGATTTTTAATCTTTTGCAATGAGTAGGTGATTCTGTGTAATTACATCAAGAGCGCAGCTCAAGTAAAATGCCGTCTCATGTGACCATAATGATGAAAGATGTCAGTGATTATATATAAAGGAAACCCCATGGCCTCCTATGCTAAGTAGCCAATTACCTCCTCAGTCTCATTAGCAGCAGTCAGGCTTGATGGGGGGCAGCAGCAGCGTGCTGCGTTGAAGTGCTGTTGTTGGTTTCAAGTAGGAATTGCAACTGAGTTTGATTCCCAGAATGAAAGCTGTCAACAAAAGGAGTGAGACAAACATGTTTGTCACAGTGCCGCCTCAAGTGTGTGCTCAGATGGCGCTTAAAAGTGTTTTTTCAGTGTTTTGCACAAATGGTAGAACAGCATATGTAAGAGAGAAGGTGAAACAAATAAACAATAACAATAATATTTGTGCTGTGTTGTCACATGGTGCCCTTTTTACATCTTTGCTTTTTGCATTAGATTTGCTTTCATTGTTATGACTGTTATGTGCGGTTGAGATGGTGCTTCAAAGCAGGCTATGTGTTTGAGTGCAGGTGTAGAAATGTTAACTAGTAGGTTGAGAAAACCTTTTTTTTCCAAAGTCGAAGACATTGTGATATGAGTCCCGATTTTAGTGGGAACTTTTGCATTTCATTTGCACACACGAAATATACACATATGATGATGATGTGATGTGAACTAAAGAAGCACGTTCCCTACGTCTGGAGAATCTGATCTGCAGCTTCTTTGTCGCACCACTAATCTTCATCTATAATGGATAATGGTATGTTGTGACACATTTTACCTTTATCAAAAAATTGCTTGTCCATGTTGCAGTTTCAATAATATTTCGATTAATTGTTCAGCCCTACTACTAAGTGCCCTTTGCTGTGGTAATTGAGCCCGGCTGTTACTGATACATTTTTTATGTGGGCAGTACTGTAATGCTGAATCTAGAGTCTCTCTAGGTGGCACTTGTTTCTCTTTCTGTGCAGCCACAGCGGTCACCGCTCATGCTGCTTAGCCTTTCATAAAATGGTGTGATCACTTCAGAAACTCCGCTGTCTTCATACCAAATGATTTTTCCAAGAAAAACTGACCAGACACCAGGCCGAAACGATCTCTCCTTCACAGGATATAGAATCAATTACTGTGTTGTTACCATTAGAATAGAAACTGAATAGAAATGTTGCGAATCCTTTCTTCAGAGACCTGCAGGATAAGTCAGTTAAAAGCTTTTAATTGCCCTTAAAACAGAAAATGGTTAAATGGAGGGAAAATGTACAATACTGTGTAAGGTGAAAGAAAAATCACCTGCTGTGCTAATGCACAAAATGTCCAGAATAAGTGCAATAAGAGGCTTTTTTTTAATACCACCATTCTGAAAATGGACTGTTACCTTAGAAACTTCGAAACTGAAAACACAGCTAATGATGATTGGCTGGAAGAGTTAATTGTCCTCTACATACCAGAACTGTAAATACACTGAATGATGAGGTAAGAACTAGGGATGCACCGATCTGCTTTTTTCACCTCCGATACTGATACCGATATCTGAGGTTTAGTAATCGGCCGATACTGATCCAATACCGATACAGAAAAACAGCGCTGAATTACCTAACAAATCGTATTTCTCATTGTGTGGAAAAGACTGGGATCATTCTTCTGTGCATCAGACTTAAACATTTCTTTCCTATTTTTTAAACGGGGACAGGGGTCTGATCTCATGAATGACACATAAATCCGTCCAAATAAAAATATTTATTTAATTCAGCATTTCTTAGTACAGGTGTGTGTGTGCGTGCGCTGTGTCTGTAACCCTCGCCTTGACCCTTCTGCTCAGTGTGTACACACAGAAGCTACCACACATCGGAACAGAAAAAAAGTCGAGAAAAAAAAACAATAAAAAAACAAAGCGGCTCCCACTCCGGCTCCTGGGCAGGAGCCAGCTCTGATCGTTCACTAGAGCCGGTTCTAGGAGCAGTTTGTCTACGACTGACACATCACTAATTCCTCTACCTGTTCCACTGTTATAAAAAATAGCGGCGCAACTTGGTGGGCGTTATCCTGGTAATTTCTCTGCGTGAGAAATACAAGGTGTGGCGTGTGAACGGGTTGAAATGCGTGTGTCTCACGCCCAATGCGTGAGGCTTCAGAGCTTTGTGCTTGTGTTATAACTTGATGTTGTACCACTGCCCCTCGGAACATTGACTGCGCAGGTATTGCAAGTAGTCGTCGAGTTTGTAGGCTGAGGTAGTGTGAAAAAGTTCCAGATAGCTGATCCTTTCGCTCGCTTCATTTTGAAAACAATGTGGTCCACATCACGTGTGCTTCAGCACTGCGTGTCGCTTGCGCATGACGCCACTCACAGCGCCCATAGCATAGCGTTAGACTGAATAGATCAGCCCATTGTCACCAATACCTGATTTAGAATTTTCTTTAATACCGGGACCAATACCGATACCATTATCGGATCGGTGCATCCCTAGTATTAACAAAACATACACAGGACACTAGAGATGCAGAGGATAAGCAAAACAAAAAAACAAAAAACACACAAAAAATAAAAATAAACAGAAACTGGAATTTTTTTTTTTAGTGTTTATTTTCTAAATAAAAAATGCACTTTCAGCAACACCTCTGTAGTGCTCTGTACTCTCTGGGTGCTTTTCATTCCATAAATTGGTCTCCTCGTCTCCTCCACTCACTTCCTCTCCTCGCGTCTTAGCTCCGCCCAGCGAGGACATGAAAGAGGGATACGAGGAGGAGACGTGAGGACGGAGGAAACGAAACTCCGAAATGAAAAATCCTCGCTCCACAGCGTCAGTCCGAAGCGACGTCAATTACTGATGACGTTTGCACAGCTGTAAAAGCTGTAAAACGTGATATTATGGTCAGATCTGCAGTCAGACTGTTCTACTCCTGATTGCTATTGATGAGGTTTCAATTATATGCCGTTAGAGGCATAACAGAGGACGGGTGTGTGGGAGATTAAACCAACAGCCTTGTAGCCTTGCTTTAAAAAACCGTAATATACCAAGAATTTTCATTAATTTCTTGGTGACAGATACAATTGTTAAAAGGACACAGTTGAAACAAGAATCAGGATTACATTTGTGAAGACCTGCTCCCGCCATGATTCAAACGTGTGCCACATACGACACGCCCCTTAAATAATAAAAGACTTCCGCGTAGGCTACACCGGTGTATCCTCACTCTGATCTCCTTCAGAAGCCTCCTCTCTCCTCGCTCCTCACTCCTCGTCTCCTTCAGGTGCATTTAAGCAATTGGAAGATCCTTCATCATGGCGGAGGGGAAATGACTTCCGGGTCGACGAAGGAGAGAGGAGACGAGGAGGCACAATTCAACGTAATGAAAAGCACCCTTCCTCTCTCTCTCTCTGTACTTATTCTGAATGACAAATTCTGCAATGAGTCACCATCGAACATGTTTGATACAAACGGGACTCCAGTCATTGTTGTACAAAAGCTGCAGGGATGCCACCTCCTCACAGCTGGGTGGTGAAGAGGCCCACTGCGGCCCTGCCCGATGTGCCAGACTCTGACTCTTTAACTTAGACCCCTCTGAGAATCAACTGAGGAAACCGCATCTGTACAAGAGCAGGTGGCTTAAGGTTGCAATCCATCCAAGCTGAAGATTCACGTGGTACAGCTGTTGACTTCAGCTGCAAGTTTCTCTAAATCCTTCTTCTTTTCAGTGACCAGTGGTGTGTTCATGAACTAGGGGAGCATGTGAGTGTTCTAAGCTTATTCGAGTGTAGTGCAGGTTTGCTGAGCTTCCTGCATGTGCATGTGTGAAGACACCTGCACCTTGCGTATATCATGCTCTATATGTTGGTCAGGTAGAGGCTTCCTTGTAGTTGTAGGATTAGCTGTGGCATGCTGTCGCTCTGGCCTCGGTGAACATGCTGCAGATTAAAGAGAGAACGGGAGCCCGACAGAGCTGGATGGAGAGTGAAATTTGCTTTTTATTTTCAGTGCGAGTCAGAGATGAGTTTGGACCGAGCCTGGCTTGTGCTCACCCATCCTGCCAGCCCTTTATACTCATGCCCAAAAATAAAGAGAAAGTAGAAAATAGTAACAGTGTCTAGGGCTGCACTCAGAGCTCCTCTCAATCTCTCCCCTGCTGATAACACTCCCTCTTTCTTTCTCTAACCTTTCTGAAATGGTGATTGTTCCAGCTGCAAGCCACCCATTTAGACTGGAGGACTTAACACACACTGCTTTGAAGTACCTCTTCTCAACATGAAGTACATTTTGAGACAAAAGAAAGTGATGGTAGTGTTTAATGAGATACTTCCTGATTGTGCGTATACTGGACATCTAGACAGGGTATTTACGAGAAGTTTTGTGGCCTTACACTGGAATGGATGACATTTTCTGTACACATGCTTCCCACACCTCAGCAGTTTCTTGGCCACTGACTGGCTCACTGAAGAAAGATTAATGACTTTCCTTAAAGCAAACACATAGTATTTGTCAAGGCAGGGGAGAGTATCTCACCCTTAAATCTTGTTAATATTTGCTTTATTTTTTGCACATTAAATATTCTCCATCTGTAGGATGGACACACGCACACATACACACACACACACACTTTTTTCTGATTTGCCTTTGCCTTGGCTCACCTGCCAAGCACCTCAAAATTATACTCCACATATCCAATTCATTATCCTCATTTGGTAGGCGAACAAGTCTCACACTTAGTGTTGGGTTACTGCTGTTTCTCACTAGCTGCAAGTGAGGAAAAGTTTCAGAGATTGCCTGGAACACTTCTGATTGAAGGCCATCAAGGTGAATACACTTCCTCTTTTTAATGAAAATGCTTTTTGCACGAGAAAAGGAAAGTTTAAGTAATTGGAGAATGACAAAAAAGAACCTTTTACCACATTTTCTGTGACAATGAAATGACAAAGCCTGGAGAGTCTCAAACTAAAACTTATTTTGTACAAGCTCCAACAAAATTACCGAAATTCCCACATGCACAGAAGAAATACCAAAATCCACTGGATAGTTCCCAATTAGAAGTTGCTGTTTGACCTTAATCATGTTTGACTTTAAGCCTATAGTATCGTGAGCTGTAATGACCATTGGAAACTCTGGGGTGGTAATTATGGCTTTAGACTTTCTGCCTTTATTTTACAGCAACATAGAGAAAGGCCCCCTGCTGGATGAGAACCAGAGATGTTGCATTTCAGGGTTGCCACCAGTTCACCCCAGCCCTTAAATTTTAGGGGCAGCACACTGTCAGTGAGTGCTTATCTTTGTAAGCCCACATACTATTTGCATCTTTGTCCTTTTTCTTGCACTAATGCTCCAGAAATGCTGAAACAGATTCATTACATTCACTCCCTGAATCCCTGTGATGTGTCTGCTGTTTGTTATGGGCATCAGTCAAATGATGCGATGATCCAAGATGTGGCTGGGTTGTGTTGTTAACATCACTCCAAAACTTTCACTTTGGCAGACCAAACAGTGATCTGGAGGTCGCACTGTTACCTAAATGTTTGCATCATTTTATTGCTCTCTATCTTTTCTTGTCTCATGCTGGAAGCATTTTTCCTGTCATTACTCATTTCCTATTGTTAATCATTTAATCTCATATTGTGTGTATGTAGACAGCCTTCTTCTTGTAAATCAAATCATGCCACTCCGCAGTATGTACCCGCCCATCCTCTGTTTCCTCATTTTCACATTTAGTCCATATCAAATCTGATGGTTTGATACATTGGTGGTCACTGGACAACCGGCTGCAAGTCTGTATGTGTGTGTGTGTGTGTGTGTGTGTGTGTGTGTGTGTGTTTCTGTGTGTGTGTGAGATGGCTGATTGGTGGTTTGGTTGGATCGTGGGATAAAGGGATAAGCAGTTGCATGTTGATCCCTCTACACTCAGGGTCACTAGGCCTCACGTGCTCGTCTCTGCTCATGCATCCTTGGATTCAGTCTCTCTCGGTCTGTCTCAGTTGTTATTTTCTGTCTGTCGCTCTTGTTTTTTATTAACCACAGTCATGACTTGCAGAGCCAGCGAGATGCCTTATGCATTGCCTCGTGTGTTCGCTCTTTCTCATTCTGGCTCTGTTTGTGTGTCCCTCCCAGAACTGCCCTCACATGCCACTAGAGGTCTTTTCACCTGTTTTACAGTATTGTGTCACAGGACATCGGGTTTCTGTCTCCTCATTATCTTCAGATGTCTTGACTGGCATACTTCAGAGATCTCCTTTATAGGGTAACAAGGTGTAACTGTCTAATGCTATAAACTGATATTAAATTCATTCCCTGTGTTCCTTTTCTTTTGAGAGAACATTTTTCCCCTTTCAAGCTATTTATGTTTCTGCATTTTCTTCAGCTTAGGAATGGGGAGAAGCCTTTCTCTTGAGGCTCCTCTTCCATCTGTCTGGGTGTTGTCTTTCTGTCTGACTGCCTCTCTGGTGATTCAGGTCATAGTCTGCTCTTTCCTTCCAATTCTCTGTCAATTAAGTTGTGTATAAGTTTCAAAAAATGGTGACCTTTTTCTCTTTCCTCCACATCATCCTCTGTTAGTGTTTGGCCAGTGACTTTATCTAGTTATCATGACAGGAATGATTCACTGCTGTCTGATCACAGGCTTTGCGCTTCTTGTCAGCACCCCTCTTTCGTGTTCTTTATCATGTATTTTCTCCACATCTGCCTTGTAAGAAAGCATAAATTGGATGAATACATCAATTTCCAGTTGCATATTAGCAATATAGCAGAGATCATTTACCCGCTGGAGGTTGTGTAATGTCATATGGGATGGATGTTAAGAGTCACATGTAAACGACATTCATGTCAGGAGAGGTGGTCACGTGAGGATTAAAATAGTGTCCATTTAGCTTGGATTTAATTACAGTGAACAACAAGCTTTTGACTGATGTAGAGGTATCTATATTTATTGGTTTTCAGCCTACTAAGTGCCAAGTTTCACACGCACTGTCGAGCTTTCAGAAAAGTCTTGGTTTTCCAGTCATAATTCCAACTTTAAATGGAAACTCATAATTATGATAACTCTAATATGACATGAAAGCAGCATTTGGGTGCTTTGTTTAAATGGGCCTTAGATGGGAACTGTACATAAATACATCAAAAGAGAAAAAAAAAGAAAATCTAAAATGTAAGTGTAATCTTTGAGGATAGGTTATGCAGAGACAAATATTTCATTTGACAGCAATATATTTTGCTTGGTTGTCTTTTTTTTACTTTGAGAGACTCATTTGCATCACCTCTTTTTTCTTCACTTCCTATCACCGGATTCATTTTCGGGCCTGGTTTACAAGAAGTTGTGGTGATCAGTGTCTTCTTCTAGCAGGAAACATAAAAACGTTTGATTTGGGAGGGACATAAAAGTCACACACAGTGACATAAGATGGCCCCACACCAGCCTAACAAGATAGCGACTGGCGACAGTGGCCCTATAACCAGTGTGACGAGACTGGCATCTGTGATTTTAAGAGCATCAGCTCAATAATTCATGCAGCATGAGAAAAATACATTATGTGACAATATTCAGTGTTCAGCCAGATGAAGTGTGTTTTATCACATCAACGAAGCAGAAAATGTGAATCAAATGTGTTGTTGATGACCAGATTTGAGCAGAAATGTAATCATTTTAGGATTTGATTCATGAGATGGGGGAGTGGTGTTCTTGCCTGTGTGAAGCTTTCCTCACAGGAACGTGTAAAAAGCTGTTCTTCACCAGCGGCTCTCACCTGTTGTTCCTCAAAGTGCCCCAGTCCTCCCTCTCAGTCCGTAATTTCCATCAAGCCTTGTGCTCAGCGTGGCCACACAGGCTTTGCTTTCCCTTCGTCTTGTTGCCCCTTTCTTTTTTTCAATTGCTTTCTCTCCTCTTAAATGCAAGATGGCTGTGTGTAGGTGTGCATGCATGTGTTTGTCTGTGTGGCTTCTGAATGATAAAAATACACCATTTCATTCCCTGTAAAACACAAACCATTCCCTCAATAATGGATGGGCTGTGATGGAGGACAGATGCCAGAGTCAGACGTAAATCTTCAAGATCACACACACACACACACACACACACACACACACACACACACACACACACACACACACATCTGGTCTGTGAGTCAGAGACAGGTTGGAGACAGACTGCACGGATGGACAACGTCAGACCTACTTATAATCCTATTTGGGGTTTTATGTTTGATGGTTTCAATTAAATAATCTCATGGATTAAAATCAGGATGTAGATCAGAGGACACTTCTTTTGTTTTTGTTTTTGCTTTGTATTTTTTTTTTCTTTTAAGCCAGCTGATCCTGGTCTGAGCTCATGTTATGTAATACATTACTTCCGATGGGCGTATTTCACCGCAGCCTTTTGGAACTCATGCTCCCAAAATGCCTCAATGACACTAGAACAAAGTGTACGAACAAAACACAGAAATTGTCCAAGGAGGGTCTTTGCATATTTGCCTGAAAGGGCAAATATGGGCTATATGTTCTGGGATCTACATTGTGTTTTCACCAAACACATTCATTACTAAGGAAGTGGTTGTGAACCTGTGAAGACAATTTTCAATTTTTCAACTACAACTCTGAATTCTATGAGTCTAATATCTATTTAAAAGGCCAGCAACAGTATGAATTATATTTAATGTGTGCAGACAGTTTGGGTCCAAACACAGTGGATTTTGGATGCAGGAGACTGCACATGTTGGTACCTCAGTCATTGTGTACTGTGTTTTGTCAGGTGAAAATAGTGATGACAGTTTGCTGGTAAAAGCCTGAATGCCTGTGATACTGTGCTCACATTTCACTTTTCTCAGTTCAAGAATCTTTACTATCACAGTATGATCTCTTGTCTCTTTTACGCTGTAGAACCTTCACAGAGATTTCACAGTCATACAGGCTCATAAACAAGCAAACACATGAATGGAGACGTGGTAATCATGTTAACGTGTAAGAACATCATCATTTTGACTTGACTCTTCGCTCAGCTGGCTGACTTCTTCAGTGTGCAGCAAATAGCTTCACACGCGCGCACACACACAAATTCCACCCAGCGTCTCCCACCCACCCTCTTGGCTCCATCATCCCAGCTGTGAAGTGTCATCAGAGATGACTGACAGCCAAACTGAAGCATGTATGAATATGAATGGGACTGTGAATATGAATATGCAGATGAGGAGGGGAGACAGTTTGCCTGCTGTCTTCTCTTTAAGACAGATCTGTCAGAAAATGATGGCTGTCACCCTTCACTCTCACTACTTTAGGATGAGTCTGGCCCACTTACTGACCTGATGGGAGAGGAAATGTGTTGTATTGTGTCAGACTGAGGCCAAGCCAGACTGAAGCACTGCATGTGTTGTTAAAAACGGGTCAACATATGAAGCAAAGTTTCATTTTTTTGCTGAGTTAACATTGGCTGAAGCATGCTGCTGAATTGTTTAGATCATTAATCGGCATGTCACAAGGAAACATGTTACATTCAGAAATCATTTTATGAAAGAAGATGTGAGGCAAGACAAAAAGAAACTGCTGATGAAGCAGATTTCCCCAAAAATAAATCTCATGCTGCCTCTTTCATATTTCTTGGTGTTCATATTTCTAATGTACTAAAATGAAACATCAACTAGAGACCATCTTGTCATGGAAGCATAGCAGCAGCAACATTATAACACGAGTACTCACGTTTTGTCACTGCATCTTGCACGGTTGTGATAATAATATTTGATATAAAAAAAATATAATAATCAAAACACATAGGTTCTAACATAGGTTAAAGCTGACCATGCGAGGATGGTTAGGCATATTGAATAAATCTGGCACAGTTCACCTGTTTCGCCAAGCTCACTTGTCATGTTACAACATTACATTGCAACACACACACTGATTGGGTGTCACAGCTGGTGTGATCCCGTCTCAAGATGGTCTGCAGTTTTGCCTAATGTCTTTGAGTGGACGGGAATGATTGAATCTGGGACACAGTCCGTGACTTGAGTGTGGACCATGGGCATGAAGTGAGGGGGACAGTGGTCACTTCCCTACTTCCTGCCCCTGTATTTCCCGTGCCCTCGTTCAGACCACACCGATCTTTGAGCTTGGCCTTCATTTTGATGTCAAGAAAAAATCATGACTGCATTTTGCACCGTTGTGACGCTATTGCACTGACAAAATCTGTTCACAGATAGACATGTTTTGCAAAGGGCTCAAACCCGCTTCTGTGGTTGTTCCCGCTTTGACTAGGTGTCTCCAGGATCTCATTTTGCCATGATGACACACACACTGACTGTCAAGGTGGAAAGAAGCCACACCGGTGACAAAGACCACATAATCTAATGAGCCTGGTCATTATATAAGAGCTTTAGACATTCAGAGAGTGTGAACATCTACTGCTCTGTGTGACGACAGTACAAGCCCACAAATGTCCAGCACATTGTAATTATTAATACCAGTGACTATATATTAAATGAATAGATGCTGCCTTTGCTTGTCCTTAAGCCCGGTCTCACTACCTCTTTGTTCTTCCAGCTGTGCCTGTTGCACAGCTGCTGCCTATACAGTTCTTCCATTTAATTTTTGGAAATTGCTTTGTGACCAATGGTTACTTGAAACAAACCATTTTTTTTGTAATGTTGTCACCTCTTCCTCCGTGACAGCAGCTGTTGGCTCAATGTATGTTTACAAAGACCCACTTACCGCTACACGGACATATTCTGTTTGCTGTCGTAGAGAAACACTGCAGTTTGAAAAGCAGGTTGATAATCCACAACATTCATATTTCAGTCAGACTTTCTTGGGAAAAATCCTCCAGTTTACCTGTGTCGGAATATGTTTACAGATCACAGTTGATTAAAATATACAGAGGAAGAAGTGGGTAGTTGACAATGACAGCTACCATTACTGAATAAACAAATAAAAGAGCATTGCTCAGAGGAACTAAATCCCCAGTCTTTGGCTTTTTTGCAGTTCTGATAACAGGTTTTGCTCTGTATGTAATGCAGTTCATGTGGATTTTTCTGTTTCTACAGTGAGATCAATCACCTGGAGTCGGGTCTGGTGGTGGAGCTGTGGAATAAAGGTCTGATCTGGGACACTATGATCGGCACAGCACTGATACCCCTGAGCACCATTCGACAGTCTGACGAGGTAATACACTTCCAGTACAAACATCAACTGTGTCTCTGTCAGAGTCCTCGGTCTTACGGTCCTTACTTGATTTAATAAAACCTCATATTATTTTCATGTAAACTTTGAAATATATTTTTCCACAGAATGAGGACTGTGGACTTTGTCCCCCATCAACATATAACTGTTTCAATGTACAACTGAGCACCTGGCTATTATTTTACGACAGGCTCGAATAATTTTGAACTTGTCCTTTGCTCAGTTTTTCATGGCATATAAAGCAGATTTACATTTCACATTTGTGAACTCAATGAATTTTCTCCAGTGCCTCCATGACAGTGAGCTTTTGATCAAAGAAATGCTGTAATTTTATAAATCAATTACAGTGTAACTTGAATCATGCCATCAATGAACAACCAATTGGATGTTGTCATTGGCTTGTTTGGATAAAGGTGCATGTATGCTAACTGAAAGGCTCACTGTGGTAACATCTCAGGAGGAGTCTCTATTCTTCCCGCATGCTTACCTCCACTGCTAGCCCTGCTGTCACACCAGACAAATGGGAATGTGGCCTAAATTTGCTGTTTTTATCATGTTTAAATCTGTTCATTAACAAGGTAAACCACACATAAACACACTGTGTAAGGTGTAGGGCTACTTTGTAATGAACTGAATTGATGATGTTAATGTTAATTTAAGGTTTGGTGGCAGTGGTTATGTCCATCAAAATGTCACAAACCAGTGCAGACACTTCTGTTGTTCTTTTAGCCAAGTTGGAGATATGGTGCATGTCAGAAATTCTCCATATTTCTTACTTGGGGCTTATGTAAATGTTTTTTTTTCCCACTTGGCTGCTGATGCAAACTTGCAGTTGTCTTTTAACAAAAAAATATAACACAAAGTAGAGCGGCAGAGGAATGATGTGGCTCTGTCTTCAACCTTGCCAGCCCTCGCTATAGGCTGGTGTTTGTAGTCATGGGTGAGCATCAAAGTAAATACAATAAAATTAATGATTTTATATATACAGCATGTGTTGCTTAAGCTCACAGCAACCTTCTAAATAAGCACAGACACTCTTCATTCCACCTACCAGTGCTTACTCATTAAAATACCATCTTTACTTGTCAGCTAAGTCTTAAAAAGCACTCTCACAGGTGGCCAGCCAGAAGCAGTTGCCAACTCGTTTCAGTGTGTTGCGGGCAGGCTTGTCTCGCCTCTGCACCTCATTACTTTTTCTTGAGAGTTTTACAGCGAGCAGTGGGCACACGTGTTGTCATTAATAATGCAGCCCCCAATGTTTGACTTCTCCCCCTCAGCCTGAAGCTCAGTAAATGCTCACCCTCGTTCTATCTAACTGCTAATGTTGTTGTTCGCTTCATCTTTTAATCTCTGCTCAGGTTTATTGAATGGCATCCCTCTGCAGCCCACCCGCGCCCTCAATTACCATGTTGATGCTTAGTTTCTCAAAGAGTAAATGTTTCTTCTGCATTTTGTCATCCTTCCCTCCCTTCTGGCCTCTTTCTTGCTCTGTCTTCTTTTTGGTTCTCCGTGTCCCTGTTGTTCAGGAGGGACCCGGAAAGTGGACGTCTCTGGACTCTGAAGTGTTAATGAGGGAGGATGAGATCTGTGGTACCACCAACCCAACTCCACATCAAGTGCTGCTGGATACCCGCTTTGAGCTGCCCTTTGGTATTCATATGCTCATAAAACACACATTTGCTCAAGACAAAAATCAAGCACACACGCCAGGAGCTGATGCAGCTTAATGAAACTGATAGTGTAGCATCCTTGGCTGCGTGATAGTCTAACTACCATTTTTAGGTTACAACAAGTTACACTGTACAGTAAAAATAAATACTTAACCATCCTTTAATATCCTAACTGAAAATAGCACTGTCCTGCAATCGGCTGGTGACCGGTCCAGGGTGTACCCCGCCTCTTGCCCGTTGAAGCTGGGATAGGCTCCAGCCCCCCCTGCAACCCCGAAAGGGATAGGCGGTATAGAAAATGGATGGATGGAAAATGGCACTAGAGCTCAGTGATCTCCCAACAATATTAGACTGCAGTCTCTAACATCTTGTATGATAAACCAACTGATAAACACCTAGTCCAGTGATAAATTAGCACTTTTTACATTAACAAGATGAGAAGCTCTGACAGACTGCTAATTATAATATAATATAATATAATATAATATAATATAATATAATATAATATAATATAATATAATATAATATAATATAATATTCAGGATTATTATTATTATGTTTCCACTGTTGAGGAACCGTTGTGTGTCCGTTACCTCAGAATGAGCTCTTTATATCTGCAGAGGGTGTGGGTCCACTTCCATGGAACTTGGTTACAATCTGCAAGCTTGCCATTAGATGCCACTAAATCCTGGACCTTTTACCAAGTGAATGTTAATTGTTAATTAAACACAACAAAATTGTGGTGCGTATAGGTCATTTAGTGGTCTTACTTGCTTACACACACTCACTTTCAAACTTTGTGAAAGCATAAGAAGATGTTATATCATTCTACGTTTATCAAACATAGATATGTTGCTCAGCAGATTAAGAAGCAACAGTAACATCTGGTTCCTCGGCTCTCTTTATCTTTAATTCTTGTTCTTTTCATTTCTCAAGAGTAAACACCTAAATGGCAACATTTCTTAAGACCATTTTGTTTCCTCAGCCAACTCTTAATCTCAGGGAGGTGTCTGAAGGCTCTTCCCTCGTGCACTTCCTGACACTCCGTTTGTCACTGCTTACCACTAGTTCATGCTGCTGTCTGCTCGTCTTGACACAAAAGCCAGGGTCTGAAGATGCAGATAAGATAGTAGTTTCCCTGTTCTAGTAAACTTTGACACATCCTTTTAAAAAGTTAAAGTAATTGACATCCAGTTTACAACACAGGTGCTAATCAATAGTGAGTTGCACAGTCTAGGTCATCACACTGAGTCATACTGAAACACACAAACACATGCACAGATTTCTGTTCATAGTATAACTCAGAGTTTTTATGTTGAAATTCAATATGACTTATAATTGGAACAAACCTTCATAGAAAAAAAAGACCTTATTACTCCAGAACTCTCCTGAGAATCCGTTTTTCAGTTTTTCCCCCAAAGCACTATTGGGACTGTTAAAGTCAGAATGTTACTGGCCGTGCTTTACTGCCAACTATGTTTTAGCCTCCATGTCTTTGCTACCAATCTTCAGTAATACACGAGTATGTGGATTTTAAGTTGATTCATATTTATCTTGTAATATATTCTAAATAAAAAGTAAATATGCAAGATATGTCAAAAGTATGCATTTGCTGCCCAGTACACTGTGGCACCAACATGGCAAACTGTGACTTTTATGACATTCGAAATACTTTAGTTTAGATTTGAATCTTCAGACTTGGATTTATATGTGCTCATGTGCTCTGAGACATTTTTTTAGAAATATACAATAGTAAGACTAAGACACTGTATTCCTAACATATTAATGACCGACTAATGTTGTTCGATCTAATCTAATGTTTTACTTGGGAAAATGGTAAAGAGGCTTTTACATTTTCCCTACTCTTGTGTTCTTTTTTCTACCCCGGCCTCTTTTCTTTCTGGCTTCGGAGTGGACCTGTGAGCCCCCTGAGGAGGTTGTTGATTCTAAATTTGGGCCTCCAAAGGGAAACCTCCTCATCAGCTATTAAACACACATGAATATAAGATGGGAACACATCAAGTAACGTGGGTGGTTAGGACAGGATGGGATAGGGATCCTGGAGGAGAGGCGACGGACGGAAGGGTGGAGCTACAATGCCTGTGGTCTTTCATCTCTTCTTGCACTTTGTCTCACATTCTGTGCTTTGCACTCTCCCTCTTCCTCCATTATTCACTTTCTCTTCATAATCCCTTCCTCAATTCTATCATCCATCCCTCCACCTACACCTCCATCCCATGTGTCTGTATTTCCTCCACTTTCCCTCTCTCACCAACACCTCTTGCACACACTTTTCCTGTCACTTTTAATTTTTCTCACTTTCAATCCATGTGTTTCTTCTGTCCAATCAATCTGGCCAGATATCCCAGAAGATGAGGCTCAGTATTGGACCAGTAAACTGGAGCGAATCAACACCATGCAGATACACGACGAGGTAAGTTTACAAAAAAAGTCTCTATCCTGTTAATACGTTATAGATTATTAAGATATTAGGGATGTTAAATCACAGTTCATTCAGGAGCCTAAATGGGATGTTAATGCTAAGAAAACAGTGCTGAGTTCAAGTCTTAGAGTGGTAATATGAACAACTGGTGTCACTTTAAAGTAAATTTTACAAGCAGCACAGGATAAAGTTTAAAAAGATGCTTATAAATGAATTTATTACATCCTGTATCCACCCACAATGTAGAAAATCCATGTAAGATTAGAAGCAGAAGTGCAAGTAAATTTGGTTTTCAAAGATTTTCAAGCCATGCTCGAAAAGCGTGCAGTAGAAAGTCAATCGTGCAGTAGAAAGTCAATCTTCTATATCATGTCAAACTTATCAAGACAAGCAAATGTTTGCAGGTTTCATGGGAGCAAGAAACTATGCATCTGAAATCTCTGGTTTTTGTTTTTGATTAAGTCAGTTTACAATTAAAAAAAATTAACTCAGATGTGCTGTTTAGAAAGCTGCTTTTGGGTTTTATGCACAGACTCTGATTATGTATGCTTTTGAGAGTATTCTCCTTCTTTGTTTAGTTACCAAATGTTACCTCAGTCTATCATTGAGGTTGTAGTTTGTGTCTCTGCTGCCATCTTATGGAAAATAATAGTTACTACATCACATATCTAGAAATACTGTATTGACATGTGCAACTTTACCATTAAATCATTTGGATTCAGTTATCCTCCACTGCTGCCAACCCCCCACCCCTCCCCCTCACTTGTTTCTCCCTTTGTTTGCATTTTTTCTCTTGTGGCAGTATCCACTGCAGGAAGAGGTCCAGAGAAGACGGATGGCATCTGTGCCCTCTCAGTGCTGTAAGTTCATTGTAAAAGTTAACTTCGATCGAATGCATTCATGCCATTGCACTTTCACTGATACATTCATGTGTTTTTTTGGGTCCTTTGTCCACTAATGTCCATTCGACACTGATGACTTTGAATTGAACTAGAAATGTCCTCATTCCTTCTTGTGTCTCATGAGCAGAAAAAGGCATTTCATATCAGCCACCAGTTAAGTGCTGATACATTTTGGCTCTGACTCATACATTTAAATCTTCCTCAGTGCCACCTTATAGTTATTAATTTGGAGTCCCTATTGATTTTTAAAAAATCAAGCTTGCTGTTTGCACAGAAAAAGGATTTTTGGATGCACCAGCCACTGATAATGGTAGTTATGAAGAGCTGTGTTTCCTACCCATCGAGCACCAATGTTATCTTTGTGAAAAAACTTTTCCCCCTGAGCTGTTTTGTTGTATTAGTGTTGATCATTCAAATGAATTCAGTCATCACATTATTTCATGTGACTTCTTCACATTGTTTCACTTAGTTCTTATTTATCTTATACTGGCATTACCATGCATCACATTCCCTTTAAGCTCTACAGATTTGAGTGTCTTCAGTCCCATTGCATGTTACACACTCATCTGGCCATCTCCAGTCACAGTCACTGGTTTTATTCTTCGGTAATGAAGTTCACTTTTCTTCCTGACTTCTTTGAACACTTGCCTCCATGCCACCAGGCAGTTGGAGTTATTTCGGATGGAGTGACCAGCAGAGTACGTATAGTGATTGTTTTTTTCCCCTGTGGCTTGTCATTCACTCCACTTCTGCATGGTATAGGACTTCTTTCTCATTTCTTTTTGAATAAGGACCACAGCATGTTTGGTCTGGATCATTTGTTTGTCTTCGTTGTATTTCGAATTTCATATTCTTGTATCCTGCCAATCAAAAAACAACCTGTGCGCACATAAGTTTTGTTGACAAACGTTACATGGTATTTGGAATTACATTATTTATTTGTTAAATTTATCTAGTTTTGTTGTTGTTCATGTCATTGTCAGCTTGATGTTCATGCTTTTTGTATTACATGCCTGCTACCACAAGAGGGAGCTTTCTATTCAAACAAGTTTTATTGTTTATCAGATTCTGAGCAGTCTGCCTCTCAGATTAAACCTGTATGAGCAATGGCATACTGTATGACAATGGTACAGATGTGAATTTTGCATGTATTGTTTTTTTTTCCTGCCTGTTTCATTAGAGTTACACCTTACAAATGTGCCATGTCTTTGGCAGAGGACAATGGAAGAAGGATAAAGCTTCACAGTAATTATGATCAGTGAGAAGAGGCAGGGCTGTTCTATCACATTAAACAGATCAACAAGAGCAGAGTATTATCTTCAGATCTATTGGAGCTCAGAGTTGTTTTTTTCCTGCTTATTTTGAAAATTATAAATTTATTTATAAATGATATTGTTTATGTTTTACTGAGCTATTTGTGTTTTATTTACCCAGCTTTTGATGACCATGATAGTGCTATGGATGACCGTGATAGTGACTACCGCAGTGAAACTGGCAACAGACCCCCACGATTTCACAACACCTCCCAGACAAATTCATCAGTGCACCAGTACCCTATAGGACGCAGGATCCAACATCAAACCCTGTCCAGGGAGGCTGACTCTGTACAAAGCTATGAACTAGACTATAGAGAAATGAGGGGGCCCAGGTAAACACACACCCATGAACTGACACACATAAGCAAAGACACAGCTCTCTGCTGTCACCATTGCAGTAATTGAGTCATTTGTATTCATGCATACTGTATGTACTACTTGCTGTGAGGAGTTATCAAGAGTAGCAGAATTTATTGATAGAGATTTTGAGACACTTATATCTAACAAATACCATCACTGTCTTTAAAGAGATCTAGATGTTTTGATTGTCTCAATAATAAAACAAAGTGATCTCTGTCAAAAGCAGAGAAAAAGCCATTACAGCCAACTAGCTGGCCTACCAAAATGTTGACATAGAAACAACAAACAGCTGCAAATTACTTTGACCAAACAACTGTTGAAGTTTTTCATGTGCATAGGCAACAGCAAAAGTTTGTGCCAGAAAACATGAACTTATGAATTTTGCACACTATCAAACAAATTACATTCCACACTTCCCACTGTGCGCATGGCTTTTTTCATTTGCTATTCTATTTCTTTACTTGCATGAAAACTGTCTTTCCATGATCTGCTGTTTTCAACTCATGTCTAATTTCTCTTTCTTTCTTCTTTTTTACGTTGTCTTCCACTGCTTCCTGCATGGCACTCTTTTTTTCTTGAATCCAGGCACACAAACAGTATGTGTGGAGTCAGAATAATCCCTGTTGACTCAGGTATGGGTGTGGAGGATTGGGAGAGTAAATATAAAGTGCCTGACTCAGGTGTCTTGGATGATTACTTGGACGCTGAGCAGAAAATGTGGGAGGATGAAGATAAAAGCATCATCTACCGGATCAGTGACAACCCTTGCGAGTCCAAAGGAAGCAGGTTCTATCAGACAGTAGAATGTGATGCACTATCCCCTGAGGATATGGGAGACCCGAATGGCAGGCCACACAGACAGAGGCATGGCTTTGGGAGTGGAGAAGTACGTTTAGTTTATAAAGAAGCTGGCAGTTTTGAGGATGAAGTTTCCCCTCCTGAAATTGACATAATTCCCTCTGTCAAACAACAACGACAGCAGACAGACACAGAAGGTCTGCTTTACAAGACCAGACTGTGGGCTAAAACTGCCATAGAGGACACACTTGAGAGCTATGCAGCTTTTCGTGAGGAGGAGGCTTCTCGGGAAGAGGCTGCAAGGATCAGGGGGAGGAGTGAGTATGGCTCAGTTGGTTCAGATGAGATGCAGTATTCCTTTGGATCTGAGGAGGAACTAGATGACCTGACATTCATCGAGGGGGATGCTAGTCATGAATATGAAAGTTATTGCTATCCTGGCAAGTATATGTCACCTTTTGGAGGACAGCATTGTTCATGCAAAGGGAGAACAGGTCATGGACAAGATCCTATGTTGTCGCCTGTCGAAGAGCCAAGTGACGAATATGTAGATGCAATGGATGAACTTCAGAGCTTAGTTCATTCGGTGTCTGAATACCTGGCTGTAAAAGAGGAGGAGATCAACAACTACGAATCAATGCCCAAACAAATTAGAAGAAAACTCCCACCACTGCCAACTGATGCTAAAGTCGTGCAACCTGAGGACAGTAATAATGATGAAGTCAAACCTGAAGTTAAGGAGGACAATGCTGTTGAACAGGGTATAGCTGGAGTAAAGAATGCCATGAGCTCATTATTCAGTACAATCACAGGATCAAAGTCCACCACTGAGGTAGAAGCTTCTGGCACATCACCCCAACCACCACAGGCAGACTCTGGTATTTCAAAATTGTTCTCTTTGATCCCTAAAGCTAGTACTGAAGCCACAGAAACCTCTGATACCACTGCAACAGATCCATCTACATCCCAAATATCACCTCAACCTGAGTCTGGCATTTCAAAGTTGCTTTCATTTATTCCCAAAAGTGGTGGTACTTCCCCACCAGTAGCCATAGTTCCTCCTGCCTCGCAGGAGCCTACAACAGAAAAAAAGTTTTCCCTTCAGTCTCTTTTGCCATTTCAATCCTCTGAATCGAATCGGCAAGCTGACACTGAACAGGTGTCAACACATGTTGGCACAGGGGTACAAGATACTGCAGCCACTGCTAACCAATCTACGTCTGGGTTTGAATCCATGTTAGGGAGGCTGAGTCCTTTGAGGCTTTTTTCCAGCACACCACCATCAAGAGAGCCATCGCCCCAGCCTTCAGAACAGAGAAGTGCATCTGCTGCAAGCAATGAATCCCAGAAAGTGTCTGCAAGCAGAGTCAAAAGTCCTAATATAGAGGGCTCACGAACAGAGCGACAGTCATCAGGTGAGATGAGACCAGGTTCAGGAAGTGGATCAGTTGATCTTTTGCCAGATACAGGAAGTGGATCAATTGAGCTTTTTCAAGAAACAGGAAGTGGGTCAGTTGAACTTCTTCCAGAGACAGAGTCCTCTGGTGAGCTACCAGATATTCAGCAAAAAAGAACTTCTGCAATATCTGAACCAAAACCTGAAAGCAGTTCAGAGGAAACAGGATTCTTCAGTCCCTTTAAGAAATCTCTCTCTACCCTCATATCAGCAGTTCCTCCTGAAAATTCCTCGCAGATTGACACCAAGCCTACAGAGGAGTCATTTTTAGGCAGCAAACTCAAAATTCCATTTTTCTCCTCTGAAAATATTTCCACAACAACCCCACCAAAAACAGAAGGAGGTGTGCTCTCAGGGATTCTTAAGTTTGCATCTGGTGAAGATGCCAATGCCGCACCAAAAAGTCCATCCCCTAGTCTTGGAAGAACTGCCTCTCCAAGTCGCGTTGCACTTCTTGAAAGTGTGCCAAAAGGAAACACAGAAACAGGCTGGTTTTCAAATCTGTTTAAGGTAGCCCCAAGTGAACCTACTAAGGAACCTGCAAAACCACAATTGACTCCCACTGTGACACTAACCAAACCTAGTGGTCAAACTGAGCCACATACAGAACAAATGGTCCCTGAATCAACAGAGAGCATGGGTGAGAGTACAGAATTGTCTCAAGAGCAAACATTGTCTGAAAAAGATCCCCAGTGCAAGACAGATGGCCAGCGTGAAGCAGATGTCACATCTAAAGATCAAGATCCTTCCAAGTCAGTGGAACAAGTTAGATCACAACCTCAAGCCTCACAGGGTCAAGGAATTCTTTCTGGATTGTTGAAACTAGGATCAACAGAAGATGTGTCATCTGACAAGAAAGCGCAGGGAGGGGATAGTCAGCCTCAACAAGGTGGGCTACTTTCTGGCCTATTTTCATCACCTTCCCAGTCTTCTCCTCAAACACAACAAAATTCTGCCACTCAACAGTCAGGAGGATTATTATCTGGATTGTTAAAATTTGCCTCTGATAATGTTTCTGCTTCTACAAATCAGTCCCTGTCAACAATGCCAGGAGGTCAATCTGGACAATGTCCATCTCAAAAGCAAGGACAACCCGCTGTGCAGCCACCTACTGGAGGACTCTTATCTGGGCTCTTGAAAAAAGCAACAGATACAGTGACTGCGTCTCAGCCCACTCAGTCCAGTCAAGAGTCGCAACCAGATGTAGCTGACCATACAGCAAAAACTGAAGAACCTGAACAAAACTTGAGTCAAAGGACTACATCTTCGACTCAGTCAGTAGGTATTTTGTCACAATTGCATAAATTAGATTCAAAGGAAACACATCCCCCTGACAAAGATCAACCTGACCAGCAACTAAGACAGCCTGATGCCTCAGACAACCAAGTGCAACCGCCTGACCCAACAACAGAAAAACTGCATCCAAAAGCAACACCAACAATGCCTCAACCTAGTGGATTATTTGGGGGTTTACTGAAACTCACAGATACCGCTTCCCAGCCACCAAAAGCCCCTCTGGCAACACAATCTGCACAGCCAAATCAGCAATCAGGTAACATGTTGTCAGGACTTTTTAACAGGATTGTGGAACCTAATCCTACTCCATCTCAGCAAAAACCGCAGTCCAGTGCTCAAGAGACTAATCAAAGACCCGTGCAGCAAGCACCTCCTCAACAAGGAGGCTTCTTCTCTGGTCTTTTTGGAATGGGAGGCCAAGACCCTGCTCCAGCAAACCCAGCTCAGCCCTCACAAAAACAGCAACAGAATAACTCATCTGTGCACCAACCTACTCATCAACCGGCCAGTAGACAAAACCTACAACAGCAAAACCAAGTCCCTCCACAACAGCTCCCCAGCAGTCCTGGAGGGATGCTCACTGGATTATTAAACAAAATTGCAGATGCAGGCACTCCACAGTCTACAGTGGGGAGTCAACCAGAGCAGGAACAGACACAAAGAACAGTCCCTAAGACAACACAACAACCACCGCCTAATCAACAGGGAGGCTTCTTCTCTGGGCTATTTTCAGCAGGTCCTACTCCTCCAGCACAGCAGCAGCCACATGTTAAACATCCAAACCAGCAGCAACCCCAACAAGGTAACAGACAACCTCTGCGTAGGCAAAACCAGATACCTCCACAACCTACTGCCTCTGCACCAGAGCCACAGCAGAGTGGGCTATTGTCAGGGCTTTTTAATAAATTAGCATCAACAGATAATGCACCACAACAGCAACCACCCCAGACTGGGTCTCAACAGGCTAACAAATCAAATGTTGTCAGACCTGGTCAACAATTATCTCAACCTACTCAGCAAGGTGGATTCTTGTCTGGTCTGTTTGGTCAGACATCACCTCAACACCAGCAACAGCCTGAAAAAATGGCAAGTCCTCAACAACCAAGCCAACAGAATAGTCAAAGTGGAGGCTTGCTTTCCGGCATTCTGAAGCTTGCATCTGCTGAAAATGTTCCACAAGAACAACAGTCACCTCAACCTGCTCAGGCAGGTCAACCATCTGTTCAGTCAGGGCAAAATCCAGCCCAGTCTGAATCAGGGGGATTATTCTCTGGCCTGATTAACAAGATTTCAGGAACTGTAGAACATTCCTCATCACCTTCTGATCAGGTGAACCTTCAGACAACACAGCAACAACATCAGCCACGTGTAGGACAGGGGCGACCACAGATTCAGAGAACCAAACCAGTAGAGATGCTTTCCTCCCATGATGTTGCCACAGATAAGGATTTAAAAGGTCCAGCTCAAAAAGGTTTCCTCTCAGGCCTGTTTAGTGTCACAGAGGAGCCATCATCAAAGACACAGCAGCCATCAACCCCTCAACTTGGGAAGGAGGAACCAAAAAACAGTACAAGTAGCACATCTCCTGGTTTGTTATCCAGCATTTTCAAAACAGGCCCCAGTGACAGTAGCAGTCCTGTTCCTGGAAAGGAAACTGAAAAAGGCTTTCTTGATCGTTTACTACCAAAGACTAAGGAGGATATCCTTTCAAATACAGCAACACCCACATGTAGTGTTAATGGAGCTACTCCAGTTGTTGATACCCACAGAGAACCTCTGCAATCTCAGGTTTGGCAAGATCCTACAATTTCCCCAACCCAACGTTATCTTGAGGAAATTCAGCGTCTCTTGTATGGAACAGCACATGAGTATGGTTACAAGGATCTTTTATACAACTTTACAGAGCATGGTGTTATTCCACCAGAGCTCTATGAGCATCAGTGTCTCATAGAAGCTCTTCTGTGGCAGCAACTCAATGATTATGCCCTCGCTGAAGCCCTTGCCACTCAAGTTCAGGAACGCTCCAAGGCAAGCCAAGGGCATTTACCAACAACAGTTCGAGTACCTCAATCAGAGAATCACATATGGTTAAATCCTACAGAAATGGACATCAGTGATTTCAATGTACCCTCACATCCTTGGAAGGATACTGCTGCCCTGCTTTTTGAGAGCAGAAATCGGTTTCTTGAGCCAGATGAAGATCTTGTCTTGTTTGACATGAGTTGCAGAGACAAGATACCATGGAGTAGCTGTGACCATTTGAATGATCTTGATAGCAAAAGAAAACCTTGGATTGTTGGAGGTAATGCTCTAAATCTGTCCATGGAAAAAACAAAAACACGGTTAAATAGATGTCAGTCACTTACAGAATGTAGTGTACAGGAGTTAACCAAAGTTATTGAAAAAAGTGTTGTCAATAGTGATATAAAAGATGAAGACTTCAGTTTGAAATCAGCAACTGAGTTTTTGAAACGACTTGCCACAAGAAAGGGTCCAATGGATTTAACACGTGGTGCTATGGATTTGAGCAGGTCTGCAGGAGCTACAGGAGGCATAGATGAAGAAAAACTTTTTGAGGATTCTGAGTGGTATCAACAATGGCTTTCACTATTAGAGCAAGGGTTGTGGTGGCCAGCTGAGGTTGGGGACTGTGGATATTACGTCTATACAGATGAGGAATACATTTATTCCCTTTTAACTGACAGAGCTGGTAAACACCTCTATGCCTGTGCTGCACCAGAGGATGTACAAGCTCTAGGAAATATCACTGAAAATATTGCTAACATTTTGAAACAAAAAGAAAAGGACAAAGTGACCCTTTGTGGCTTTAAAATACCCCTCTGCACCGAAGATAAAAGTTTTTGGATTCCAGGCCAGCAACAGAATAAATTTATCCTTTCAGATGCCCCTGTGGACCTTACTTCTGCCCTTAGAAAAGGTGAAAAAATAATGAACATGAATTTGGAAAGCTTCTCTCAAATGTTTCAGGAATCTGTGTGTTCCCAAGCAGATCAACCTGTAGACTTTACTGTGTACAAGCTGAAAAAAATCAAGGTGGAATCGGTACAAAATAGTTATAGCTTTCAAGAGGAGACAATGGAGGCAGCTGATCTAACTTTAAAGTCACTGAAAGGGGGGCATGGAGGGCCATACTGGAAGAATCATGGGCTAAAAGATCTGCTGACACTCTCACCTGCATCTTCTACAAGGTGCTATTCAACACAAATTTCTCCAAACAGACGTTATCCAATTCCTGAAATCACAATTGCACATGTAGATGATACACATGCAGCCCAACCAATACAAAAGTCAAGCTCTGTATTTTCACCCCCCATAGGAATCACTGGAATGCCTCATAACACTAATGCAAGTAAAGCTGACATATTGTCATCCTCAACACCCGCTTCATCACCACCAGTGTCTAGCAAGGTTTCAAGTAATTCAAAAAATTCCAGAAACCTTCCTGAAACCCCATCAGCTTCAAAAATTCCAGGATTTGTCCAGTTGGGAAGGAAACTGCCTACACCACAAACTGTCACAAAAGCCTCTTCAGCTCTTTCAGTGCAGGAAACTTCTGTTAGGAGTTTACCCACTTCATCTTCTACAACTGCTGTTGTGCCTTCTGTTTCCTCACAGAGACCTCAGCTTGCAAGGCAGCCGACACAAGCAGATAAACCCAGAGTATTACCACAACCAAATAAGACTACAGTTTCAGGGATATGTGACATTGGCAAAGCAAGCATTACTTTAGCAGTGGACCAAAAGCAGCCACAAGATTCATCTGAGAATTTCACACCTCAGTTACATATAGTGAATGACAGCTTAATTACATATAATGAAGCCCACCTTTACAACAAATATCGTAACTTTGTCACTCCTACTGACCCTCAAATAGGCAACAAAGTCCTAGATTTTTCTGCCACAATTAATAAAGACAAAAATATCAAACAAAAAGATGCAACAGATGCCAATGTAGAAACTACACAGAAAGATGAAGTTGTTGACTTTACAAAGTACAAGTTGAAAAGATTTAAAGAGAAAAAACAGATGGATGATATGGCAAATATGGACTTAACTGACCAGACTACAATTGCTGTGGATCTTACTAAACAGAATGAAGAAGAAGAAGTTGATTGTCCTAATTCAGAATACCCAACTCTGGGCACATTAAAGCAAAGTCCAAGAGTTTCCGTTTCCCCAAACAATTATATGCCACTTGATAAAACCAGCAAATCAGAGAGAACATTGCCCAGTCCAGATGTTAAAGTTGGCCATTCCTCCTCTGTATTGCATATCCAAAGGCCACCAGCCTCCCCCAGTATCTCTATAACTGAGGCAAACCAAAGTGATGTTACAGCCTCTGGCAAAGCTGCAATACACGTTTCATCCAAACTATCTGGTACATCATCTGATAAATTACCAAAGAGTTCTGACTCTAATGTAATGTTAACAGCATCAACAAGTTCTTCAAGCACTCATATTTCCAATAAAACATCTAGCCTTGATGGATGTGTGAAACAACCTCCAAAAATTGGATCAGTACAATCTGTATGTACCTCACCACTGGTAAGCCCTTTTATGAGAAAACAAGTGGACCCTGAGGGACAGCAAGTGAATCCTTCATATCTAAAGATGCAGCAAAGCCAACCAATGATTACAGCTGGTCCTAGACAGCAGATTACTTGCTATAAGTCTAGTGGAAAGGCTCAGCATTATCAGGAGACAACTGCACCAGCAAACTCAATTAAAGCTACATTAGATATGTCTGCCAAGAAAACAACCCAGGAGACTCAGAAAACTGTTGCACCATCAAAGGATCCTCTCTATGAGGCATTGTCACTGACAAAGAAAAAACTATTAACTTCTGAGGAGGCGGATGCAAGTTGTAGTCATTGTGAATCCATTGACTTGTCATATAGAGGAGAATCCCCTGAACCTCAGGGACAAACAACAGAAGTTATTGATTCACTACCTTTTGAAAAATATCATTTTCATACTAATAAAGATAATCTGGTACAATGCTTGGTTAGGAAAGAGGAGATTCCATCTGGTAGGAGGACATTGTTACCGAGACAGCAGTCTCTTTTAGGTCAGTCTCCTGAATCCCTTGAAATCTGTAAACCACAACAGAAAGCTACAGCACCAGCAAATACAGTTAAGGCCACGCTAGACATGTCTTCTAAATCTTCTGTCAAATTGAAGGAGGTGGTTCCAGAAGCAAAAAGAGATGACACTCTTAAGGAAGCCATACCACTTACGAGAGGAAAGCTAAGTTCCCGTGAACTTAGCCGAAAAAATTCTGTTGGATTACCACTAGTTGTAGATATCCCTTCTCAAGAACCTCTAGATGACATAAAGCTCAGTTTCCCAGCAAATTTACAGCATGAGTTTGAAAATGAGAATCAGTGCCATTCAGATTCTATTTTATATAAACAGCAATCACAGCAGAGAAAACCTAGTGTCTTTTCCCAGTCAAATCACTCAACTTTACAGTCAACACATCAGACATCCACCTCAACAAAACCTGCCACAGCTGCAGCACTGGATATGTCACCTAAACCATCCCAAGCTACACTGAAAACAACAATGCCCGAACAGGAGTCTACTCAAAGTGTAGCAATTTCACTTGTTAATAAGCCAAGTCCAAGAGCAATTGCCAGAAAAGATTCTGTTGGCATTCCCTTGGTAGTTGAACCAACACCACTGGAATCAACATGCCAGACGCAACTTCAAACCTTAATGCCTGTACAAAAACAGCAAACCCTTGATAAAAACATTGTCCCTATTCTACATCAACCACCTACCAACTGTATGACGGTGCAGTGCTCCAGTGAAAGTGAGACCAGTGATGTGTCACAGTCCATTATCCAACCTTATCCACTCTCTACAGCTCCAGCAAACTCTGTTAAAGGCACATTAGATATGTCATCAAAGGCATGTAAGTCAGACACTGTGCTAAACTATTCCAATCCAGTATCACTGGTAAGGACAAAGCCATTAAGCTTTACATATTCTCAAGGAGAATATGTTGGTGTTCCACTCATTGTGGAAACCCATCTCTCCCAGGAGCAGCCTAAAAGGCAACAGGCACAGGTAGGACTGCAACAACAGATGCAACAAGGATTTGTGCAAAGTGGATCTCAAGAAATAGATCAGAGAGCATCAGCACCTGCCAACGCCATCAAAAGCTTCGTTGACATGTCTGCAAAACCACAGCAGAAACAATCAGCCATCTTGTCAACTGGAGCTGTGGTACTGGTAAGAAACACTGCAACTGTAACAACGAATCGATCTGTTGGTATACCAGTCACAGTGGAGCAATCTGCACATCAACAAGAAAGGCATGCCTTGAGTGGAGTCAACACAACTGAGACACTGCATAGACAGATATCTACCTATCACAGTAATGAGGTTTTTTCTGGTTCACGGACCACCTACAAGGACACACTCCAACAAAATAAGCCAGTGGACTTCTCTGCAAAGGACAGCCTAAATACAACTAGCATTTCAAGTAATCACACTGAACCACAGGATGGACAGCCCATGAATTTCACTAATAACAAAGCAAAGAAAGAAATGTTTGAAAGAAGGCAAACCGGGGAGAAATTAGAAAAGAAAACAGTGCCTGGTGTTGTTGACCTAACTGTGGATCCTCAAAACAAAACTAAAATTATCGGTCTTCAAGATGCTACAGATCTCTCCTCTCCTTATGTGTCTTCTCTGTCTCAGAGTAGTTTTTACCATCAGCAGCAACACATATCTCCAACCAAGGTCAGAGAAGATAAAGCATTTTCACAAATTCAGAAGTCACCACAACATAGGGAATATTCCATTCTTAAACAGGCCACCACTCAACCTGGAATACATTGCAGAATGCAGTCAGGAACAGGATTGAGTTCTGCCTCATTGAATACTTTAATTCCTTCTTTGGTCCCTATTCAAAAGAAGATACAACCTCCTCAGAATTCAGCTCCTCACGCCATGCAGCCCAGTACATCTGCTACATTCTCACTAAACAGTGCAAAGCAGCAGATTAGTAGTTTGCATGTTGAATCAATGAAGCCTGATCAGTTGCCTCCAAACATACCTCAGTTGCCAACTCAACATGCAGTCCCACTACAGCAATACCAGCAACCTGATGTGGAAATTGGTTGGACGGCATCCATTACTAGAGCTCAGCCAAAAGCTGCAAAGTTGCAAAGACAAGATACAAATGTTCAGCCTGACATGACCCTTCGACCCAAAATTCTTATCAAGCAGCCAACAGTAGACAGCTATGGGAGCATTGAGGAAAGCCCATTGGATAGTGGAACAATGACAAGTAATGGTCAGGCATTACCTCCTCTTTCTATCAGTCAGCATGGTATATCCCAAACAGTTTCTACCCCACAATCACTGACTGCTTCAGTTATTCAGCAAACACATGAGAGGCAAAGAATTGACCCTTCTCTACCATCTTTTGACGTACAGCCTGTGCAGAGCGGTGCAACTCCAGATTGTTATGCAAAAGAACATCTTCAACTTTCAAAACCACCTGACCCATGCCCTGTCACTGTCCAGCAATATCAGACACCAACCGTACCCTCAAGTACTGCAGCTTCAGTTCAATGTGTATCAGAGATTAGTGCACTTATATCACAACCTAACATAAAACATGACCAAATGTCAATGAACCAATGCATAGGAGCTGAAATGCAACGAGCAGAGGTATCTTCAACACCAGCAGGCTCCACCTCTGTTAAGGGTTTGATTTCGTTATTTGGTGGTTTAGGTTCACAACCCTCTGCCAGTACAAAACCAGTTGCTGTTATCCCCCACCACACTCAGAGTGTGTCTACACCTGTGGATCATAGGACACTAGTTACTCCAACACAGATTCCTGCTTTCAGCCATGTTGTAGTTACTCCTGAGGCATCTGCATTGACCACATCTCCCGTGTGCTGCAATGCTGAAGAGACAATTGCCCAAGCAACCCCTGTCCAGACAGTAAGCCCACAAAAGTCTGTTGTGTCTCTGCCATGCACACCAGCACTTGTTAGTGACCAGGAAGACTCTGCTTTGAAATTACCAGATGAAAATTATGATGTGTCAAACAGCTTTCTTGAATCTCCAACAACACAAACAGAATCATTTATGGAATCTAGCTCACTGACAATTGGAGGTGAATCTGTTGCTATCTCACTACCTGAATTATCCAAAGATCAGTCAACAGCCCTGCACACAGAATTGGCTTCAGCACCATCACTAATTGCTGAATCACACTGCAAAGGAGAAGGTTCAGTCGTATGTGTGAGCTCTCCAACACCCCCAGTGATATCACCTTTGATCTCTTCCTCCAATGAGTCACCAATGCATGGCTTCAAATCTGTGTCTATTTCTGACAATAAGCAGCCACAGGCAACACCGAAAGCAAGTCCAGGAAGAGAGACACGACGGAAAGAATTGCCCTCTACTGAATCTTCACCAGCTAAATCACCAGATACCATGGAACTCAAAGAAATTCTAAGCAAAGGTGGCTCAGTAGATCTTTCAGAAACACTGTCAGAGGTTGCATCTAAAGCATGCATGTCACAGCAGCAAAGTTCAGAGGAAACCAAGCAAACTATAGACACAGAATCTGTTAATGTCAACATTGGAGTTGGTGAGGTCTCTACTATAGCTAACACATCACAGGAAAAAATTTGCCACCCAAGGTCAATCTACATTGGCATTAATTGCTCCGAAGTGCCTCCTGTTGATACGGAAATTGAACCAGGAGAGCCAAAAACTTATGTTAGACTACCCCATATTTTTGTCTCAGCAGCAAGTTCACCAGAAGAAGAGACAGTTGAAGACAAGTTCAATGAATGTAGCAAGGCTGAACTGCAAGAAATAAGTGCTTCTGAAGATATTCCTCGCATGGCAACACTACCAGACTGTAAGGATTCTCTACCTTCTAATATTGTTGCACAGTCTGATATATCGGAAGATGTTAGGGCTCCAGAAATCAGTAGCCCTGAGGCACTCATTGAATCAGAGCAGGTCAAGACCTACTCACCAGAGATGTCCCTTACACTGACTACAGCAGATCATAAACATGCAGATAAACATGACTCACAGCACACCCTCACCAAGATAAGCTCAACCACAGAAGTTACCCTCTCAAAAGCTGAAGCAGATATTGGTGAGGCTTATGTGCCACCACCTGAGCTGTATTCCAAGGACGCAAAATCAACACCTCCAGACTTATCAATACTTGAAGAAGCCAAACCTCTCAGTGACCTGGCCCGCCAGGATGAAAGCCCAACTGTAGTGCCAGCACCACCAGTAGGTGCTCCGGAAGAGTTAGCCCACAAGGATAAAAGCGCAACTTTAGATGTTGTATTGCCTGAAGAAGTTCCGTCTCTTGAGAAATTGTCACTGAAAGAAGTACCCTCAGATGTAATATCTCCTGAAGGAGTTGAAAAGCTTCATGACAAAATGGAAAGGGATGTCATCTTATCTACCCCTGAACCCAGTCCTCTCCAACCTTCCACAGAGGAAATCACAACCTCTAAGGAGGATAATTTACCTGTCAAGGATAGTCAGCCTGAGCCTGAACAGCCTCATGAGCAACCAGGAAAAGGCTTATTGTCTATGTTCAGTGGCTCCACTGCAACCCCACAGCAGTCATCCTCCCAAACTGGATTGTCAATACTTGGGGGAATTCTTCCTGGCTCATCTACCAAAGACACTCCTAGTGCAGGGTTACTCTCAATGTTTGGGGGGTCAAATGCCACCTCACCTGGATCTTCAGCTGGATCCAACGACCCACCACCTGCACTGTCAACCCCACAGGAGACCCAAGGAAAAGGCTTATTTTCTATGTTTGGTGGATCTAGTAGTCAGCCACCATCTGGCCCAAGAGGTCCAACTAGTGGAAATGTGCGACCTAGAGGCCCTTCACCCAAAGAACCTCCAGGTAAAGGCCTGTTTTCCATGTTTGGTGCATCTGCACCTCAGCAACCACCCAGTCCCAGAGGTCATCCTGGGGGTAATGCCACACCAAGGGAACCATCCACTGGAACGTCTATATTTGGTAGCATTCTCCCAGGTTCTACTACACAAAAAGAAACCCCTGGTGCTGGTTTATTTTCCAAGTTTGGAGGTGCCCAGCCTCAAACTGGTCCAAGAATTCCCCCACCAGGACCAACAGTTACACCACCACCTAGAAGTTCAGAGCCCTCTGGAAAAGGACTGTTCTCCATGTTTGGTGGACAAAGCCAGCAAGCACCAGAAGCACATCCCGCACCTTCCAAACCACTTGAATCAGATGGTGTTTTCAAAGTTTCTTCTGTGTTTTCACTTGCCGGGAGTTCTGATGGTAACAAATCTAAGACTGGGTTCGGCCTGTTTGGATTGTCTTTCATGGAGGAAACCAAGACAGAGCAAGAAACATATGTTCCTGTGAAGGAAAGGATTGCCTCAGAACAAGTGAAACCCCTAGACAAAAGCAATTTTTCAAAAGAAGTAAAGGATCACCCTGTAGAGACTATGGAAAATATAACCTCTGGACCTCCCTCTACATCATCAATCAAGTTGGACCCCCAAGTAGAGCAGGCATGCCAAGATGGTCAAGATTCAAACTTGGACATGAATAAAAATACCACTGAAAATTCTGTTCCCCTAACAGATCCACATCTGGAGGTGGACAAAATAATTTCAATGCAACAAAACCTTTCTTGTAATGAAAATTCCTCAGTTGTAGGTGAAACTTCTATCACAGACACAACAAGTGTAACCAGTAATCTACTTGAGAAAAAGACAGTACTGGACCAACACATGAAGCTAGTAAATGAGGACCAGTCAGATATCAAAAAAGAATATAAAGAAATGAAAGGTATAGTGGATGCTGAGAAAGAAATTGGTGAATCAGAAGCAGATATTTTTGCAATTAAGAGCACAGATAATGAAACTGACATAGCTGAAATGAAAAGCTCACAGTTGGTAAAACGAACTGAGGAGCCTCTAAAAGTTGCTGATGAAGAAAAACCAACTGCAGTTGCGGTTGTAGAAAAATTATCAGAGGAGCCTTTGAAAATTGATGGTCAAGAACAAGCAGCAGTTTCAGATAAGGATAAATCATCTGAGGAACCTTTGAGAGTTGATGTTGAAGAAGGAACTACAGTTGCAGATATAGAAAAATCTACTGTGGAGCCTTTTGAAGCTGCTGGTGATGAACAAACAGCAGTTGCAGATTTAGAAAAAACAACTAAGGAACCTTTGATAGATATGAGTGACAAACAAGCAGCTGTTGCAGATGTGGAAAAATGTGAAGAGGCAACTGTAGCTGATTCAGTGATAGCAGATACAGAGAAATTGACTGCAGAATCTGTGGTTGTTGCACTTACAGCTGATGCTGCAGTTTCAGAATCAGGAAAATCTATCGAAGAACTGAAAGCCACATCTGATGAGACTGCAAATGAGCCAATTATGACTAAATTAGAGCTTGGAGACACTGGTCAAGAACCTGCACATGGATTGGAGAAACCTTTTGAAAGTAATAATTCTGTTACAGTGGTCTCCTCATCAAATGAAGAAAAAACTATTGCTACCAACTCACAAGAAATCGTGACATCTCAAGCTGTAGGGCCTTTGAAAGGTCCATCACTGGGACCTGGTCATCCCCCAGCACAGCAACAGCCCACACCAGGAATGGCCAAGCCACCTGGCCCACCGGGACAAAGAATGGGAGCACCAAGGATGGGAGGGCCGTGGGTGGGGGGCCCAAGAATGGCAGGACCAAGAATGGCTGGACCAAGACATCCAGGACCACAGAAACCCCCTGAACCAGCTCCATTTTCTGGCTTTATGTCTATGTTTTCTACCCCAAATGCCCCAAGTAAATCATCAAGTGTTGGTGGATTTTTTTCAAGTTCACCTGGTTCACTTTTTGGATCATCACCTGCTCCTCGTCAGCCACAACAACAACAACAACAACAACAACAACAACAACAACAACAACAACAGAAAAGCTCATTTTTTGGACTCCCAAGTAGCATTGCTACAGAATCCCTTACCAGTGACCTGTTTGGTATATTCAAAGGTCCTGAAACAACAAAAACTGAGGAACATCAGCCGTCTGGTACAGAGTCCGGCCAAGGGGATTCTTCTGTAAAGGTACCTGTCTCTGAGAGCACTGAAAAGACAGATACAGAGAAGACACCTTCATCTGGAGATGGAAATGTTAAAAGCAGTGAGGATTCTGAGGTTCCTGAAAAGGGATTAATAGAGGAGGCAGAACGAACAGACAAAGCAGAGGTAGAAGAAAGCCCTCTGACTCAATCTACCATGAAAACTGCTTTCCCCGAGGTAGAAGCAGGGAACAATGAGCATGCTGAGAATTTAGAGGGACCAGCTCTTGCAGTGCCTAACAAAGCTGCATCACCTCCACCTTCTGAAACCAAGGGCATATTTGAAATACCAGGTCTGACTGCCCCTAAATTTGGCTTTATGTCTGTAGCTACTGAAGGAACATCATCCATTGGATCCCTGTTCTCCACCTCTCCACATTCAGCCACTGGTGCAAAGACACCACAGCCTCAGCAGACAGATGGTGGTCTCTTTTCTGGTTTTAAAAACCTTTCAGCTGGTATTTTCCAGGATGAAAAGCCAACTGGAAAGGATGAACCATCATCTGCCTCATCTGTGTTTGGCATGAAACTTGGTGCGATGTTTGGGAGCCCTGACCCTTCCAAGGCTGAATCCACTTCATCAGTGGTCACAGCCCAGCCTCAGTCCCAAAGTTCAGAACCTGCTGATGAATTTTGTGAGCCAGAGTCTGAGAAACTTTCCCCAAGTTCTGGAGAAACTGAAAGTGCAGATGCCAGTGATATGGACAGACCAACAGAAACTTCAAAAACAGGAAGCTGTGACACTTTAGTACAATTACCGCAGTCTGGCCTCGCCTCTCACTCAGTTTCCCTAGCAGAAGATTTTGATAAACCCCAGTTAAATATCAGCCCATGTGAGGTAGATAGGAGTGTAGTTGACCCACCTGACACCATGCATGCAGATTTGGACACAGAGCAACCAAAGGACTTGTTGACAAAGGAAGCTGCGAAAAGGCTAGTACAATTTTCATGATAAATGTTATTGTTCATTTATCATACTGATGTAGACAAATGTATAGCTCCTTTCCTGCTCCTCTTGTCCTTTTTTAGACTACATTTGATATTAGTGTATTTATCTTTTTTCCCTTTTCCATCCCACAGCTTAATTTTATCCTAAATCCTAAACATACTTTTAGATTTAGACATTTTTAGATTTAGTTAAACCAAACAAAATTCTTCTTTACAACATACAGCCATTAGTGCCAACCATTTCATGAAAACCTGTACATTTTATGTTCAAAACCATAGGAAAGGAAATGATCACGTATGCTTCAAAGGTGCTCACCATTGTATAAATGTGCTGGAGTTATTTTGTACTTACAGTACATCAGTAATAGCTTTCCTGACAGTGATGGAAGTGCAATGAATGAAGAAACTGATGGAGTTTATTCATTAGCTCTTCACTTGTGTGTCCCCTGCAGCTCTCTGAATTATTCTCCAAGCCTCAGCCAATTTGTTTATATGAATCAAACTCTGGTCGATTTATGATGGTGTGGCAGCGCACACCATGCAGGCAGGCTGGACACTGGAATAAAAGGAACAGTGAGAAGGAATTTGGCCTTCACCCAAGTCAAAGTAAATCATGCCAGTTAAAGCAGAGAGCCACTTTCCTTGTTAGCAGTCTCAATCATCCAGCAGCCACATAGTACTCTCACAGTCAGCCACTTTGTTTTTTTTTATCGGACAGGTTAAGTGCATGCCCACTGCTCTGATAGAGATTTTAATCTTTCAGTTTAAATCTTATTAATAAATTGAAGAATTATGAATAATGTCGATTCTATGGTATATACATTAAAAGATCCTGTAAATATTCTCTAATAGAAGCAGGTGAATTAAAAAGGTAATTTCTTAATTCTATTTATTCTTTATTCTAAAACTGTAATTATCAACAAGCTGTTACTGCCTTAAACTTAGAGTATGACCACCCAGCTTTGCGAATGCTGTGGACTTGCTGATGGAAGCCCTCTCTTGACATGGGCTGCATTCAGCCTCAGTCATTCATCTTACCTGACTTAGCCCTGTTATAGTTTTCCTTGTTTTGTGCTCCATCCAACCTCCATTCAAAATTAAACCTCAGTATTTGAATCAAAGTAAAGAAAAATTCATTTTCTTGTATAATAATGTTTGTGTCATCTGTGTTTTGGAAAAATGCATGCATTTCAAATTGTAGTTTCCTAAATATTCTATTTTGGAATACAACTTTTCAATTCCACAGTAGTCCGTTAACTACACATTGCTTTTCCAAATCACTAGCATACTCTAAACAACAATCTCATTCTCCTATAGTCCACCGGACAGCAGTCGCTTTGATTCATCAGGCAACCTCAGCCCAGCCAGCTCCCAGTTCAGCTCTGAGCCTGAGGAGCGCCGAGATCCCAGCGGCCCTCGTCCTTCTCTCAATAGCCAGCCATCTAACTGGAATGTAGAAGAGGAGGAGGAGGTTGAAAAAGAGCTGCATCCACTACCTGAGCCTGGCTCCAACAAAGATTTGAAGGACTCTTCAGTCATCCTGCCCAAACCATTGTTGGACAACCATAATAACAAGACTAAAATCTGGTATGTAAAAAAAAAAATTAATTAAATAAATTAATTAATTAAAAATGAAATGAAATGAAATTTAATTTAAAAGTTGACATCTAGGTTTGGATGATTAACTCAGAAAATGTCATTTTAAGAATGGTGCTGTGTGTTTTTGTATTCCACTGAACACAATCTTTGAGTTAGCTTGTGGGAAGACAAACTTGTGGGTGCACCCGCAACTCCTACTGGATGTAGACAAAGCCTGCAGTGAAGCTCTTTAGTGTTAGGTGAAAAGAGGCAACTGACATCTCCATGTGTATCACATGAGAGAAAGAGAGTAATTAGGTAGCACTGACAAGGAACTGGCAATTCTTAATGTGGAAGAAAGGCTCAGAGCAGGCTCATCTTTATGTGATGTCTTTGAATGGATAACAGTTTTTGCTTGCTTACTGGCCATTAAAAGATCCCATCATAATAAGTTTTAAATGTAAGAAATGGGTGACAAATTCCTGAGTCCTAGTTTTGTCTAGAAATACATTTTAAAGCTGAGGCTAATATGAGATGAGAGTCAGAGTTAGTCTGATTTGACCAACTGTTCATGAAAGTGTTTTAAGATAAAAATGTGTGAATCCATCCTTTGACCGCAAGATTCGGGGCATTGATTTAATTTTGATATTGATTTATGCCTGCCATCTTTTTGAAATTTGACCTTTTGAACTGGATAATCTTTTATCTTTCTCAGTTTCTTCGAAGATGGCCCTCCACCCTGTTCACCATCCAAAGTTCGCTGGCTGAAAGCGTACAACAAAGTCAGAGTACAGCTCCTTGAGGTAGAAAGAATCACTCTCTCTTTGTCTGTTTCTCTTTCTTACACAGTCTCACACACACACACACACACACACACACACACACACACAGTGTTTATCACACATATACCTTCTTAGCTTGTACACTATACTCTATCCATCATGGAAGTCTAGTCCTTAAGCACGCAAAGAAATCACATCAAGTCAGTAAAATCCCATACACAGATTCAGGCACATGAACATTATTGTGTGTGTGTGTGTGTGTGTGTGTGTGTGTGTGTGTGTGTGTGTGTGTGTCTCTCTCTCTCTCTCTCTCTCTCTCTCTCTCTCTCTCTCTCTCTCTCTCTCTCTCTCTCTCTCTCTCTCTCTCATGCAATGATACTTTGTCTCCCTCTTTTCCCCTATGGGTTGGTTGAGTTTCCAGTCATGTCACAGCAATTTGCACCAATTTTGTGCTGCTTAAATGTTTCCACTTTGATCTGGAAAACCCCTTTTCAGCTTCAGTTTCTTCAGTTCCATCTATCACACTGTTGTTGCATGAAGTTTGTAGCTGCAAGATGTGTTACTTTGAGTTAAAGCGATTCCTCAAATTATGGCACCAACTACTTCAGGGTGGGTTACAGTTGACTGTGGTGTTGGGGTCTGTGTAAGTATTCCGTCCCAAGGACTTAAAGGGAAACCGGGAGATAAAACCTTGCATATACACATCATGGCACACTCTGAGGACACTGCATTGACTTATACCCCAACTATAAGCGCTACATGCTCAACTGCCAACCTTACTTTAATTCTATCCTAGTTGTAATACTAAATTTAACCCTAAAACCAAGCCGTAACCTTAAGATAATTGCTTGCTGTAACCACAGTTTTGTCCCCGGATAGAAGATGAGTCGTCACAGTGTGATTAGTATACACACACACTCACACATGCCACTATAAGCCAGGCGTTGATCACATACTGTTTTAACACTCAGAGTTACACCCACTGCCCCTCTTGTCGGCTCCTCTTGGTGTGACTGGTCTTATCTATTTATCTCTAATCACCTTGGAGTCCAGACCTGTGTCTCCTTGTTTTCTTTGGACTCTCACACCTTTTTTCACACTTGAAAATCCACTCATGTCCATTTTGGTTTCAAATTAGAATCTGTTGAGAAGGGCATTGTTTGTCATGGAGCAGAAAGAAACAAATGATACACTCAGAGGAATTAAATCACAAGAGTGCCTGGCAGGAGTGAGACTGCTGACTAGGAAACATGGACTGACAAATGACAAGTTTAATTCAGTCAGGCCACAATGGATGGGGGGCAAGTGGGTTCAAGGCCCCATGTTAACAAGCATCCACCTGACTTGTGTCCTTGAGCAAGACACAAACCCTATTGTGCAGTGCCTGACCATGTAATCTGAGAGAGAAATGAAAATTTCCCCACAGGGACCAATAAAGTGTGAAATTATTTATGAGTCAGCTCTCACACAACTCCTTGTTTGTTCACACAATAAACCCGGTGGGCTGTCTTTCATGAATCCCATCCCTCTTTTTGAATAATCCTTCTCAAGAGGCGAATATCAGGGCACCTTCAAAAAGTAGCTGCTTTTTTATGAGACAGGATTACAGAAATGACAGTGTGAAGAATGAAAGCAGCTCCCGGTGGACCTGTTTGACTGGGTTACAAGCTACAGTAGAAGTGCAGCTGATAGACTTGTTGAAATTGACCTGTTACACCTAGAACATATTATATTATATTATATTATATTATATTATATTATATTATATTATATTATATTATATTATATTACAAGAGCTGCAATGATTAATCGATTAGTTGCCCAAAATTAGATTGATCAGCAAATATTTTGATGATTGATTAATCAGTTTGAGTAATTTTTTAAGAAAAAAAGGGATTTTAGGGCAGTCCCATATTGGGCTGTAAAATATCTAAGAAAGTCTTGGAAAATTATACCAATAGTAGCTGAAATTAATATAATCACAGCAGATTTGATCTAAAGTAGGAGAAGTTCACAAATAGTAGCTAGAGGGAGAGAGACTGAAACTTTGGCATGGCACTTTATCATGAACAGATGAAAACAGAAGACAAAAGTGTAGGGCCTGGTTTCATAAGAGCATCTTAATGCTAAGAAAAGGCACTATTAAAGTTCCATTATGGTAAGTATAGGATCAAGTATTTTCAAGCAATTGCAAAACACTATTTTCTCTTAATGAATATTCAAATTTCAGCAGCAGACAACGTTTTTTGTTACAGTCCATTGCTTTCTAGACATACACAAGACATCTCTTGATTAGCTCAGCATCAGGTCTTAGTTAGCAGCAATCACTCAAATCAGCTCCAGGCTCTTAGCAACAGTATTTACACAAACTGCTTTCAGAAACAAGATACTTTCTGTCAGGGAATATAACAATGGTCATACCATTAGGATTAGGTTGTTATAAAGGAAAACACAGGCTGTGTGAATTTCCTTAGATTTTTTGGACATCAACAGTTTTTGGAAATTCAAATTATTGCTGCTTAGTGGGGCTGGTTGATACCAACAGAACAAAGAGACTTAAAAGAAGACCACCAGCTCCTTACAGGGGAGGGTGCCTCTTCTGCTGTTGCTGGTCACTTCAGCACAGATCTGAGAGAATAATTAGTTCCTCCAGTCCTGAGCTGCTTATCAACGATAGATCATTTTCTTAAATGCTACCTTTTGATCTTGTTCAAGACCTGGAGAGGAAGGTACGAGAGATCGCCCACCTTTCACGACCAATTACACAAGCGTTCTGCTGTTTGATGCTCATTAGCCTGTGCTCTCAGGAGTGCAGTTTGGAGGATGTGTGTGTATGTATGTGTGTGTGCATGTTGTTAGCGTGCACAAGCTTTTTACAGTTTGGTGATCAAGTGAAGCTAATCAATGTGATGTTTTAGGTCAAGGTTCTGTTTGATATGGGGGAGCGGTAATGATCAGTCATCAGAGAGAAGATGTGACTGGAACAACAACGGATTTAAGGCTTTCTGTGTTTCGTTGTGAAGCATATCCAAAGTATATTTTAAAATATAGTCACTGAAATGCTTTTGAGAGAATTATAGTATGTAATTTAGACATCTAAATTACATGCTTAACTCACATCAGGGATGAGGAACCTTTTTCCTCTCAAGGGCCATGCTGAATTACCGAACACATATATTACACTAACCTGTCATGAGATGGCTGGAACTGCTTGGAACTAAGTCTGTTCAAGAGTCAGTTTTGAAAAGACATGCTCACAGTAGTTGGTTTTCCCAAACAGAGATGCAAACTTCAGTCTCCTCAGATGTATGTACAGCTTTCAGAACTCGAGCAGAAGGATGTTGTTGTACTTTGCTTCAAGCTTGTCGTTGCTTTGCAGCATGGTGATTTTGTGTGTCAGGCAAGTTATCACTGTCATTTATACAGTAACTATCCAGACTTTTCCAGACTTACAGCAGACTTTTTTTTTGATATTTTCTTTTTATTTGGAAAAGCAAATATTGACATTTTCATTTACAACATTTCAATCCTTCCCTGGACCCCTAAAGTATCTTTTCCTTTGGTTTGCCCCCCTCCCCCAAATCCCCCTTGATGATTGGATGGGGGTGATTCCAGAAAGACCAAGTGTCTTTTCCATGCTGCTCTTCCAAGATATTCAGTGAACAGAACCAGGGGAGCTCACATCCTAAGGCCTCTCAGTTTCACACACAGTGAAAACAAATAAAAAACAAATCTTAAGTAGAATTCTTATTCAAGGAGTACACACAAAAGTATTTTAAATGAAGAATGGATTGTCACAAAGTACAAATAGACTCAAGTGAAATCAGATCTTACAGGTTTTGTGTACTCAGTCCATTCGGACCAAATCCGATAGAACTTTTCTCTTTGTACTCTTAGGGAAAATGACAGTTTTTCCATAATGTAATTTTCCCGTACTATATCCATCCATTCCTTGATGGTGGGTGGTTCTACCTTAAGCCATTTTCTTGTGATAGTTTTTTTACTAGCTGCCAATAGTACAAAAAGCAATTTTCTATCATTCTTGTTCCAATTGTAAAAGTCAGTGTCTCCGACATACATAGATTCATAGTTGAAGGTAATATTCCTCCCCATTACATTTGTTATATGTTTATGGATTTCTTCCCAAAATTCTCTGATAACCTGGCAGTCCCAGAAAAAATGGAAGTGATTGGCTCCACTAGTGCCACATAGTCTCCAACAAAAGTCACCATTACCCTGATGTTCAATTCAATTCAATTCAATTTATTTGTATAGCGCCAAATCACAACAGAAGTTGTCTCAGGACACTTTCCATATAGAGCTGGTACAGACCAAGCTCTTTTATCTACAAAGAAACCAACAATTCAAAACAACAATTGTTGTTTCTGAATGGGTGTGATAAAAAATCTTACAATATTCTTCCAACAAAACTTATGCCATATGTTTGACCCTGTTGACCTCCACTGTAGCTGACTTCTTTCCCAACTCCCAACTCTGTGTGCGGAATCCAATTTTGGATTTAGTCGAATATTAAAGTCTCCGCTGCATAATAAAATCCCTTGACTTTTTGTTGCCATTAATTCAAATAGATCTTTATAGACAGGTCAATCGCTACCAGGAGGGATATGCACATTAATGAGACTTGTCACTGTTCCCTCTATTTTACCTGTAATTATAACAGATCTACCTTCCTTATCCTTATAATCAGAGATATGTTCATAATTGAATGCACTGGATCAGAACTGCCACTCTCCCCGAATCATGTGAAGAAAAAAAAAATCATGTTTAAAACCCATTTTATTTAATTTAGCGTGCTCTGAGCCATCTCCCTGCAAGAGTGCTATGTGGATTTTATCCCTGTTTAGTCTTGACAATATTTTCTACCTCTTAATTGGGTTGAGTACTTTACATTATGTGTGACCACTTTTATAGATCTGTTTCACATCTAAGTGATTAACCTCCCTATTTCTTTCATTGACCTGGTAAGCCCCCCCCCCCCGCAATAACCCACAGAGAGTGAACAATTCAACAGTGAACAAACGAAAGGAATAAAATAGAAATCAACATAAATTGTCCCAATGTGGGGGTCCAAATGCTTGACCCTGTTGAGCTACAGTAGGCAGCTCTAAGGGGAAAACCCTACTCCTGTTGTCAGTGAAAGGGGCCCCTGTCTGTGGTAGCAGCACTTCGAGAAAGCGTACCCTAAACGAGCCATCTAATTATTCAACTGATATTATGTGCCTGTCCCTAGTTCTCGTAACATTCTCGTAACATTAATGTCCAAGAGATTTGTCCATCAACTCACCCATTATAGGGCTGGGCCAGCTCAGACCATTCTCCAAGAGAGATGGGAGGGTAAAAAAAAAAAACATTAAATGTAATCCTATGAATAAAAATGAAAAAGGTAGGCACAGCCAGGTGTAAATTTAGCCATATGAACTTGCTGATATTAGGCGGAGAATGTCGGTGACGTTCTCCTGAAGGTTCAGAGTTTTTTCCTTGTAGCTTGGAGCAGTGTAGCCTCTGGTGACTCCAGGTGGTCCAGGTTTATTTGGTTCCCTTGCCAAGTAAATCCTTTACCATACCTTATGGATCACTGACTCCTTTGTTTTGAAGCTTGAAAACTTCACGACGATAGAGCAAGGCGGCGCGGCCTCCAGTGGCTGCGGGCCCAGGGAGCGGTGTGCTCTTTCGATCTGCAGGTTGTGCATGTCTTCGGATAAGCCGAGTCCATCACGTAACAGCTTCTCCATGAATACACTCACTGTTGGTTACTCCTTCTCCGACACCTCTGGGACCCCATAAATCCTTACATTTTCACGTCTGAAGCGACTCTCCAAGTCCATTAGTTTGTCCTCTAGCTTCATATGTAGATTTAGCATCTCCGTGACAACTTCCTCCACGTTTTGAATCCCCTCTTCCGCCTTCTCGATTCTTCCCTCTGCTTCGCCTGGCATTCACTTTCACCATTTGTCTTTGATTGACTCTAGCTGTTCTCTATTTTCCTGGCAAAACCCTCGCAGTTCTTTCAGGATTAATTCAAGGTCAGCCATGTCTCTGTCTCGCCTAGGGATGGGAATTGATAAGAATTTAACAATTCCGATTCCATTATTGATTTTGCTTATCAATCCGATTCCTTATCGATTGTCTTATCGATTCTCATTGGGTGAGATATAAAAGAGTACAAATGGGTTTGTTTGCATTAACTGTCTTTTATATTTTCATCTCTGCACAGAAAATATAACATATGCAGTATGTACAAATGATGTGTGACGTAACCTCAGAACAAACCTAAAAAGTAGGTGAGCTACTTCTCAGAGTAGGAATGAATGAAGCAGAACTACACTGGTTAAAATAACAACATGCAACTCTGACAGAACAGATTTCTGATTTTCTGATTTTGAACAGATCCGCCAGATAAAATGCAACGAATGAACCTCCCGAAATTCAGGGGCATCTACAGTGGCAAAAGGGTGCAAACATTTCACCACAAATCTAGTGATCGCTCTGTGACATTCCTTTATCCTCGTCTCGGTCATTTTATTCTGCCCTGCCTCAGTGAAAGGAGTGGATAGAGGTGTGCGAGACCTGCCGGTGCCCGCTGCAGCCTCTGAGCCAGCCTGACTCTGGCAGTCATCGTCATCTAAATTTGTTGGAAGGACATGGAGATGATTCATATGGCGAAAGCAGTTTACACAGTGAAATGGCGCTAACCTTAACACAACAGACACGGCGTGTAAGACTTCAACATTACCTTCGGCACTAATAACAGATGACGCCCTGGTGTTTGCTCTGCCGCTAGATTCACAAGCATCGCTAAGTAGTGTATCAAACACGTGACATTCCTGCAAATGAATTGCATGCTATGTGGACAAATGTTTTAGCATGTTGGAGGTTTTTCCCCCCTTTGAAAAAATGGAAACTTTTCGCGTGAAATGTAGCCATACTTTGGAGCGTTTCTGCCTCGACGCCATATCGGCTACGTTCTAAACCAAAACAATGCAGCATGTGTGACATTATCGCGCATGTGCAAGACAGGTGGAGTTGATAAGCAGAATCATTAACCAGGCAGGCTAACGATTCCAAGGAATTGAGCTACTGGGAGCCAGTTCTCAAAAAGAACCGGTTCTCGATTCCCATCCCTAGTCTCACCTCACCGATTGCTGGCATACACTGCTAATGGTTTCCTTCGCTGTCAGGTAGACAACTGACCCCTATTCTTAATGTTTTTAGTTGGAATGATTTTCTTCATTTATATTGGAGTATTTCTCTAATTACTTCGGCTCGATCAGGGAGCTCCCTCACTATCCGTCCATCTTGGTGATGTTCCGACCGGAAGTCTTTTTCAGCATTTTCAATATACTGTACAGTGTGTCTCTTAATAAATCTGTTTGCATTCCTTGCCACCCTTGAAGCCATCCATCCGTCCATCTTTGAGTCGGTTGTCCTGGTCAGTGTCACAGCCGCATTTTTTATTGAGATACTCAGCATTAGTGCACACCATGCTTATTACTTCACTTTTTGAAAAAGTAGATAAACTTAATTTTTTCCCTGAAGTGTTTTTCTTTCTTTCTTTCTTTCTTTCTTTCTTTCTTTCTTTCTTTCTTTCTTTCTTTCTTTCTTCTTCTTCTTAAAGTTAATTTGTATGCATCTAGCTCAACTGCATGTCTGTTTCTTTGCTGAAATCTTTTCAGAAATGACTTAATTATTCTTGAATGAGGCTAAAGATCTGACTCTTCAGCATAAGGAACAATGAGCGTGCCTTTCCTCCACGTGTAGGCATCAAACATTACAAGGTTGTGTAATGTTGCTAGCATTCTTCTAAAATGACATACAGAAAAATAAATACCAGCATTACTGAAGTGGTGAAGATGGAGGATAGATCCAGGTTTCATCCACTGGTCAGCAGTTATAAAGACAAAAATAGTCTTTTTATCTCTAGGAAGTATTGTACCATGGCAACTATGTCACATTTCTATGGAAACACAACCTTACATTTGTTTATGATTCGGGCCACACTGCTGCAGCCGGTGTGTGTGCTTACAGTGAAATAGTCCATACTGCCATAAAACATGCTCAAGCTTTTGCTCCATATTGAATTCAGAAACTGCATTGAAGTACAGACTGTCTGTGCAGACATTTAAGACTGTAACACTGACTTAAATGTGAAAGCCGTGATTGGTTATGCTGCTGCTTTTGTGATATTTTGATTGTTGGACAAAGGTTACATTTTACTGATCCCACTCTCATCCAAACACATTTCAGTACCAAGGGGCTTCCTTTAAATGCCTTGGTAAAGAGAACCGCAATAATAAATTTTTTAAAGCAGGGAGGGTGAATGAATGAGCCACATTGCACTGCCATGTTCTACAGTTGCCCAGAACAGACAAACCAAACACAGGTGACAACACAAGAGAGGGCCTTTCACGTGTTTCATGTTCACCACAGCCATCAGAATCAGAATCAGGTTTATTATCGCCAAGTCTTCACAAGAAAAAACAAGGAATATGACTTAGGAAAAACCCTTCACATTCTCCAGCACCTGGTGGAGGGTGAGGCAAGGAGTGTTCAGGTGGTTGCAGTCTGCAAGCTCACTGCTAGATGCCACTAAATCCTACATGCTGGTTCTTAAAGTGGCAAACTAAAATAGCAAGCTTTTGATTTGGCTCCTCGGTGTAACCCAATCCACTGAATCCACTGGCTGAAGCTGAGACACACACACACACACACACACACACACACACACACACACACACACACACACACACATAAAAAGAAATAAAAGTAAGAACAGAAGAGTTGTGTTATGTAGTGTATTTTTTTCTAACAGATATTTGATGATGATATGTATTCACTGAAGAAATAGAGTATAATGTTATAATCAATGGTAGCGAATAACTGAACTGAAGGTGATTGATTTATTGAGCCTGATATTATAGTAGCTCTGATGAAGATGTAATACTGTGATAATACCGCCCTGCCCTCAGAATGACACCTGGCCAAAGCTGATTCACTGAGCGTGAATCTGTGATACACTGTGACAGAAGGCGGAGTGATCATGGATATATGACAGAAGAACAATGCTCATAGTCTGAGATTTTGAGATCCACCTCGTGGCCTTGCAGGTGTTCTGGCAGCTGCTACTCTGTGCGACCTAACATAACCTCGCTGTCCTAAAGTAACCTTAGAGCATATATTTTTTATAATTGTGTGTTCTATTATAACTATCATGGTTTTGATATAATCCTACAGAGCACTTAATGACAATACTACTCTATATTATGTTCCTATTACTCTTTATTATTCCCTTTTAAACTAACTAACTGTCTAGAGTTGATAAAACTTTTTTTTTAGAGATCAGATAACCCGAAGCAGAAACATAACAGTGAAACCTGAAAGGAAAAAAGGCATGTCCTGCTGAGTCAGCATTAAGATAAGGAAGGAAAAGGGAAAACTAAGGCAGATCAGATTACCTAATGGTGCATCAAAACATAACTATTGGACAATACTTAAGAGGATGCCCCCAGAGGCGTGGCAAGCCCTGAGCTGAACTGTATAAAAAACATAGCGCAGACCACTGTAAATTGGAGTTTGGCAGGATTGCGTTTCTGAGCGTGTTCCCCTTTATTGCCGGCAATAAAGTATTTTGCTCCTTGGACTTCTGACTCCTGCAGATCTTTATTGGACACCTTTTTAAGAAGATTTTTCTGAAACAATTAGACAGCTGTTTCTGAGTGTTTTGGCCTGATTGTGGTTTGTGCATTTGGCCTTCACATTCCACGACAGTTACAAAAATAAAAAAGGTCTGTTGAAATTTTGTGATTCCTGCTGAGAGTTGCTAAAAATAAAAGCAAAGTTGATTGGAAACTTTGGTTGGTGTGGCAACAGCAGACCTCTCTGCTAAACACTCTGATTAGAAATTCCAAAGTTTAATTGAATGAAGCTGCAAAGTAATTACAGGGTAGTGGATAAATGAAAGGTTATTTTTAAGCCAGCCCCTGGCAAAAGAAAGATTGGTGTTATCAATAGCCCTGCACAACAATATGAGATAGAGCATGGGTTTGGTTTACATGACTCACTACTTCCTACATTTGTATTGAAATCAGCACTAGACATACGTCATGGTTTGCAAAACTGTACACTATAAATGATTGGAGAGACTAGATGTGCATTATCCAAACCTTTCACAGACATGATGTGGACCAAGCCGACAACATCCTGATTTATTATTCATTAGTTGAAGTAAGAGCAAGTAATCTGTGAGATTTCTCTTGATTTTCAGATCTCAGCCTTTCTGGGTGCTTTTGGGCCTTTTGTGGACTGCAGTAAAATCAGACCAGTTGTTGTTTGCTTTTCTTTGCTTTGGTCCAAATCAGTGTGATGAGATCATAAACTTGAAGGAATAAGATAGGAAGAGTTTGTTTATCCTTTTTGAAGGGGTGGAGGAAAGAGATGAAGAGAGCCATCAAAATCCAAGACAGACTGTTATCATGTCTCGATGTGTGGGTTCGCTGCTTTTGAATCAACAAATGTGAACACAATGCACGTTGTCCTTGTGCTTTTAAATGTTTATGTAAAGAGTGACAAAGCAGCACTCTTTGTCAACTTTTCATCTATTCCACAGCATCATGTTTTAGTTTTATGTTTTAATAGTTCTTTAGAGTTTTTCTGCCCCCTGAAATCAAACTTTCAATCAATCTGTAAAAAGTTTGTAGTTTGCGTTCACACAAGTACCAGTGGCTTGAGCTCATGTCATGTACAATGGAGCAGAAGTCTGGCAAGATTTTTATTGACAAAAGACAGTCGTCAAACGTTCCTCTGCTGTCTATGCTCAGTATGTATCAACACTCAGAATTTAACCCAAGTATATTGTATTGTAAAAGTTTCTCCCACTCAGTCATTACAGCCAGCAGTAAAGAAATTCTTACTTTTGTTACATGCAAAACACCACAAATACTGTTTTTCTTATATACGTTGTAAAGCCCCAATTCTGTCGGAACGGTATGCAAATAAAACCAGAATGCAGTCATTTGCAAACAAACTGTGTTAACAAAAAGTGTTTTTTTTACAAAATGTTCCTGAGTCCATGTAGTAACATCCTTTATCCAATCATGTGTTCACAAAGTGGTGAACCTCGCTCCATCCCTGCTTGTGAAAGACTGAGCCTTTCCAGGATGCCCTGAGGATGCGTTGGTGCAGTGGTTAGCGCTGACGCCTTAATGCAAAAAAGTTCTGGGTCCGGCTGGCTGGGGCTTCTTTGTGGAGTTTAGATGTTTCTCACCGTGTCTGCATTCATCTAGGTGCTCAGGCTTCCTTCCTCAGTCCAAAGATGTGATGGTTAGTTTAATTAGTGGCTCTTAATTGCCCAAAGGTGTGAATGTGAGTGGAAGTGGTTTGTCTCTATGTGTCAGCCCTGTGATGAACTGCTGACCACGCTGTACCCCGCCTTTCACCCAGTGTTATCAGTCTCCAGAGGATTAAGCAGTTATAGATAATGGATGGTTGTATGTCCCACAGATTCCCATCTTTGGGTCATGAAGTCGAATCCACAGTTTATTAATCCCTTCACACTGATTTCTATGTCATTTTTTTTCCCGCTGGGGACTACATAGAAACTGAGCCATTGCTAATAAACCATTCACTGACATCACAATGAGATTACAAGACAAACAGAAGAGGATTCAGGAAGTCACTGCACGCCGCTGCTGGACACCAAGAAATAACTGCAGCACATAACTCCCCAGAAAAAATCACAACCACAGCATCTAATTTTTTGCGAGAAAACAAACAAGCATATTTCCCAAAGTGTCAAACTATTCCTTTAAAAAAGGCTCCAGAGGGACTCAAGTAAAAAAAAGCATTGTAGCTGACTTACAAAAGTACAACTTAGTTGATATAGAAAATGATCTGACACAAAATCGAACGTATTAACATCAGTTAATACAGCGTGTGCTGAAGGAGGAGGTGGTCTGAGAGTGAAAAAAATCTTTCACTCCAGTGTGTTGATTCCTGTGTTTTGATTGCAGTGTTTCCTTTCAACCTTTCTAAGAGCACTTCAAAGCATTTATCTATCCATTAGGTCCTCTTGATAGAGACCTCACGGAAATCTTTGCCTGACCCTCAGCTCTTAGTGTGCAGTAGTGGGAGGCTGCAGCCCTGTGAATGTGTGTTTATCTCTGTATGATGACATATCAGCGAAGAGAAGAGAAAGGAGTCATTTCAAGATTTTAAGGAAGGGCTAAGATTTTGTGTTAAAGTGAAAGAAATTTAACTTTCCTTTGTTTAATGAGCACCTCAAAAGGAAGTCTTTATGGATTCCTTTATTGGTTTGGTGAATATACCATCATTAATTGTATATGAGCAGCCCTTTAAGGAGAGAAGATTGAAGGAATGAAAGGTTCCTGAAAGCTCATTCACCCTGTGGCCAGCTGCCATGATCCCCTGTAAAATAGGTTTGTGCTGCCTTTGTTGCTGTCTTTACCACAGAGATTCTGGGCTCTGTGCTCAAATGATTGGAAATCTGAATATTTTACCCTGCAGTATGTGGCAGCATAAAACCAAGATTCATGTCTGCGACTTTCCACTCATACAATTAAAGATAAACTCACCCAGTCCACAGTTTTTTGTTAATACATTTTATACTCCCCATTGCAGTAAGTGGCATGAAATTCTGAGAATATTGTGTTGGAGAGGTGAGAATAAAATATTTCACAACATTATTATATTTCAGACTCAACATTCTTATCTTTCAAGACTCTGAATAAATTCCCACTGCAAAAATCAATTCTTGCACATCAGTAATCAGTTTTTCTTTGCAGCATACTCGGTGCTGACAGAGCAGAGGACTATGTGCCACAAGTGTAGTGCAGTTCAGTATTCAAGTCAATTCAATTCAGTACTTTATTGCCACATACAGTTGATAGGAAATTGCCTTAGTGTGGCTCTTAAAAACAAATACACACATACGTAGAAAAAGTGTATCAAATAAGAACAGCATGAAAATTTGAGCATTCACACATACATAATATGATAAAGTCTTACATTTGATTGTGCGGCTACCTGCCTACTTTTACCTTAACCTCAAAGTAGCCTACGATTCAGCTGAAGCACGACATTCTACGGCCTTCTGTACCTTGCTGGCCAGGCGCTTGATCTTGCTTAACTGGAAGCAGGCCTTGCCTCCGTCCTATGACAGATGGAGTAAGGAAGTGCTATATAATCTAAAGTTAGAGAGGCTAAGGTTTTCTCTTAGAGGCTCCTTGAGGAAATTTGATAAAATTTTGAACCCCTTGCTTTCCATCATAGACTCTCTAGACATCATGCCTGACAAATCCTTTTGACTTACAGTATTACCACCTACCAATCCATACATCATATTTTGTGTTTTTGTGTTTCTTTCTCTTTTGTAATGTATTCGTCACCTGGAGACAGGTGGTGCCGGGGCTGGGACCTTAGGAAGGGAGGGTGCATTGGAAAAAATTGAAAATGAAAAATTGTTTTTCATTTGTCTTCACTTTGTAGAGACTTTGTTTTGTATTATTGATGCTCAATAAAACACATAAAAAATATATATATTCAACTAAATGAATAAAACATTGACTGGGGGGAAAAAAAAGTAGCCTACGATGCTGCTCAAGAGATAAAATCCTTTCAACCAGCCCCGTCTTCAGTGAAGGCAAACCTTTGGGGACATTTCAGAATTTTTGATCTTCCAGGAAAGAAGCACTCATGCGATGTTAACACATTCTCAGATCTAAATGACTGAATAGGTTGATTGCCATTGACAAACAATATGTAACACCATTGGAGAGGACTAGCGAGAAGTTATGTGAGGATCAAGGTCACAACAAAGGTCATGCCGGACCTTCATCCTCACGTAGTTAACATTATGAAGGCACTTGGTTAGGTTTGGTAAAAGTTAATGGGTTGAAATAACTCATGATGAATAATAAAATAATTGACCAATGACAGCTGGCATTAGAAAACCTCTTAGGGAGGTGGATGGTTCGGTCTCAGGGCGTGTTTCCTGTTTCCTGCTAACAGTCAATCTGCTTTCTTTTAACTGTGATCTCAGCATTTTTTGGGACCTAAACTAGCCTTCCATGGTCCACTAACCCTATAAAATGACTGTCACATTGGAGGATTCTGCAGCACGTGATTTTCATCCAGTATCAACTTTTAGTGTCAGTCTAGGAAGTGGTGTGTCCTGTCTGTACAGTGTGTAAAGCAGAAAGTAAGGGTGTGGTGATCAGGATGGTGATGTAGCACATCTGACTTCAATGTATAGTTCAAGTTGGACCACAGCCTAAATGACACATAACCATTGTCTTTCCCTAAACTTAACAGTTGAGCAGTTGCAATGTGCAGACATTGTAGGAACAAAGAATTCAGAATTTGCCTGTATTTTGCTGAATTGTCCAACATTCTCTCTTGGTTGATCTAACAATACGATAACTATAGGACTGGCAGTCATATCTAACAGTTTCAGAGGGCACTGATGTATGAGGTTGTGCCGCTGAAAGTGGCATCAGATCAGAAAATACTCAGTATGTGTCACAACACTTTGTTGTTTAGGTTCTAGGACTTGTTGAGTACACTGTATGCTACTCATCCCTTGTCCTTGGAAGTACTTCAGTGTCTCACACACACACACACACACACACACACACACACACACACACACACACACACACACACACACACATGCACGCATACACACATACATTCACACATGCAACCAAAGAAAGGCTGCAAGAGATGAGACCGCTGCTTGGACCACGCAGACATCAAAACGAGCTGCAGAACAGTACAGGAGGGGCAGTCAGAGAGGACTGTGAGAAGGAAGATGAGACGACGAGGGGTAGAAAAGAGAGCAGAGGGAGGACGGGGTGATGTTGCTCACAAGAGTCCAAAAACTCTTCAGGGGGTCATGATAGATACAATACAGACCCAGTTTCAAAACAGAACCTGTAGAGTTGAAGTTTCACCTTGCCGACGGTACCACACACACACATACACACACACACACACGTATTCTGGCCTATTAAACATACTATACATATTCTGTATCTGGAAGACAGCCTGTAAAATAACACACTGTACATCCAATATACTCTCACATAGAAAATTTGATTTTAATCACCAACGCTGTAGTTTAACCATTCTTGTGTTTACATAGAAGAACTGATGTATAATCAGCAGCTTATTTCTGCCCCCCCCAGTTTTGAAGAGCAGTTCACATTGCACACATGTTGGCTTATACATGTTGGATTTTCCAGGGAAATAGAATAAATCCAAATTAAAGGTTCTAGTGATAGTAGATCCTGTAGAGCTACTAAGCTGTATGCGCTGGATAGAAGGGTTTGAAAGTATACTTAGAGGGAGATGAAATATACAGGACATATAATTGAACAATGAAATGAATAAATAAAATGTGAAATTTTGTCATTATCTTTATAAATATTCAGAAAATATTATAGAGTTTGGTGCGAGTCAAAAAAGTCCAGTAGTTTTTTCTCAGAGAATAGTGACTAATGACCTCGGTGTTTCTGCAATCCTGGCTCTCTTTTCATGTTTTATCCCTTTTTGTTTCTTCTACCTCTGCATTTTTCGAGTTCTTTTAGTTTTTATGACTTGCCTGAACAAATAAAGCCAACCTAAAACTCACAGACCAACATGAAAGGCCTTGCTGGGCGATTGCCTTGTAGAAACACAAATACACACCTCTTTGTCTCCTTCCCCCTGCTTTCACAATTAACTCACCTTGCGTTCGGCTGTACAGTAGAAGTGTTCAAAGAAAAAAACATCTCTGATGAGTTTCAGGCGGTTTTACATTACAAACTTTGTTTACGCGTCACATGCAGTAGAGAGGGAAGAATACAGAGAGATGTGAAATAAGGGGAGATCAAGGGAAACATAGAGAAAGCAGCACAAATAAAGATAAAAACAGGAGAGCTGATGGAACAAGAATGATAACTCATTATCGACGGAGGGGACATGCAGAGATAATTGGATACGGAGCGAGCAGACCGCCTCCGAGACGCCTGTCCAGGGGCTCAGATGAAGTTGCATAAAAGAGACAAGTATTGAGAAATAATGGAGGCGTCAGGAAAGAATAAGTGATTAAGAAAATAGTGAAAATGTGGGGGAAAAAAATACTAACATACTGTGTTTTCCAAATGTCATATATTTAAGATTTCCTGTTATTCTACAATGGAATCTGTTCCAACTCAGAGGAACTGAAAGGCTTTGAGGAGAGAACCAACCTGCTGCACTGAGTTGAAGACGGGCTTTGTGGCATATTATGCAGATAGATTATTTAGCAGGTCATGAATATTCTGATTGTGATTGCAGTGATTCATAAACACGAGTCTTGCAGCTTCACTGCATTCTGATCCACTGAGGCTGCCATTGGTGGCTGGTTTATCTCCATCACTCAGATGTGAAGTGTTGAATTTCCAAACATCAACAATAAGTTTGGGAGGGGGGACCTTTTGGTTTCGGCGAGGCATGTAAACCGGATGAACTCAGGCAGCTTCCTTATCTACTGAGCTCTTCCTCAGATTCTCTAAGTCCTTATAAAGACTTTCTGCATTTTCCTGGTATCTTTTATTTCTTTTTCTTATTACTCTAGTAACAAGCAGGATCATTCTGATTATACGATGGTACCTCTAATCTATCTAGTTATTTTCACCTGACGGCTGCCTGTCATGTTGGTGTTCTAGAAAATGAACTGTCTTCCATTGCATTCTTTGCAGAGATTTATCCACTTAACATAAAGCTTTCTCTTATTGTTGCCTTGTAAATAGCTTTAAACATGTTAAAACAACCTTAGTTGTCACTGTGTGACATTACGTTATAGTCAGTCTCAATCCAAACACTTCTTCTTTGTGGTCACTTGCTGGTGGGACAAGTTTTTAGACAAAATCCAGTCAGCAGAATCCCTCTCTGTCATCAGAAATCACATGAAGACATGCCTCTTCTGACATTACTTACACACAAAATGCTATCTCTTGTCAATTACTTTGCACTTACGTGTTAAATCCATGCACCTGCAGCCTTGTGATACTTCTGCAGGTGGAATGAAATGAACACAATTGGTTGTACTCTAAGTTCAGTGTCATTGATCATCCTTATCATGATGTTTACACTGTATGAAATATTCAAACCCAGGCCTCCATAATTATTATGGCTGTACCACTTCATGAAATTCAGCCCAACAAATTTGGATCTTTGGAAACTTTGGGATCTCCAACGTTTGACTGCACAGCATGCTTTTATTAACATGTATAGGCTTTTTAAAGTCCTCAAAGGAGGTGACATTTAATCCGTAACAGGACCTTTCATTAGACAGAAAAACAACTATTTCTTATTATTCTGGGGATAGAATCACAGTTGCATTTTCTTTTGCTTTTTGCAAAGTCAAGAAATGAACCCAACATTATGAAATAAAAAGCTAAATGTACACAAGAGATCCAGGTATTCATATGGACAAATAATCACTGTAATTTATGTTATAAACTAAGGATAACTAAGGAGAGAGCAGAAAAAAACCTTGAAACAGCTGCTGAAAACAGTCCCTTTTATTCATCAACAGTTTTGTTCCTCAATTTAAGACTAAAGAACATCAATTGAAATGCTGTTGCTGTGTTTTGTTTTGTTTTTTAACATAAAACCACAAAAGCATCATCAAAAGATGATAAGAGGCATTAGCAAAAAAACAAAACAAAACAAAACAAAACAAAAAAACAATTTGGTCTCATTTCATTTAAAGCCAAACTATTTTACAGGTTTCTTGCCTTGATTATTGTATTTAGTGCAGAATGTGCAGGTGAGGGAATGAGAGCTGAAAGAAAGAGTCATGAAAGAAAAGAGAAATGGTATTAAGAGGAGAAGAAAGGATAAAGAGATAGAAGGACAAGTGGAGGGGAGGATTGGTTTGTATTTTTTTTGCGGTGATGACTCTGTTCAGCATGCTATCAGCGGCCCCTCTCAGAGGGGTTTGAGCCCATAACACTGCCGCTGCTTGACATTGGCTCAAAGTCACCAAGGAAATCAAGCCTGTTGGCGGTATGTGTACGTGTGTGTCTTACTGGTATTGCAGGGTCCTCGTTTATGCCCTGCAGGGCGCCAGTGTTGAATCAGATGTTTGGCTTCCCCTGAGCTGACTGTTTACAACAGTGACAGAACCTGGCTTTATGCAGGCGGTGTAGAAACACACACACACACACACACACACACACACACACACACACACACACACACACACACACACACACACATACACAGTCGTGTATACATAATTTATGGGAACATTACATAGACTTACATTCATTTCCTGGAGAGTTACCCTAACTATAACCAAAACCACTATTTGCCTAACCCTAACCTTAACCCAAGTCTTCATCCTAAAATTAAATGATTTACATTGTGGGGACCTGCATTTTGTCCCCATAAGGAGGGTGAGTCCCCACAATGTGACAGTGTAAAGAGATTTATGTCCCTACAACATAAGGAATATATGGTGCACACACACACACACACACACACACACACACACACACACACATCCTCACAACCTCACACATACACCTTGGCATCTATTATTTGGCCTGTTATCTGTCCATTCTCTCAGTTGGTTCATTCACAGTCTTTAAAAATCACAGGATGCAACCAGCAGAGGGGGGAAAGATAAATGTTAAACTTATACTCAAAGGATTATGTTCATCTGATTTGAACGCGTTAGATAAGAGCCTCAAGTGTCTGAGGGAGAATACATTTCTAAAACGAAAAACTAAGAAGGACAATTATTTTGTCTTGTTACGTATACCACATTTTAAATGCTCAAGGGGATGAAATTCATTCCAGTCAACAGCAGGATGTCAAATTTATTTATCTGCTCTGCCAGTCACTGCAGCGGATAACCATCAGTTTCTTTCCTATTCAAAAATGCTGTTTGTCTATTCAGTAAATGAAAGTGGCTGTTAAATTTTGTGGTTCACAGACAGTGCAGCTGGTGGATGAAAGGGTTCCTCTCTCGCTAACAACCAGTCTTGTGGGTGAGATGACTGCACTCATAGGGATTTTACAGCCTTTTATACAGAGGCTGTAATCGTGATTTCTGTTCTCCATGATGTCTAATGGAAAGATTCATAAAATACCTGAGAAGTGAAGAAGGAAACATATATTCTGCTGTATTTGCCTTGTCAGAAATGACTTTGTTACTCTGATACCAGTCGTGTGCAAAAAGTTTACATTGTGCGTTTACATATTTGGAAGTGTTCTCTCAGCCTGTGTGCACCGGGGAGCCCCAGATTGCATGTTAGTCAGTGGCACTTTTAATAGCTAACTTGTTTGTCCCTGCGATGCTTGGGCTCATTTTTTTCATTTCGGTAAATAAACTTGGCTTTTTAGAAAGTTGCCACAAGCATTTAGGCAGGCTGCCTTAGTTTGTGTCGGCAGAGAAAACAGTGTGCTTGTTGTTCTCTTTCTGAAACATGAAACAACCCAAGTAATATTATTTTACTTTTTACCACACCTAATTAGCTAATTACTGTAGCAGTTTAGATAATTGTTTTACTTTGGACTTTTTAAACCTGTGAAACTCGAGTTATGTGTCCTCATTACACTGTAGCAACGCTGTGTCTAGTGGTGTCTTAATACAATAGGTGTAATAATGTGCACTTTAGTAACCTGGTTACTCTTGGATATCTGCAACAACTCGATTAAATGTCCTGCAATTGAGAAACCCAGGTTACTAAATGGGAAAATAAATGTGACTAAGTGACTTTTTAATGGAGAACATGCGCATAGCAAAGACAGAAAAGGTATTGCTGTGAAAGCACTGCAGAGGAACAAAAGAAAATCAAAATAATTAAATGCAAATTCTGGCTAGACCTGAAAGTAAGTGCTGTCTCATTGCAGTCTATCCTCAGACTGCGCTGTTAGTCCAGTGCTCTGCAGCACCATATTAGGATTGTTTCTGTAAAATAAACTTTTAGCATACTTAAATTATTCCAGTATTGTTTCTAAAATATTGAGCCAGTAAAGAAGAACAGTAAATAAAATGCGTACGAATGTGTTCCCAGAAACTTGGTTTCCTGTGTGCATGTAAAGAGGTCGGTGGTGCTGGAGAGAAGATCCTGACTGATAGGAATTTTTCAAACTACAAAGATAAAACCCTGTCTTTGTAGGAGGAAGAGTGTGGTGTGAGAGGAGAGTGATGGTACATTATCTTTTACTCCTCTGAGCGTTGAACATTCTGCAAACAATCATGGCGCACACTTTCCAGCACTTACAACAAAGGCCTGTCAGAGAATTTGCAGTGCAGAGCCGTTTCCAGGAGCTATGAGGGCCTCGCCTCCATAATGGATGAATGACAACTAAAAGAAGGGCCGTAATCTTATCGCCTCCTCCTCATTAATCTTTTCCCACCCTGTCCCAGCATGATTTGAGCATCTACCATTTGCAAAAGACATTTTTCTTTGTCACATAATAACATGTGCTAACTGCATGACGATTTGCATTTTTCTGCTTTAAGTGTGTATTTTGTTCACTTTTATAATGGCTTTATTGCATGACAGCCTTTCACTGAACTCTCTGATCAGTGGAATAGTGTGTAATGTAGGGTGCAACCATAATAAATGTTAACATGAATCAGTTATGGTTTTAGTGGCAGTCATGCTTCTCCATGTCTCATAACAGCAGCATCATATTGGTTATTAGTACAATGAGCTTTGTCTTCAAGGCTGATTGCCTTGCCATGGGCCAAAGGCTGCATAGCCATGGGCCTTAGCTTTGATGCTCTATTGTACTAATAGCTTTTTAATGAAGCATACGTCACATCCCTGTCCAATTGCTCCAAAGCATTTTGTGCCTGTATCTCAGCCAAAACAAAGCGGATGCCTTCATGCTTCAAAGCAGACGTTTCCAGTGCAGAATAAAAAGTAGAATACATTATCATAATTTTGACATGAATTACATCGTTGGTGAGCCGATTGTACAGATGAGCACTCACCAACATTAAATTTGAGAGTAGGAGCCAATATACAGTATATTTATATGTAATTTCTGTTAGGCTGACATCTATTTGAAGCTTATAAGTAGAGGGTTTAAGAGGGTTTTCATAGTCTGTATAAAACATGGATGCAGTCTTCGTGATTTCACCCATAGGTTTCTGAAGAGCCATTGTGAAGCTCCGTCACAGTGGCTCCAGCTGTCACCATCTTGGCAGGGCCTGACTCCACCAAACTCCCAGCTAATTCAAAATGGACAAGAGATGGAGTGTGGGTGGTGCTGAGGCGAGCCAGCTGAAGCCTGGTTGCTGAAACGTAGCAGCTAGCTGTCACTTGAAGGCTGTAAACATGTCTAATTCTGCTGTAAAGGTGGGCATTTTGATATGGGGGTCTATCTAGGACCAGCCTCAAGTGGTCATTCTGATCATTTATAAGGGCAGAATGAGTATTTGTAGGTTGCAGTTTATAAACGAAACATTAAAAAAAGTTGAACTCAGTGGCTCTTGTTAGGTGCAGTTTACGATCCGTCACCTGGTCCTCAGGTTTTTGTAGAGTCTCATCATCACACCTTGCACACTGTTGCAATTGGTCGAACAGCAGAAAGTTGAATGTCAACTGTTTCCTAATTAATCAATCATCCCTACTTCAAGCTTTTCAAATGTGAGGCTTTGGTGTTTATCACTATAAACGGAATATCTTTAGCTATTGAGCTGAGGGTGGCTCAAATTAAGTGCTTTGAAGATCACTTCAGGCTCTGGAAACTTGTGATGTGTCCAAAACACAGATGAAACAAATATTTAATAGAAGGAAAAGAAAAAGAATAAGATGATTTCTCATGAAAATAATAAACAATAATCTGCTGCTTCATTTTTATAGCATAAAGGAATCAATGAAAATCCATGGCTGTCTGGCATTTTAGGACAAAGTCCTCAAACAGTCTAAAACTCTGTAGAGTGCTGTGACAAGTAGGTAATTAATCCATTAGTCAACCATTTGACAGTTAGTCAACAATGCTGATAACTAATGAGTCCTTAAAGCAGTTTATTAAACAAAAATCACAAATTCTCAGAAGTCAGGATTTCCTGCTTTTTTGTGTTATATCATAATTTGAATATCTTTGGGTTTTGAAGAAGTCACTTTGGGGGTTGTGGAAATTGTGATGGGCATTTTTACCTTCATGGATTAAATGGTAATTCACCGAAACAAAGATTTAATAATTACCTCTGTACAGCTTGCATTTGAAAATGGCCAGTGAGACTATTAAGTACAGTTAAAGCTGTGTTGTTATAGCCCTTAAAATATATTATGCATGGAGGGCATCTGCATACTGTGC